>NC_052163.1:124201456-124501456 GCF_902713615.1 Scyliorhinus canicula | reverse complement strand
TTTGTTCTTTGGTATCGATGGCAGCTCCACTGGAACCTCGTCACCAGTGTTGTATCCACGATAAGCAGAACGCACAGATGATATCCCAAATTATTAACACGGTTTATTTCAATGCACTTACAATACTCCTCCACTCCCCTCTGGGTCTCCTTCCCCGACCTGCATCTAGGCCGGGGTATTCCCACCCCCTTAAAGGGGAAGTCCCCCCACCTTCAAAGGGGAAGTTCATATTCTGCAGAGGTCATGAGAAATTGTATTGCCCTGATCCCGGGACCTCCATTGGGGTTACAACAGAGATATTGACCAGAGATATCCACTGACTGCAAATATTAACCAGATTATTGGTAAAAACTCCCCTGCTGTTCTTTGAATAAAGCCAATGGGATCTTTTGTGTTGACCAGTAGGTAAATGTGTGTTCCTGCCAAGTAGAAAGTGCTCTCTAATTATAAGATTTTTTAAAATTTAGTGTACCCAATTCATTTTTTCCAATTAAGGGGCAATTTAGCGTGGTCAATCCACCTACCCTGCACATCTTTGGGTTGTGGGAGCGAAACCCGCACAGACACGGGGAGAATGTGCAAACTCCACACGGACAGTGACCCAGAGCCGGGATTGAACCAGGGACCTCGGTGCCGTGAGGCAGCACTTCAAGTTGTAAGGTTAGCCTTGGCATTTCGGACAGCACTCTCACCTCTGCGTCAGAAGATTGTGGCTTTAAACCCCACTCCAGAAACTTCAGAACGTGATCTAGGCTGACAATCCAGTGCAGTACTGAGGGAGCGGTGCACTATCAGAGATGTCACCTTTCAAATGAGGAGTTTATCAGACTTTTGTGGAAAAGTGGGCCTTTCATTTTTCTTAATGAATTCTTGACATTGAAGCAGTTTCCAGAGAATGGTGATTTGTGTTTTTATTATTCTGAGCAGCCACAGTGCAGCATTGAGATAGTGAGGGGGAGTAAGACCCGAGATCAACTAAGATGCTGTCGGAGACATAATTCCTCCTCCTGCACAAGCTATTCAATTCTTCATGAGGTCAATTTTCAGTTATGCTCAGGCTACCTGAGAGGGAGGGAGGAAATATCAGCTCAAATCAAATGGTGTTTGCTTGTACTTTGGTGACAAAGTATTGATGGCCAAAATGTGTTTCAAGAGGAATTCTCATCCTTTCAACGAGGGACAGAGGGAGACTGAGGTAAAAGATCCCATACACATGGGAATAAAGGGCAGTATTGCCCTGCACAAACAAAACGATAATGCTCTTTTATGAGTCATATAATCAATATAATTTATTACTCCTGCCATAAAGACGTGCCTTATGCATTCACTGATATTCAGATTATCAGTGATGCATGTATTATTCAGTCATTTTATTGAAGCTGGTTTGACAGTGATCATATAATTACTCGAATTTCAACCTTTACTGTAACGAGTGCAATGCCAGTGCTGCGGATATCCCCAATATAATTCAAAGTAGTTCAGTGAGTTGGATTTCAACAGAATCCTCTGATGTTGGATAATCTAATATGGTAATTTGGTAATGTGAAGCGACCGTTCCACACAGGATATCACATGTCCTCCACTGAGTTATGAGGCAGTAATTCAATTGAGTAGTTCTTTCTGACATTGTAAACCACAAGAGAAACTCAAGTGGTTTACGAACTCCAACAGGGCACAAACTGAAATATGTCTCAAACCCTTTGCAAGACGTTTATTATTTTCTATAATAAGATCTCTTTCTGTGGCATTGTTTGTGGCAAGTTGGAGGTTTGTTTTGTGAAGATAGCGTGTTGCAATGTATCAGCCTGTTACTAAGGTGAAACTGGGTCCATTTAAGATAATTAGGTCTAATTGTTGTTAACAGGCACATCATGTGGTCAGTTACATGTTAATTGACGGTTGCAAAAAACTAAGTGCCACACAAGTGGTGAGCACATAGATACAAGACTTTGATCTCTATGTACACAGACAGGGATTGAATGAAAGAGGGAGATATCTATTGTGTTATATAGATTTTTTAAAGTTCTGTAATGTAATTTGGGTACAATGTTGCTCAAATCTCACTGCAGCTCAAGGTATCTGGTGTTACAGCGTTGTAAGGACTGCAGACTAATTTGATACAATCAAATGATATAATCCCCATGCCGACACTATAGTTAAGAAAGCCCACCAACGACTCTACTTTCTCAGAAGACTAAGGAAATTTGGCTTGTCACCTACGACTCTCACCAACTTCTACGGATGCACCATGGAAAGCATTCTTTCTGGTTGTATCACAGCCTGGTATGGAGCCTGCTCTGCCCAAGACCACAGGAAACTACAAAAGGTTGTGAATGTAGCCCAATCCATCACGCAAACCTGCCTCCCATCCATTGACTCTATCTATAATTCCCACTGCCTCAGAAAGGCAGCCAGCATAAATAAGGACCCCGTGCACCCCGGACATACTCTCTTCCACCTTCTTCTGTCAGGAAAAAGATACCAAAGTTTGAGGTCACCTACCAACCGACTCAACAATAGCTTCTTCCCTACTGCCATCAGACTTTTGAATGGACCTACCTCGTATTAACATGATCTTTTCTCTACACCTTGCTCTAACTGTAACATTATATTCTGCAGTCTCTCCTCCCTTCCCTATGTACGGTATGCATTGTTTGTACAGCATGCAAGAAACAATACTTTTCACTGTATACTAATACATGTGACAATAATAAATCAAATCAAAAAATCAAAACTGGGAACCTTTAAAATAAATTCTTTGTCCTGATGTCTTGAATGTTAAAGAACCGATGGAACAGTTGTCTTTGTGTGAACCTTAAAATTCAGTTGTCTTTCGGAAGTTGGTGAAGGAAGTTCCCGGGTCATTGCGTACTGACCAGTGAACTTGTCAATGTCATGAACAACATTCCATGTGACAGGAATATATTAACACACCCATCTTCCCCAACTTGTCAGCAGCCTTTGGCATGTTCGACCACCTTGTGCACTTCCGTTCCTTTCTTAGTTCCCTTCTTATCTGTAACAGAGGATCGCGTCCTGTCTTTCCACCTCAGATGTCCCAATGGATACATCCTTGGCTCTTTATTTCTCATTCCATCCCCTTGACAATATCATCTGGAGAAATCAGATTGACTTCCACATGCGTGCTGCTGATGCCCAACACAACCTCTCCACTAACCTTCTCAACCTCCCCACTGCCTCCCCATGTTCTCAGATGGCTTGTCAAACATCCAAGACTTTGAAGAACTGAAATGCCCCTAGCTAAATGCTGAATGGACTGGCTCTCACCTTCTGCCCCTAGCTAAATGCTGATTGGCTGTCACCTTCTGCCCATGCCACAAACTCTAGTTCCAATCCAGCCTTCACCAATCCAACTGTTGATAGTCTCGGTGTCCTATTCAAATCTTGAGTTCAGCTTCCTGCCTCATAGTCTCTGCATCGCAAAGACTGCTCAGTTCCAGCTCTGTAACATTGCCAGCTTCTGCCCCGACTCAGAACATCTGCTAATAAAATCTCCTTCCATGCCTTTGCCATCTTCAGATGCCGCGTTGTCAACATTTTCCTGGCTGCCAACCTACACCACCCTCCATCCTGACTCAATTTTCCAATCTCCGTATTGTCAGCCCATTCAAACGCCTCTGCCCATATTCACCCTGCATCAAGGCTTCCTCATTCACCATCCCTGTCCTTGGTGTTTTCAATTTTTAAGACATTGGCACTGGGAGGCCAGGTTTGTGAATTGGAAGCACATAATGCCACATGAGGGCTGGGATTCTCCGACCCCGCGCTAGGTCGGAGAATTGGTGGGGTGGGTGCGTGAATCCTGCCACGCCGCTCTGGCACCGGGCCACCGATTCTCCAGCGACCGCGGCACCGGTCAGGGGTCATTCAAAGCTACCCCCCCGGCGATTCTCTCTGCTTGACGGGCCGAATGCCCGCCGAATCCTGCCGGCGTCGTTTATGTCAGGTCCTACCTGGTGGGACATCTGCGTTCTGGCTGCCGGGGCCGTCCTGGTGGTGTGCGGGGGGGAGCCGACTCCGGTGTGTCCTCCAAAGTGGCCAGGCCCACGATTGGGGGCAATCGATCGGCGGGCGGGCTCATTCCGGGGGGGCCTATGTTCCTCCACTCTGGGCCCCTGTAGGGCTCCACCATGTTGCCCGTGGGCCTTCGCAGACACGGCCATGGTGCGTATGCGCGGACCCGCACCGGCCGCGGCGGACTGGCTTTCGGCGCCAGAGCAGTGCACAGCACTCAGGCGCTGTTCTAGCCCCCCGAGGAAGGGGAGAATGACTGGGCCTGGAGGCTCGTTGATGCCAGCGTCGCTCGCGCCGGTTTTGACGCCGTCGTCAACACTTGGCCGGGATTTCAGAGAATCCCGGCCAAGATGTTTAATAATATGTGGCTTGACATCTGAAGAAAAATATTTGAATTTGTTGAAACGCTATTCGCCTGCCAAGCCTTCGGCTGACTGAGAAATCCTTTAGCACCAGGAGCTTAAACCTAATACGAAGATCATGGATTATTGGGCAGTAATGATTCTTCGTGCCTCAGAAACTTAGACAATCTTCAGCAGGCACCTCAAAAATACCACCAGCAGCGCGTTCATGAGAGCCTCCAAATTAAATGGCAAGAAAGGCGATCCAACAACAGCATCTTCTCCCAAGTCAACATGTCCAACACTGAGGCACTAATTACCCAAAATCAGCTTGACTGGACAGGAGACATTGTTGGGAGGCCTGATACCCCACTCCCGAAGCAACTGCTCCATTCAGAACCCAATCACAACAGAGGTCTCCAGGGACGACAGGGGAAATACTTCAGGGATGTCCTCTAAGCACCCCTGAAGAGGCCCTACATTGCCGCTGGTTCATGCGAGATCCTGGCTTGTGACTGATCAAAATGGAAGAGGTTCATTCAGGGAGTGACCAGAACACATCGAGAGAATTCAATGGGAAGGTGCAGAGGGCGATTGAGGTGTCAGCAGGAACACACAAACCTCCAAACCTATCAACCCAGCCCTTCAAGCACCACCTGCCTCACGTGTGGCAGAGTCCCCAGATCGCTCATTGGACTTGCCAACCATCTCGGAGCCCATTGAATCGGAGTGGGAGCAGGTTACCCTCGACCCCGAGGGATTGCCTAAGAAGAAGACAAAGACCTGATCGTATTGGGAGGTTATACAGAACTACAAAAAGGTAAATGATCATAATACTGCAATGATAAAAAGTTCCCTTCAAGGGAACTCTGGTGTAAAAACACCATAGAGACCAGTGAGTTCCAGGTTCAATCTCCAGTCTTGGTAGAAATAGCTGCTAAAAACAGTTGAGAGAAAAAAATTGTTGTATTTACATAGTACATCATCACATCATCAAAATGCTTCACAATTAATTACTTTCAGAAGCAGTGGCTGTTGCAACAGAGGCAAATACAGCAACTGTTCTGCTCCAGTGAGATCCCATAAACCCGCAGTGAGATGAATGAGTAGTTAATCTTTGTTTGGTGTTACTCATTGAGAAATGGTTGTTTGGTCAGGGGACTGGGAGTTCTACATGTGTTTCCTCCAGTCGTCTCATAAGATCCTCACGTCCACCTGATTCAGTAATCTTGGCTGAGCACCAATTGGACTTAGAGTCATAGAGTCATGGGGTTTGACAGCAAACAAAGAGGTCGTTCGGCCCATCGTGTCTGTGTCGGCCATCAAGCACTTATCTGCTCCAATCCCATTTTCCAGCACCTGGTCCGTAGCCTTATGTGCTGTGGCGTTTCAAGAGCTCATCTGACTGTTTCTCAAATGTTGTGAGGGTTCCCACCTCCTTCACCCTTTCAAGCAGTGAGTTCCAGATATCCACCACACTCTGGGTGAAAGTTTTTTCCCCAAATCCCCTCGAAGTCTCCTGCCCCTGACCTTAAACCTATGCCCCCTGGTTATCGCCCCCTCTATTGAGAGGAAAAGCTCCTTCCTTTCTACCCTATTTATGGTCCCTCATAATTTTGTACACCTCACTCACGTCTCCCCTCAGCCTTTTCTGCTCCAAGGAAAACTACCCCAGCCTAACCAGCCTCTCTTCAAAGCTGAAACTCTCCAGCCCAGGCAACATCCTGCTGAACCTCTTCTGCACCCTCTCATCCTTCCCTGGGCTTGGAAGCGGATTTTTAAAAAAAGACCTGGATTCATGCCACTGATCACGAGACAGTGACCCTCACAAACAAGCAGACCTGGACAGAAATTGGGTGAAGAGTGGGTTTGGCTCGGACAGTGATGTCTCTCTGTCAAACACTCCCTTTCCAGCCGGCAAGTGAAGAGTGGCCGTTTGGGAAAAGTATTGGAGAGTGCAGAGTCAGGCTGAGCACCAGCATGAATCTGCCCCTTCCCGATTAAAAAACAAAAGAGGATAAAAATAAATGTAGCCAACCAAATGAGAAAGTAATCGAGAGGCTCAGCTAATGTACAAACTGCCCGGGCTCCCCTGTCATGGTTTATTAGAACACCTGAATCCCCTGATTGTGATACTGTCTTGCAGTTCAGTCCTACCTATCCATTATTCTTTATTTAAAGGATAATAGGCCAGCAGAAAATCTCATTACAGTACAAAGACCAGCACACTCATTTGCTCACTTTGAAAACAAGCTGACAGTGCAGTATTACTTTCTGCTCTAACAAGGCCCGTGGGTACAGTAAAATCCATACTTACTGCAGTTTTTTTTTAACTGGTAGTGCTATAATATTTTCCCTTAGGTTACTGAAGTGACCTTTATACCTGTTTTAAATGTGGACTAATACCCTGTAATTATCAGTGCAATATATATGGCTCTGTGTAAATGTGCAATGCCGTAAACAGAGGAGGAATTTTTAATTTCCAATAAATGCAATTGACTTGGAGGAGTCAGAGCTGTCAATAACATAGGAATCAGCATTAAAAAGAAACAGCACTGTGGATGAGTTACTGTTAATCTATCGCGCAGAAGGTCATGTAGGATGCCTGTTACCTTTTAGAAACTGTGTTACCGATCAGAATGTTCCAGGTTTGCTTCCTGATCTGCGCCGAGTTCACGGATTTCAAGCAAATCTAGGAAGTGAATAAAGAAGATTGCCACTTCCAAGTATTTTTTTGTTTTGTTTTTGTTTTATAAATTTAGATTACCCAATTCATTTTTTCCAATTAAGGGGCAATTTAGCGTGGCCAATCCACCTACCCTGCACATCTTTGGGTTGTGGGGGCGAAACCCACGCAGACACGGGGAGAATGTGCAAACTCCACACGGACAGTGACCCAGAGCCGGGATTCGAACCCGTGTCTTCAGCGCCGTAGGCAGCAATGCTAACCACTGTGCCACCGTGTCACCCCCTAGCCTGCTCATCTTTGGGTTGTGGGGGTGAAACCCACGCAAACACGGGGAGAATGTGCAAACTCCACAGGGACAGTGACCCAGAGCCGGGGTCGAACCTGGGACCTCGGCGCCGTGAAGCAGCAGTGCTAACCACTGTGCCACCGTGCTGCCCGCCACTTCCCAGGATGACCTACACTCGGCTCACTCTCGCCCCAGCCAAACTGGGGGATGCACTCAGGCATCAACAGTTTTGCCGATGGCTGTTGTGGTTGACTAGCCTGTCACTCTCGGCTCACCCCTGAAGAGTGGCCACCTGGACCTGGGCGAGGTGTCAAAGGTCTGCTGACACCCGTGGAATTGCACTCGGGTACGTTTCAGCGCCCTTCAGGAGAGATAGCGGGAGGTCAAATATTTACAGACGTTGTAATGCCCGTTATCACCATGGCGCCACCGAAAGCCAGCTTTACCAGTCTGAACCTGGGCAGGCTGGCATCAGTGACAAGTCAACCAACATGAGGCTCTGATTGCATTCAGCTCTCCCTCAAGGAAAAATGGAGCAGTTACCTTAATGCCCAGCTGGGTTGAGAATGGTGCAGAATAATACCAACTGTGCAGGTTCAATCCCAGTACTTTTTTTTTTTTTTTTTTTTTTTTTATAAATTTAGATTACCCAATTATTTTTTCCAATTAAGGGGCAATTTAGCGTGGCCAATCCACCTACTCTGCACATTTTTGGGTTGTGGGGGCGAAACCCACGCAGACACGGGGAGAATGTGCAAACTCCACACGGACAGTGACCCAGAGCCGGGATCGAACCTGGGACCTCAGCGCCGTGAGGCGGTTGTGCTAACCACTAGGCCACCGTGCTGCCCCTCAATCCCAGTACTGGGTGAGGTAGATCTTGGGGACTGAGTCCTTGCCTTGCCCCAAGGTGATACAGTAACTCAAGCCAGGATTAGCTACACTCGGTCTACTAGGACACTGCATTGAAAGAGAGACAGAGGAGCAATTATAACTCTTTTGGGCCAAACCGTTATGATCAAGTTAAAGGCAAAAACTGTGGTTAAAAATCCACTTGTAAACGTCACTTACTGTTAATTTTTTATTAATAGTAACTTATTGTCACAAGTAGGCTTCAATGAAGTTACTGTGAAAAGCCCCTAGTCGCCACATTCTGGTGCCTTTTCGAGAATTGAACCCGCGCTGCTGGCATGGTTCTGCATTACAAGCTAGCTGTTTAGCCCACTGTGCTACACCAGCCCCTAACATCATCACAAGGAACCTATTAAAGAGGGAAGTAATACTGCACTGTCAGTTTGTCATGAGGGTGAATCCGTTGATCTTTGTATTCTAATGAGGTTTTCTGGTGGTATCTTTTGCCATATGTAAGGGTGAGTAGGTAAGACGGAGTTACAAGACAGATTAATGATCGAGGGATTTAGGTGGTGCTGTTTTCATTCATTCAAGGGATGTGGGTATAGCTGGTTAAGCCATTACTTAATGCCCATCCCTAATTGCCCCTGATGGTGGGGAGCTGCCTTCTTGAACTGCTTCAGTCCATGTGGTGTAGGTACACCCACTGTGCAGTTAGGGGGGGAGTTCCAGGATTTTGACCCAGCGACAGCGAAGGAACTGTGATATATTTCCAAACCAGGAAGGCTTGTGGCTTGAAGGGGAACTTCCATAGATTTCTTAGAATTCCTACAGGTGCAGAAGGCCATTCAGCCCATTGAGTCTGCACTGACCCTCTGAAAGGGCACCCCACCTAGAGTCAGGCCCCCACTCTCTCCTCATAACCCAGTAACCCCGCCATCCTTTTGGACAATTGATGATGGCCAATCCACCTAACCTCCACATCTTTGGAGATGATGGTGTTCCCATGTATCTGCTGCCCTTACCCTTCTAGATGGTGTGGTCCTGGTCCTGAGTTTGGAAGGTGCTGCCTAAGAAGCCTTTGTTAGTTCTTGAAGTACATCTTGTTGATGGTACACATGGCTGCTACTGTGTGTCACTGGTAGAGGGAATATATGTTTTTGGATGGGGTGCCAAGTGGAGAGTATCCCATCACATTCCTGACATGTGTCTTGTAGATTGTGCAGAGGCTTTGGGGAGTCAGGATGTGAGTTGCTTGCCTCAGGATTCCCAGCCTCTGACCTGCTCTTGTAGCTACAGTATTTATATGGCTCATCCAGTTCAGTTCCTGGTCAATGGCAACACCCAAGATGCTGATTGTGGGGGATTCAGTGATAGTAATGCAGTTGAATGTCACGGGGTGATGGTTAGATTCTTTCTTGTTGGAGATGGCCAATGCTTGGAACCTATGTGGTATGAATGTTATTTGCCACTTGTCACTCCCAGCGTGGATATTGTCCAGGTCTTGCTGCATTTCAATATGGACTGCTTCTGTATTTGAAGAGTCACCAATGGTGCTGAATATCATGCGATCATCAGCGATCATCCCTACTTTTGATCTTATGATAGAGGAAGGTCGTTGATGAAGCAGCTGAAGATGGTTGGACCAAGAGCACTATCCTGAGGAACTCCAGCAGTGATGAGATATCTGACTTCCAACAACAACAACCATCTTTCTTTATGCTATGTATGGCTCCAACTGGGGGGTTTATCCCCTGATTCTGATTGACTCTGGTTTCGCTTGGGCCCTTGATGTGACACTCGGTCAGATGCGGCCTTGATGTCAAGGGCAGCCACTCTCTGCCGTTCAGCTTTTTTGTCCATGTTTGAACCAAGGCTGTAATGAGGTCAGGAGCTGAGTGGCCCAGCCAGAACCCAAACTGAGAATCCGTGAGCAGGTTATTGCTGAGTAAATGTCACTTGGTAGCACTGTTGATGACCCCTGCCATCACTTTACTGACGATCAAGGGTAGACGGATGGGGCGGATTGGTCCTGCTTGTTGTGTACAGGACACATCTGGGAAATTTTCCACATTGGCAGGTAGATGCCAGTGTTGTAGCTGTACTGGAACATCTTGGCTAGGCGTGTAATAACCAACAAATACACTACACAGAGGTGGTACATGCTCAAAAATAACATGTGCATCAGTTCACATTAAGAATAAAATCTCTTCACACTGACTGCAGTTCGTACAGTCATGGCACAAGTCTCCAGGTGCATGGTTCCCTCAAAGGCCTTGTATGTAAAAACAAAGACCATTGCCTCACAGATTCAAAAGTTAAAGATTTATGCTTTTAACTGATCTTAATTCAGTGTTGCCAACTCTGGAATGTTGAATTGCTGCAAGTTTCATCACCTGGACCCCCCCCCCCCCCCCCCCCCCCCCATCCCTGCGTTTCCCCCATTGGTCACTCAAAATCCCATTCCCATGGCGTTCGACCTTCCCAGGCCAATTGGAATGTCATTTACTTCTTTGTTACTCAGATGACTGATTCCTGACAGTTGTTATGGGCCAGGGTTTAGAAAACTCCAAAGTGTATTATGGAGATCACCTGACCTACAACTGTTTATTGATTTTGGTTATGGGAGCACAAGACCCTGCCTTTCAGGTGTTATTCAACAGAGGCTTTAAGCACTTTCAATCAAAAATAAAGTTTATTCTACAAATTTAGTTAACATTTTTATAAACACACACAGTAAGCATTTTTATCAACTACCAACATAAATACCCCACACAGCTACAGTGCTCTATGTATAACCCTTAATAAATTCCCCCTTTAACTGTTCCAATTTAATAACAAGAAACCAGAAACCACTTTTCAAAGGTGTAGCCCAGTACACAGCACTCAAGACATGGTTTTGATGCTCTTGTTTCCTTCCCAAAACAGCAGGTTTGCATTTCTTCCAGAAAACAATTATTTATTTTCAAGTTATCAAGCAGCCTGAAAGCAGCTTTTAAAATGCAGATGGAGGAAAAAAATCTTCTTTCAACCTGTTCAGAATAAAGCCAGTTCAAACTCAAAGCGAAAGTAAAACCAACTCAAAAACGAAAGTAACGACACAGAGCCACAGCCCAGCTCCACCCACACAATGACATCACTGAAACCATGCAATAAGACAAAAACATTTCTTAAAGAGACACTCCCATGACTCCGTCCAATAATTTCCTTTTTCCCAACTCCAATATTTTTTCATCTGATTAACAATCACGTTGAAAGATACTGGGCGGGATTCTCTGACCCCCTGCCAGGTCGGAGAATCACCGGGGGGGGGGGTGGCGTGAATCGCACCTCTCCGCCCCGACGCCGGCTGCCGAATTCTCCAGTGCCGGGGTTTTGGTGGGGGCGGGAATCGTGCCGTGTTGGCCGGGGCAATTGGCAGTGCCCCCCCCCCCCGCCGGCGATTCTCTGCTCCGCGATGGGCCGAGTGGCCGCCCGTTTCCGGCTGGTCTCGCCGGCGTAAATCAAACCAGGTCCGCACCGGCGGGACCTGGCTCTGCGGGCAGCTTGCAGAGTCCTCGGGGGGATCTGGCCTGAGTGATACCCCCACGGTGGCCTGGCTCACGAACAGGTCCCACCGATCCGCGGGCGGGCCTGTGCCGTGGGGGCACTCTTTCCCTCCGCGCCGGCTGCTGTCAACTTCCGCCATAGCCGGGGTGGAGAAGAACCCTCCTGCGCATGTGCCGGGATGACGCCAGCACACGCTGGCGCTCCCGCACATGCGCCAACTTGCGCCGGCCAGTGGAGGCCCTTCGGCGCATGTTGGCACAGCGTCAAGCCCTTCTGCGCCGGCTGGCACAGCGCCAACCCCACTGGCGCCGGCCTAGCCCCTGAAGGTGCGGACGATTCAGCACCTTCCGGGGGGCCCGACGCTGGACTGGTTCACGCCACTCTTCAGCGCCGGTACGTACCGCCCCGCCAGGCAGGTGAGGATCCCGCCCACTTTTTTTGAAACGTTCTTATGATTTTTCTCTTGGGAATTTCTGGGAGAATTTTTGAAATCTCCAGGGCAATCCTGAAGTGTTGGCAACTTATCTCAGCTGGGTCATCAGTTGGCATTCTGCCAGCACCCTTGAGCTAGGGAGGGGAGAACTCAGCCACAGTTCCTGCAACTTATTAACATCCAACGAGCTGTGTCTCGCAGTGCAGTGAGGAAGACTTAGAGGCTGGTTTAGCTCACTGGGCTAAATCGCTGGCTTTTAAAGCAGACCAAGCAGGCCAGCAGCACGGTTTGATTCCCGTACCAGCCTCCCCAGACAGGCACCGGAATGTGGCGACTAGGGGCTTTTCACAGTAACTTCATTGAAGCCTACTCGTGACAATAAGCGAGTTTCATTTCATTTCAAGAGAGAGAAAGATGGGAAAATGACAAAAATATAGCTTTAGAAATTGGAATGAATTGGGGTGTGGCCCCAGTGTTGCATGCTGCCTAATGAGGCTGATGGCAGAACCATGTAAAATTGGCCCATGGCCTTTGTTTGTTTATGACCGATGCCAGTAATAGCTCCAGAGGCGGCTCGCTGGTCCCAGGTAATATATATCCAATAGCCAGGTATCAAAAGAAGATAGCAGAGGCAGTCTTCATTTAGAATAGCGGGCGGGGGGGGGGGGGGGGGGGGGGGGGGGGGGGGCGCGGGGGGAGATCAGCCATTTCGGAAGATGGTTGAGGTGGTAAGTGAGCATCTGGGAGTAAATCGCGAAGGGCTCAGCATCCAGCGGCAGGCTGAAAATTGAACTAAGTTCAGGAGCAGCATGACTGATAGAATCCTGAGAAGCCCGACAGTATAGAAGGAGGCCATTCAGCCCATTGAATCTGCACCCCTCTATAAGAGCACCCCCACTCTCCTGGCTTATCCCCGTAACCGCACCTAATCTGTTCAACTTTGGACACCAAGTGGCAATTTTAGCACGGCCCAACCACGGTAGCCTTATGGATAGCACAATTGCTTCACAGCTCCAGGGTCCCAGGTTCGATTCCGGCTTGGGTCACTGTCTGCGTGGGCACATCCTCCCCGTGTGTGCGTGGGTTTCCTCCGGGTGCTCCGGTTTCCTCCCACAGTCCAAAGGTGTGCAGGTTAGGTGGATTGGCCATGATAAATTGCCCTTAATGGCCAAAATTGCCCTTAGTGTTGGGTGGGGTTATTGGGGTATGGGGATAAGGTGGAGGTGTTGACCTTGGGTAGGGTGCTCCTTCCAAGAGCCGGTGCAGACTTGATGGGCTGAATGGCCTCCTTCTGCACTGTAAATTCTATGATAACCACCTAACCTGCAAATCTTTGGATTGTGGGAGGGAACCGGAGCACCCGGAGGAAACCCACGCAGACACAGGGAGAACGTGCAAACTCCACACAGACAGTCACCCAAGGGTGGAATTGAATCCGGGTGTCTGGCGCTGTGAGGCAACAGTGCTAACCACTGTTCCTCTGTGCTGGGAATAAATTAGCATTAAACTTAATCTTTAAAGATCACTGGACTGGCTGCCAAACACCCGTCAATACTCGCTTGGAGCATATTTATTCATATGTCACGAATATAACTTTGTCTCAAACGGGCATTGGGGGCTGAGTTTTAGGTCCCGTCACAGTGGTTAAGAGGCCAGAAACTGCGGCGAGCCATTCAGAACTCCACTGACTTCGTCAGGACTGGAAGATCCAGGCCGAACCACCCCACAACCGTTAAGCTCCTCGGGATGGACCAGTGTGGGCCGAATGGGATTTCTGCCCCTCATTGAGGTGGAAGCTCCGCCCCCTGGGGCAGCTGGTAAATCCAATTGGCCGCAGCTCCATCTGTCCCAGCAGCACCAGGAAGGCTTCTGTGGAAGGAAAAGAAGATCGAGGCCCATTAACCTCCGGTGCAGGTATGTCTGGGGTTTGGGGCCTGGAGGGTTTGGGTAGGTTAGGGGGGGGGGGGGGGGGGGCATTGGTGGTGGGTTTGAGGGAGAGAGCAGGTAGAAAGGAATGGGATTGGGGGGGGGGGGGGGTTGACCCAAGGGGAGCTGACCCAAGGGGAGCTGCCCCAAGGGGAGCTGCCCCATGATTCACAAAGAGCCACCCTCTGCTACTTTACTGCCCTTTAGACTTTAAAATGTAAAAATCTGGCTTCCGGCTGCTTCCATGCCACCCACGCCAAACTTTTGATGGTGTGGACAGCGTACTATCAGGCTCAATTACAAATAACTATAATTGGCTGTTAATTATTTATTTTGATGATTTTGATGCCCGCTCATTCCCCATATTATGGAGTTGGGGGTGGGCGGGAAAGTGGGGGGATTGGCGCCACAGCACCCCTGGTAACACGCCCACCAGGGAGCGCATTAAATCCAGCCCCCAGGACTGGAACACAATAATCAATCCTGGCACACCCTCGATCAACATCCAGATGATCTGGTCGCTATCGCGTTGCTGCTTGCGAGAGCTTGCTCTGCACTTCCCTGCCTGTAGAGCACTTTGAGCTTTCTGATGGCCACGAAAGGCGCTATATAAATGGAAGTCTTAGTTTATTTGTAGTGCAGGAACCATTATCAGTATGACAGGAGGTGAACCTCTGGCGCACCCACCAGCCGCCATATTAAATGCTGAGGTCCTTAAGCCTTTGGGTGCGGGCCATGATTGAATTTGCAGGCTGCACTCTTCTGCGTTGACACACTCCTTCATCATCCCCTAATTAAAATCCAACAAACTTAATTGATGGGCAAGTAGGCAATAATCATGTTGTAGGAATACTCTTTTTAGCTTCAGCAGCTGCTGTGATCCACAACCCATTTTAAATCAAATAAGCACTGAGGGGATTTCTAATGGGTTTATCTTTTATTGGCTCTGGTGTCGCAATATGGAAACTGTACTCTAGAATAGGGGAGCTCCAGCTGATTAAATCAGCTCTTTGTCTCCTATTTAAACACAGACCCAGTGAGCTCAAACTCTATAGTCTGAATGTTGTTGTCCAATTTACTGAACTTTGACCTACTTAAACTCAGCTCGGTCTGTAAGAATAGCTGAAACGTCTGAAAGTATTGTGCTTAATGTTTATTTGTGGTATTATGATCCCAGAGCAGACCCCAAGATTTTGGTAAGATCCAGTTAGGGATTAATGATGTTTTGTTTGAAGTAGACAATGGCTGAAGTTTCACCCCCACCTCCCCCCCCCCCCCCCCCCCCCCCCAGACAACCCCCCCCCCCCCCCCCCCCCCCCCCCCCCCCGATCCCCTAGACTGGTGTGAGGGGTTGGCCAAAGTTTCAAATTAAAAGCACTTGCTAAGAGAATAAAGCCACCAGACCATAAGGTTTTTGAACAAATAACAAAAAACGTACAAGGTCAAAAATAAAACAATTTAGAATATCGAACTAAGACTCTAATGTCCCAGGGAAGTATGAGGTACATATAAATTAAACTGGAGTCGAACGCACCGCACTTCACACTAAATGCCAGATAGGATCAGAGTCCATGGATTTTGGCGTTGTCGTGGTACAGTGGTTAGCACTGCTGCCTCGTAGCGCCAGGGACCTGGGTTCAATTCCGGCCTTGGGTCACTGTCTGTGTGGAGTCTGCATGTTCTCCCCGTGTCTGCGTGGGTTTCTTCCGGGTGCTCCGGTTTCCTCCCACAAGTCCTGAAAGATGTGCTCGTCAGGTGAATTGGACATTCTGAATCCTCCCTCTGTGTACCTGAACAGCTGCCGGAATGTGACGACTAGGGCCTTTTCACAGTAACTTCATTGCAGTGTTAATGTAAGCCTACTTGTGACAATAATAAAGATTATTATTATCCTATCTTTTGGGTCCTCTCCCGAAACCCTCTCCCTGCCCCCTGCCAGCAATGGTGCTCTTGAACCCAGCTCACTCATGACCTCGGTTTTTGCATCGTTTTTCTCTTTTATTAAATAAATTTAGAGTACCCAATTATTTTTTGAGTGGCAATTTAGCGTGGCCAATCCACCTACTCTGCACGTTTTTGGGTTGTGGAGGCGAAACCCACGCAGACACGGGGAGAATGCGCAAACTCCACACGGGCAGTGACCCAGAGCCGGGACCGAACCTGGGACTTCAGCGCCGTGAGGCAGTTGTGCTAACCACTAGGCCACCGTGCTGCCCTGTTTTTCTCTTTTTGAGCAGGTGCGCTGGCCCACAGAACATAAAAATTGCAGAAGCACGCATAAGTACCAGCCTGCCCGGACAGGCGCCGGAATGTGGCGACTAGGGGCTTTTCACAGTAACTTCATTTGAAGCCTACTTGTGACAATAAGCGATTTTCATTTCATTTTTCATATGCTGCCCACTCCAACTCTGCGCTTTCGCAGAAGGTCCGTGGTCCGCCGGGTATTGAAGTTCCCGACCTCCACTCTCAATGAGTGGTCTGGCTTTTGTAACAGCGGCCAATTGTAAACACCTCAGGGGTGGTTCTCCAGTCCTACGCTAGATTCAGATTCAAGGGAGAGCCTTGGTGATAGGCTGTGCGGCCACACCACAGAAAGTCCTTGACCATAGGAGTGTCCACATCCGTTGAATTTAAATCAAATATATGTTGGGAAATGTGGAGTCAGGGTTATTGAAGAATTGGAAGCTCCAATTAGAGAGCAAGATGCAGAGCAGTCTGTGTCCAGGACGCCGTTTGCTTACCTCGAGGTCTTTGTAAATATTCCTTAATAATTCATTTCAAGAAAAACTACATACCGACTATCTCAAGTCACTCATAGAATAAGCAAAACCTCTTCAAGACATGGTAACGCCATCAAAACAGGATGATCCAAAACTAGATTTCCAATGCAAATCAAATTAGTTAACTTCTGCTCGGCCAATGGTTGGAGTGCGAGATTTGGCCTGCTAGCCACTGGGTTAAAACCAAAGAGGATTCTTGTTTCTGGATTCTACCGAGTGACCACACCACGCATGAATAATAGCCTCTTGGAAATCACTTGTATGCGAGATCCAGGGAGGGCATCATCAGGCCAACATGGTTGAATATCCTGCCAGCACCCACTCTCCAAGCTTCCTCACAACCAATTGCCTGAGGCCTAGCAATTGGCAGAAAGGTGGAATAAAACATGGAAAAAACGTTACCCGGGAGACAGCATGTGTCATGCACTGACGTAACTTGCAAAAAAAATCTATCGAGTGATAATGTCCCTTTAATTCAAATCAGCAAGTTTATGCTTCAAGCCTTCACACCGAAGTAACCAATTCTAGATTACTATCACCGGCGACATTCTTTCACTATAATCTTTAATGGTGCCTAATGATAAATTATCTTTTACTCCAGTGGAGCTGACGACTAGTAGCACAATTTCAGTTGTACACTGCTAATGACGAAGGGTAATTATTAACTTGCTGGTATGAGAGTTTTACGGGGCTCCAATCTGGAGATTAATCTAAAGTTAAAACTTTTTTCTGCCTGCTCCAATGTTTTGCTTTCTTTCAAGTTACCTCCCCTCTTCTCAGTCAAGCAGTGGACACCTTTGGATTGAATTCCAGAGGTTATGATTAATGTGTAGATTTGACATCAATCATCGGGAGGCTGTCCAACATCAAGCCAGGCTGACCTTGTCCCTCTCTGATGTTGCGTGCACCTGCAGAAGGGGGCCCCTGGATAGCGATTAGGAAACGGGCACACAGCCCAGCTTCTCCCTGTCCTCCGAGCCCCACCCATTGCCCATGGCTGCAGGTTCGCAAACTGACTGCCCAAGAAGCCACCTTGGGACCTTCCCGAATTGACTGACTTAGCGAACTCTGAACCACACAGAAGATGGGCTCTCCTCCACGCTTTAATATAGGTTCTCCCTTTGTTGAGATTTTCAGAATCCATGATTCCCAAGAAAGAAGGCGACAGAAAGTCTGGCCTTAGATCTTAACTAAAAACATTGCACGTGTCTTAACGGAAATTAAACTGAGTCCTTTGTCAGGTGCGTTTAGCCGGGTTTCCCGGCACTTTCAGCGCCGAGAATGACCTCGCCATTAAACGGGAAATGTCATGACATGCAAACATGCACATAATGAGATACAGACAGGCAGCTAATGAACACAGAGAACAGGACATAACCAATCAGCAGGCAGAACACTTGGGGGTGGTTTCCCACTATAAAAGGCACGAGGCACTCACACTCCGCCTCTTTCCCCTGGGGACATCTACAGAGTGAGTCAGGGTGTATATATCGCATAACACCTCCAGCACGTGGCTAAGAGCTAGTCTGGTTCAGTCAGCCAGAGTAACCACACTTAGGTGAGCAGAGAGTCGAACTCACAGAGAACTGTGCTAACTGTGTGACAGGTTCAATAAATCAAATTGTACTAACTTTAAGGTCTGGAGTATCTTTCAGTTAAAGCTGCATCCAGTTGCAGCCCGTGTTATTTCAGTGTGCTTAACACGACAGGAACTCTGTTTCATTTCTGGGCCTCAGTGAGGAACACTCCACAGAGGCCACGCTTGGGCTCATTTCCTGCACTACCAAGCTCAGCTCGCCATTTTTAAATTGCTCCCAGATCTCTTATCCCCCACCGTGGCCTCCGGATCCCCCCCCCAATGCAGCAATTAGGGGGTCATCGAGCTCCCCCGTACCTCACCCCATAAGCACCTCCCTGGCCTACTTCCTGACCTGGGCAAGATGCCATCTGGGCACCGTGGCATTGCCAAGGTGGCACCTGGGTGGCACTGCCAGGGTGGCCCAGCTGGTATCGGGGGTGCCAGGGTACCGCCCTGTCTGGAGCCCGACCACCCAGGGGCCCCCGATCACCAGGGAGGCCCCTCCACCCCGAGTGCTGGTCCGCCTGGTCCACGTTTGTGGAAACCAATGCTAAACAGTGCCCACTCTGGATCTCCGAGGCGGGGCTTTTTGATCCCGCGCCTTGGGTAACTCCAGCACAAACATATTCAATTGAGACTAACTACTCACTTGAGTATACAAATCTGAATCCCGAACTCTATAGGCCGGATCCAGATCGCATTAGGTCTCGCGAGGCATGAGGAGGACAGTAAGTCTCTCGAGAAGCCTCTTGCAAGATTTACTGCCCTCGTCGCGTCCAGAGTCGGGATAAATTGGTTGATAGATTGGCCCCATTGTTGAAGTCACCAAGGGAAGCACGCAAGTATTAATTTAACCTCTAATTTTTTCCCCTTCTAACATATGCAGGGATATTTAACCTCTATGTGGTCCCATGCCATCCCCTCAAGCCCCCACCCAAGCCCACAAGCCCACCCTTTATCAAACAGTTCAGCCAAGATCAGTATATCACTGGGGGAAGGTCTGACTTCGATGAATTCAACACTCGTCCAAGCATATTTTAAAATGTATGGCTATACAACAACAGATTGAATTTCATCTGTGTGTGTCTGTGTGTTATTTTTATTTTAAACAGGCTAGGAACGATGGTAAAACAGCACAGAGAAGAATTTATTTGAATACATTAACTGCTCAAAATAGCAGAGAGGGAGAGAGACAATTAAGCCTGCTAAAATCCAGCTTTTTTTTTCCAAATCGATGTCTTTTGTTTCCCCAAGTTATTCCTCCGTCTTATGACGCAGTTACTAATTATTAAGGATTTTAACTCTTTTTCATTCAGAAAGGCAAGGAGACATCAGAACACAAGCCCTGATTCCAGGCCTTGCTCCCTTGCAATCTCGCAGTGCGTTTAGTTTTTGAAATTCGGCAAAAGCCAGCCAGTGCAATTGTGAACGAGTTCCGCTCTCAGTAATGTGAAACCAACCGTGGCCCCCAACTACTCAAATCAAGTCTATATATTCTGTAGCGCACATATCAAATCAGAATCAATAACCAGTTCAGATTAAATAGTGAACCCCAGAAATTGACAAATAGATCGCTGGAAAATGAGATAGCGCTGCTTTAATAAATCAAAGATGCACTTTTTCTGTTGCTCTCTGACATCACTCACTGACTACTGTTGCCTGGAGGAAATAAGATAGAAAGCTGTAGGAGAAAAAAAAAATGAATCCATGTCATGTGACTGCAGTTTAGCTAGTCACATTTAAGATTCTAGCCCCAGGTACAATATTAATAGGCTGCTGGTTTATGCGTTGTTTCAGGAGTGAGGGCAGATTGTAGTTAACTCTTTAACTGCTCAAATCCCAAGTACCATTAAATATACATAATGCCTTCCTGAAAACGTTCAATGTCCTGATTTGCAACATACGCTTTGGTCTAAATTGTGTCAGGCTGTGAAATTAGTCTCCCAGTTCCTTGGTTTTTTGACCCAGTTAAAATAATCAAATTACTGCGCCTGATAAAAGAGCAGGCAAAAGAGTTTCACCGAAAGTAGTCAGTCTGTTCACACATCGATATCCCACAGATCCATCTCAAATCTGATCTTCTCCTTGCGCAAAGGGAAAAGCTTTACCTGTGACAGGTACAATGTGAAGGGCTATGTTTAGATATATTGGCCTAGAAATTCGATGGCATTGCGCCAATTTTTCAGGAGCAAAAACGCATATCTAACATCCACTATGGTGGGCAAGGTTCTTGTACTAATGGGTCACCACCTTCTGAAATTGTAATGGCAAGAAATAGGTCACCACCCACCCCTGCCCCGTCCACCAGGCCCACATCTCAAAGAGATATAAGGCCCTTTGCTTATGAACATAGGGGGGCCGTCTGCTTTTTTGAGGCCCCCTTTACAAAATCAGACCGTCTTGAGCGAGCCTGTGCAGGACTGGCTGCATTCAAGAAAATGTGCTCTGTATGAGGCCTGCCCACTGGACTGCTGGAGGCCGCTACTAGCAAGACACCTGAATGTGGAGCTCGGAGAGGCATGAGGAATCCCTGTGGGGCCATAGCAAGACTGAAGGTCAGCCCACATTCAGACTTCTCTTGATTACACCCTCCCTCCCCTCCTTTAATCACTCTGCTCCCTCCTGAACACTGCCTCGCTTTCCCAGGACTAGCTGTAGGGTTGCCAACCTTCCAGGATCCCCTGGGGTCTCCGGGCATCGAAGACTAATCTCCTGGACCATGCTGTGAGTGAAGAATCATGATGAGGAATCAAGTGAAGAAATGGGGAAGAAAGGTGTGGGGGGTTTTAAAAATTGTGCTTATATTGGTCATTTTATTTTTAACCACCATTATTCGTTAGTTCTAGAAATATTGGAGAAACGGGGTAATGGCTCTTAGATTATGCAGGGCTGTTGGGACCAAGTCCCCAAGAATCAGTCCGTCCAGAGATGGCATCCCAAACTACATGAAGGCCACTGCCAGCGAAGAAATAGCATCAAATTGAAAGCTGTTTACCTGGTGAACTGTCAGCGGGCACCGAGTTGTTGCCATGGCTCGTCAGTCTCCTGTGAGTAAGGTACTTCAATATCAGGCACAACTTGGCACCACCACCCTGTCCTGGTGCAAACCAGTTTCTAAGCTGTCATCTCTCGGCTCCAACTGGCCCCTCAAGCAGGCGAATGGTTGTCAGGGGACTGGGTAAGGGGGTTATGCTGATTCAATCACTGATGGACATTTGTATCTTGTGCTGACCGTTGTTTGTTCTATAAGAATATCTGAAACATCGAGCAAAAAAAAACGAAACATAAAATTGAAGAAGAGTGCTTCACATTTCAAACAGGGGTTCAGTTAGTGAGAACAGTTTAACAAAATACTTACGAGTAAACGAATAAACGGCAGCACGGTAGCATGGTGGTTAGCGTCAATGCTTCACAGCTCCAGGGTCCCAGGTTCAGTTCCCGGCTGGGTCACTGTCTGTGCGGAGTCTGCACGTCCTCCCCATGTGTGCGTGGGTTTCCTCCGGGTGCTCCGGTTTCCTCCCACAGTCCAAAGATGTGCGGGTTAGGTGGATTGGCCATGCTAAATTGCCCGTAGTGTCCTAAAAAGTAAGGTTGGGGGGGGGGGGTTGTTGGGTTACGGGTATAGGGTGGATACTTAGGGTAGGGTGATCATTGCTCGGCACAACATCGAGGGCCGAAGGGCCTGTTCTGTGCTGTACTGTTCTATGTTCTATGTTCTAAACAATAATTACAATGGCAGTGTTGCCGAAAGATACACTTTATTCACAACAATTCTGAACGTACATTGCATGACAGTTCAACTTTAACGTCAGATAAAAGAAAAACCAGATCAATTTCTTTCAATACGTGTACATCCTGAGGTGATTCACTGTACTTAAAATTGCAGATCACATTTACAATGTTCAGCTCATGACAAACATACGGCCTGAGGGGTTTTACAGTTTCCAACCCCTCGGTACATACAGCGGCAGGAGGGCCTTAGACAGTGGCCTTTCCCCATTGCATTGGTGACCCCAAGCTTTAATGCATCTCTCAGTACGTAGTCCTGGATCTTGGACTGTCATTCGGCAACACCTGGTCATCGACAGCTTTTTGCATCGGTAAACCAGCGGGTTTCGGCCCGACCAAAGAGCATCTTTCCACCAGCTGTGTCCACTGATCCCTTGCAAATCCATCAAGGTGAATCTAGGCATAATGGCAGCAGAGCATAGGTCCTTAGCAAACTATTATGGCCCACATGTTCCATCTAATAGTAATATGGGTTACTCTTGCACCGCTCGCTCTGCCTAACGTCTGTCCGATTGCCGATAGAATTTAATTCCTTTCCCTCCGTGTCCTGTTTATTTCACATATGCAATGCCTACTGTGCAAATTAGCTCAATCTGGACTGTCTGTACACCTTAAACCTTCACAAGGGCAGGTTTCTTGTCAACGTTACCCCACGGGTCCACAGAAACAGTCAGACAAATTGGCCATGAGCCAATAATGGAGTCGCCACAGAATTCTCACAGCCAATCATCCTGATTCAACAGTGATATTTAAATGACACTGTGCAATGACCTGATGTGTTTTGGGAAAAGGAAGGTGTTGGTCGGGCTCCTCCTCATTGGTGAGAGGCAACAAAGGAGAACATCAGGAGGTTCTTCACCCTGAAAGGTGTTTAGAAGATGAGAGAGAGATGGACAAAATGTCCCGACTCCAGAAAGGCATTCAGAATCTTCTCCGGGTGCAGTCGATGGGGTTTGATGTCAAGGAGGTTCTCCAGGAGGTGAGCATCCAGCTAGCCTCGCTATTTGCTATGTACGCCCCCAATATCATCTTCCGGTCCAGAGTCCGCTCTGTGGTGCAGGATGAAACGTACTCGCGGTTCTTCTTCCAAAATGTGCACATACAGAGCTCTACGATCAGCAACTTGAAGGAAGGAAATGGCTTAGTAACGTTATCGCAGTCTGACATCCTGAGGATCAGCAAGTCCTTTTATGCCGGGCTGTATGGAGTGAAGTCCACAGGCAGCAATGTTTCCTGTCCTCTGTAACGGAGGTCTTAGCGAGCGAGAGGTCCTCGGATAAATTGCTAGCCCCACGGGTGGCGCGGTGGTTTAGCACTGCTGCCTCACGGCACTGAGGACCCTCTAAGGGGCAATTCAGCGTGGCTAATCGACCTACCCTGCACATCTTAGGGTTGTGGGGATGAGACCCACTCAAACACGGGGAGAATGTGCAAACTCCACACAGACAGTGACCTGGGGCGGAATCGAACCCGGGTCTTCGGTGCCGTGAGGCTGCAGTTCTAACCACTGCGTCACCGTGCTGCCCTTGCATTTTACACTTCAAGGATATGCCCATTCTCTCAATTTATGACCATGATAATGTAACTCAGGATTCAAGAAGAGTAACTTGAACTGGATATCTATCATAGAGGGTGCAATACATCTTTGGACACTAAATGGGCAGCATCAAGGTTGGACTAGATTTAGCAATGTTCATACAGACTGCGCATTCTACTGGTGGCTTAGTGGGTACAGTATGTCACTTAGTGTGTTACCGAGCATCACCGACAAAAGAAGCCTCAGGCTCCCTCCCCAAATAGTAAAGGTTGCCAACTCCGATTGGACATATTCCTGGAGGTTTCATCACATGACTTCAGCCTCCAGTGGTCCAACCTCCATGTCCATTCTCATGGTGCAACATCTTCCTAAACCAATGAGAAAGTGAATAGATTCTTTATTACAAAGTTGGATGACACCAGAATGTCAATCAAACAATTCGCCCCGTGTCCGATATCTAACATATAAATAAATTAAAAATAAACACAATTTTCTTATCACCATGATGGATTTTTCCCTGAGTTACTCAAAGCAATGTCTTGGAAGATAACCATTTTTTCATTCCAGCAGAGCGATCTTGGAGGGCGGTAACCATTGTGGGTACTCCAACTGGTCTCAATAGCTGAAGATTAGGAAGAGGATAAACTTAAAAAAAAATAAATTTAGTAGTACCCAATTAATTTTTTCCAATTAAGTGGCAATTTAGCGTGGCCAATCCACCTAACCTGCACATCTTTGGGTTGTGGGGGTGAAACCCACGCAGACACGGGGAGAATGTGCAAACTTCACACGGACAGTGACCCAGGGCCGGGATCGAACCTGGGACCTCAGCGCCATGAGGCAGCCCGGAAGAAGATAAACTAACCAGAGTTCCTGCTCCTGATTTGTATGTGTACATAAATGAACGTTTGGTAAGGATGAGACTGACATAAGACATTGACATTGAATCCCCGAGTTTGATGGAGGAGAGGTGAGAACGATGTGTGTCAGCCTTAGAGGAGGTGGCGCACTTCCTGAAATAATGGGAAGGCCTGAAGCCAGCTTGATTTTAATGGCTGGGCTTCATTTCCATAGATGTTGTCAAACTGCTGGCCAGAGTCACTTTCTGGCCAACAGGCAGGAGAGGGGTGAGGTGGGAATGGTGAACTTGGGTGGGGGCTGACTGTGACCAGAGGATCTGAGGCCTGTCTGACCCCAGAAATGTGCCCCGTTCAGACCCTGGATAAGTTTGCAGTCAGCTCCCAATGATGTCAAGGGGATCCGGCCTGATATTTAGATTAGCCTTCTTATGGGCATTCATAATATTGGGACAAAGCATAAAGACCGTGGGGGTAGAGAGGATATGTTGCTGCCCTCATCTTCCTTTTATCCATTCATGAGATGTGGGCTATTTATTGTCCATCCCTAATTGCCCTTGAGAAGGTGGTGGTGAACTGCCTCCTTCAATTGCTGCAGTTCATATGGTGTAGGTACACCCACAGTGCTGTTAGGGAGGGAGTTCCAGGATTTTAACCCAGCGACAGTGAAGGAACAATTATATATTTCCAAGTCAGGATGGTAACTGCCCGCTTTTGTTTGGGTATTTGCTAATGTTAAAAGCAGGGCCTTCCTTTCTGGGCCTCAATGTGATTCTAACAAAAAACAATACATTCAGGAGGGAGAGAGGGAAAATCAGCATCCCAACAAAATGCAATGTACCTTTATCTACGATACAAATATATTGGTCCCCTGAGGTCAATGAAAGTGAATCCGTTACAATAAAAATATGTATTTTTCTAATCCAGATGCATTATGTGCCACAACAAAGATAACATTTCTTAATAAATATAAACCCGTGTCACATTAATGCTGTACGCCATGTACATGCTTATTACTTTTTAAATTTAAATATTGAATTTCGCCAAAGTCCCAGCTGAGAAAGCATACCCTTGTGAACCGTACTACGCATTGTTACGAGTCTTGTTTATTATTTGGGATTGTAGAGCTCAATGCGCTGTTAATATAGCTATAATGTCATCGCTGGCCCTGAGGTGGTTATTAATGGCACAAGTGAAGTGAGGTCTGGTAATGAGATCCACAGCCCCGGTAATGACCAGAATGCCCCCAACAAAAAGAAAACAATATTATCACTGTTATTATCAATCTGAGTGGCCCCTTATCAAATTCGCCACACTTGGCTCATAATTTTTCTTGCTTCCTTGGTACTTTGCCTGTAATTGTCTCTCAAATAGTCTGTGCCTTCTGTCGATTTATTTCCATTATTCTCTGCATTGCTTACTGCAACCTCTCTTGATTCTCCCCGGCTAACAATTTCTAGCCAGCGAGCACACTGATAAACATCACAGGCTCTGCTTGGAACAGTCAAGATATTTTGTCTGAGGCTTTTTTGCAAGAGTGAAATCAATAATCCCTTTGTAAAGGTGTGAGCTACAGCTGGCGTGGGATGATAATTGATCTATTGATGGGAATAATTTTCATTGCCATTGATATTCTAAAATAGTTAACAGCCGTAATATTCATGCTTAGAATATACTCACGTTTAGATCCTGAAACAATATTTCTGCAACAAGGTGAGGATATGATCATTACAAGCTCCGCAGTGAGATTTTTTCCTATTCATTCGTGGGATGTGGGCATTGCTGGTTTGGCCAGTATTTATTGCCCATCATTAATTGCCCTTGCCATTTCATTTAAGAGTCAACCACATTGCTGTGGATCTGTAGACAGGACCAGGTAAGGATGGCAGATTTCCTTCCCTAAAGGGACATTAGTGGATCAGGAGGGTTTTTACTGACGATCGGCAATGGTTTCTCGGTCATCATTAGACTTTCTATTGAATTCCAATTCCATAACCATCCATGGCAAGGTTTGCACCCGGGTGCCCAGAGCGTTAACCTGGGTCTGTGGATTACCAGTCCAGTGAGAATACCGCTGTGCTACCGCCTCCCCTCAGCAACTGTCGATGTTTGCACTAAGTAACATGCGCCCAGAATAGACCAGGTTCTATCCTTGACCTGTGTTGAGTTATGATGTGGAGATGCCGGCGTTGGACTGGGGTGAGCACAGTAAGAAGTCTTACAACACCAGGTTAAAGTCCAACAGGTTTGTTTCAAACACGAGCTTTCGGAGCACGGCTCCTTCTTCAGGTGAATGGAAAGGCTTGTTCCAGAAATGTTTATATAGACACAGTCAGAGATGCCCCGGAATGCGAGCACCTGCAGGCAATCAAATCATCAAAGATGCAGAGAGAGAGGTAACTCCAGGTTAAAGAGGTGTGAATTGTCCCAAGCCAGTTCAGTCGGTAGGCCTCTGCAAGTCCAGGCTTGTTGGTGGGGGCCGAATGTAATGCGACATGAATCCCAGATCCCGGTTGAGTCCGCATTCATGCGTGCGGAACTTAGCTATAAGTTTTTGCTCAGCAATTTTGCGTTGTCGCGTCTCCTGAAGGCCTCCTTGTAGAATGCTGACCCAGAGATCAGAGGCTGAATGTCCTTGACTGCTGAAGTGTTCCCCAACTGGAAGGGAACAGTCCTGCCTGTTGATAGTCGCACGATGCCCGTTTATTCGTTGTCGCAGTGTCTGTATGGTCTCGCCAATGTACCACGCTTCGGGACATCCTTTCCTGCAGCGTATGAGGTAGACTACATTGGTCGAGTCGCACGAGTATGCGCCGCGTACCTGGTGGGTGGTGTTTCCACGTGTAATGGTGGTGTCCATGTCGATGATCTGGCATGTCTTGCAGAGATTACCCTGGCAGGGTTTTGTGGTGTTGTGGTTGCTGTTCTGAAGGCTGGGTAATTTGCTGCAAACAATGGTTTGTTTGAGGTTGCGCGGTTGTTTGAAGGCCAGTAGTGGGGGTGTGGGGATGACCTTGGCAAGATGTCCATCCTCGCTGATGATGTGTTGGAGGCTGCGAAGAAGATGTCGTAGTTTCTCCGCCCCAGGAAAGTACTGGACGACGAAGGGTACTCTGTCAGTGGTGTCCCATGTTTGTCTTCTGAGGAGGTCGGTGCGGTTTTTTGCTGTGGCGCGGTGGAACTGTCGATCAATGAGTCGAGCGCCATATCCCGTTCGTACGAGGGCATCTTTCAGCATCTGTAGGTGTCTGTTGCGCTCCTCCTTGTCTGAGCAGATCCTGTGTATACGGAGGGCTTGTCCATAGGGGATGGCTTCTTTAATGTGTTTCGGGTGAAAGCTGGAGAAGTGGAGCATCGTGAGATTATCTGTGGGCTTGCGGTAAAGCGAGGTGCTGAGGTGACCGTCCTTGATGGAGACGAGTGTGTCCAAGAATGGAACTGAATTTGGAGAATAGTCCATGGTGAGTTTGATGGTGGGATGGAACTTATTGATGTCATCGTGTAGTCGTTTCATGATGTCTCGCCGTGGGTCCAAAGGAAAAAAATGTCATCGATGTATCTGGTGTATAGCATCGGTTGAAAGTCCTGTGTGGTGAGGAAGTCCTGTTCAAACTTGTGCATGAAGATGTTGGCATATTGAGGTGCAAATTTGGTCCCCATGGCTGTTCCGTGCGTCTGGATGAAGAATTTGTTGTCGAAGGTGAAGACTCCACATCATGGCTACCATTGACACCGCAAACTGCCGGCTCAAAGTGGAGAGGATCTCCAGGAAGATCGCGCATATAGACACTGACATTCAGTTTCTACAAAGATGCAAAAAAGCAGACAAGATCCCGAAAGGACTACAGATCAAAAACCCACTCAAGTCGACTTACAACACAGACTACGCTGAAAGACTCTGCCACCGCACCTCTGTCACACTCCTCAAACACCTCGTACACCAACTCTACAGCAGTCGATGCAACCTGGAAACCAAGAGAGAGGCCATATTCTCAACTTGCGCTCAGGACACAGCAGACCAGCTGCGGAACACCGCCAAACAGATGAGACAGCAATACTATGCCACCTACATGCACACCAAGAACAGGAAGCTTGAGAAACTTGGCATCACCACCAGCAGCAATCAAGCTTCTCCCGGTACAACAGTCGAAAACAATACAGGGAAATCCATTGTCAACTTGTCAGACTACACCCTTCAACCAGACGAAATCGAAGTCCTCAGCAGAGGGCTCAATTTCTGCACCACCACCAAAATGGACCCCATCAGTCTCGCGGCAGATACGGAGGAATTCATCAGGCGAATGAGGCTCCGGGAATTCTTCCACAGACCCCAAGAGGCCGACAGCGAACCCAGGGACACGACCAATGAACCGGAACAGCAGACCGCGAGATCTGCAGTGCAGCAACCGAAAAGGAAAGAGTCAAATTGGACCCCTCCGGAAGGCCGCTGCCCTAGACTCGACATGTATGCTCAAGCCGTCAGAAGTCGTGTCAATGCCAGATTCATCACTCGCAATCACAAGGCAGCCTCAAACGTCACCCAAGCACAACGCAACGCCATCCGCACTCTCAAGACCAACCGCAACATCGTCATCAAACCAGCAGACAAAGGAGGGGCCACCGTCATACTGAACAGAACAGACTACTGCAAAGAAGTATACCGACAACTCGACAACCAGGAACACTACAGGCAGTTACCCGCAGATCCAACCAAGGAACACATCCGCCAACTCAGCAGACTGATCAAGACCTTAGATCCAGACCTTCAGAACACCCTACGTGCTCTCATCCCACGTAATCCCCGCATTGGAGATCTCTACTGCCTCCCGAAAATACACAAGGCCAACACACCAGGCCGTCCTATCGTTTCAGGCAATGGGACCCTGTGTGAGAACCTCTCTGGCCACATCGAGGGCATCTTGAAACCCATCGTACAAGGTACACCCAGCTTCTGTCGCGACACGACGGACTTCCTACAGAAACTCAGCACCCATGGACCAGTTGAACCAGGAACATTCCTCGTCACAATGGATGTCTCGGCACTCTACACCAGCATCCCCCATGACGACGGCATTGCTGCAACAGCCTCAGTCCTCAACACCGACAACTGCCAATCTCCAGACGCAATTCTGCAACTCATCCGTTTCATTCTAGACCACAACGTCTTCACCTTCGACAACAAATTCTTCATCCAGACGCACGGAACAGCCATGGGGACCAAATTTGCACCTCAATATGCCAACATCTTCATGCACAAGTTTGAACAGGACTTCCTCACCACACAGGACTTTCAACCGATGCTATACACCAGATACATCGATGACATTTTTTTCCTTTGGACCCACGGCGAGACATCACTGAAACGACTACACGATGACATCAATAAGTTCCATCCCACCATCAAACTCACCATGGACTATTCTCCAAATTCAGTTCCATTCTTGGACACACTCGTCTCCATCAAGGACGGTCACCTCAGCACCTCGCTTTACCGCAAGCCCACAGATAATCTCACGATGCTCCACTTCTCCAGCTTTCACCCGAAACACATTAAAGAAGCCATCCCCTATGGACAAGCCCTCCGTATACACAGGATCTGCTCAGACAAGGAGGAGCGCAACAGACACCTACAGATGCTGAAAGATGCCCTCGTACGAACGGGATATGGCGCTCGACTCATTGATCGACAGTTCCACCGCGCCACAGCAAAAAACCGCACCGACCTCCTCAGAAGACAAACACGGGACACCACTGACAGAGTACCCTTCGTCGTCCAGTACTTTCCTGGGGCGGAGAAACTACGACATCTTCTTCGCAGCCTCCAACACATCATCAGCGAGGATGGACATCTTGCCAAGGTCATCCCCACACCCCCACTACTGGCCTTCAAACAACCGCGCAACCTCAAACAAACCATTGTTTGCAGCAAATTACCCAGTCTTCAGAACAGCAACCACAACACCACAAAACCCTGCCAGGGTAATCTCTGCAAGACATGCCAGATCATCGACATGGACACCACCATTACACGTGGAAACACCACCCACCAGGTACGCGGCGCATACTCGTGCGACTCGACCAATGTAGTCTACCTCATACGCTGCAGGAAAGGATGTCCCGAAGCGTGGTACATTGGCGAGACCATGCAGACACTGCGACAACGAATAAACGGGCATCGTGCGACTATCAACAGGCAGGACTGTTCCCTTCCAGTTGGGGAACACTTCAGCAGTCAAGGACATTCAGCCTCTGATCTCCGGGTCAGCATTCTACAAGGAGGCCTTCAGGAGACGCGACAACGCAAAATTGCTGAGCAAAAACTTATAGCTAAGTTCCGCACGCATGAATGCGGACTCAACCGGGATCTGGGATTCATGTCGCATTACATTCGGCCCCCACCAACAAGCCTGGACTTGCAGAGGCCTACCGACTGAACTGGCTTGGGACAATTCACACCTCTTTAACCTGGAGTTACCTCTCTCTCTGCATCTTTGATGATTTGATTGCCTGCAGGTGCTCGCATTCCGGGGCATCTCTGACTGTGTCTATATAAACATTTCTGGAACAAGCCTTTCCATTCACCTGAAGAAGGAGCCGTGCTCCGAAAGCTCGTGTTTGAAACAAACCTGTTGGACTTTAACCTGGTGTTGTAAGACTTCTTACTGTGTTGAGTTAGTTGATGCTGGATGGTAAAGGGCGTGCTCCAGCTGGCCTCGCTACCCTTGAGTTGCACAGCGAAGATTCAACTTGGATTTCTGCCCTCATTGCTATCGATTGACCCTCTTCTGGAGTGTAATTTGCATGGACAGGATTAAGTGGGCATAAATGATCTTGTTCAAAGCAATAAGACTGAGAATCACAACTGGCTCACTTGGCAACACTCTTGCCTTCTAAGTCAGTAGGATGTGGGTTCAAATCCCACTCCAGTGACCATATTAAAAAATCTAGCGAACGTTCAGTGGAGTGCTGCCCATGACTGGTGCTGCCCTTCAGACGAGGTGTCAGATCAAGCCCCTACCTGGCCTTCCTAGTTGGATGTAAAAGATCCCAGGGCGCTATTCAGGATCCCCACAGGATGATGACACCTTCTACACTCAGCTCTTGTCGTTTAGTGAGGAAGGACTGCATGTCACACGTGGGGTGTCCTTGGATTCCGTCACTGAGGATCCTGTGGCACAATTTTACCAGTGTGAGGTCCTTCTGGGTCCACACTTGAATCTGCTTCATGGATACTGGCAAAGTATCCAGGCGGTTCAAGGTCACGATGACGTCTTCCAATGCCAGGCGAGGAGCCAAGCTTGTGGGCAGTGGGAGGCGGCTCAGGGCATTTGTGTTGGCAATGTGTGTTCTTGGGCGGTGCTCGAGAAGGTATTTGTAAGCCGCTAAAAATAATGCAGCGTTGGATCCGAACTGAGGCAATGGGAGGAATCACTATATCCTCCTTGAAAAGGTCGAACAGGGGTTTATGACCTGTTATGAATGTGAAATGTCAGCCGTAGACATATGGGTAGAATTTCTTCACCCTACAAATAACAGTCAACCCTTCCGTGGATAAGACAGCCCCTCCTCCAAATGGAGATGCATCACATATCCTCCACGGAGTGTAGGCATTTCCTAGCTAGTCGGATCAATTTGCCGAACTGAAACACATTTTCCTCTTTTGGGACGGACACCTGGATCAGAAAACCATTTCAAAACCTCCTCCAGGTTTTCAAGAGGCTCTTTTTCCATGGCTCCTGTGATTAGTGCATCATCTCAGTATACTGCCACCTTAGGAAGCGCTTGGAAAATGATCTCCATCACACGTTGAATAATGACGCGGGCTGGCAAGAGCCTGAAAGGCAGGTGTACATATTCGTATAAACCCTTATGGGTGTTAATTGTCATGTGCTTCCTGGATTATTGGGAACAGCCGGCCCGGGTCCAGGGGCTACATTTAAAGGCCCCTCTAACGAGCACCATCTGGATAGATCTCTGCCCCCTCACCACGGAAACTTGTGTTCTATGAAGCCCACGGGGAGATCAATCAGCGATTCCCCCATGGTCCTCGTGAGGGTTATCACAGTAATGTTTTTTAAAAATTTAGAGTACCCAATTATTTTTCCAATTAAGGGGCAATTTAGAATGGCCAATCCACCTACTCTACACATCTTTGGGCTGTGGGGGTGACACCCACGCAGACACGGGGAGAATGTGCAAACTCCACACGGACAGTGACCCAGGGCCGGGATTCGAACCCGGGTCCTCAGCACCGTAAGCAGCAGTGCTAACCACTGTGCCGCCTATCACAGTTAGAACATAGAACAGTACAGCACAGAACAGGCCCTTCGGCCCTCAATGTTGTGCCGAGCCATGATCACCCTACTCAAACCCACGTATCCACCCTATACCCGTAACCCAACAACCACCCCCCCCTTAACCTTACTTTTATTAGGACACTACGGGCAATTTAGCATGGCCAATCCACCTAACCCACACATCTTTGGACTGTGGGAGGAAACCGGAGCACCCGGAGGAAACCCACGCACACAGGGGGAGGACGTGCAGACTCCACACAGACAGTGACCCAGCCGGGAATCGAACCTGGGACCCTGGAGCTGTGAAGCATTTATGCTAATCACCATGCTATCCTGCTGCCCCTAATGTTATGTTTGTGAAAGTTCACCATCTGATTTTCCTTAAAGGTAGTTGTAAAGATGCACTTTCACAGACTTCATTAATGAACACAAGAAGGATTTATTAATAAGAATTGTTCAGCAGCCTGTGATAATCCAGGACACACGAGCGGGAAGGCTCATGTAGATGCTGTAATATTGGTCACTGGCTGGGCCGATCACGTAGGCTCTCCACAGGATAATGTTGTCATCCACATGTAATTCCTGCCATTTTGCGAGGAAGGGTTTTAAGTTCTTTGTGGGGCATCCTTGTTGTCCGTCACTTAGGGTGACGTGGCGCAGCTTTGCCTGTTAAGGGTCCTTTTTGGTCCAAGATTGGATCTGTGTGGCGGTTGCCGGCAGGGTATCTATGAAATTTAGAGTCGGAGTAACTTTGTCCATCACTGGTGCTGGAGGCAGGCTTGTGAGCAGCGGTCGGCAACATGGGCATCTGCATTTGCTATTTGCTTTCCTGGGCAATGCTCAAAGTGTACTTATATACATACATACAATTTACAGTGCAGAAGGGGGCCATTCGGCCCATCGAGTCTGCACCGTCTCTTGGAAAGAGCACCCTACCCAAGCCCACACCCCCAACCTATCCCCACAACCCAATAACCCCACCCAACTCTAAGGGCAATTTTGGACACTAAGGGCAATTTAGCATGGCCAATCCACCTAACCTGCACATCTTTGGATTGTGGGAAGAAACCGGAGCACCCGGAGGAAACCCACGCACACACGGGGAGAACGTGCAGACTCAAGCCGGGAATCGAACCCGGGACCCTGGAGCTGTGAAGCAATTGTGCTAACCATTATGCTACCGTGCTGCCCACGCTGCCAATAACGGTGCCCAGCGTTGGATCCGAGTCGAGGCGATGGGACAGATCACCTTTTCTTCTTTAACGATGCCCAATAAAGGTTAATGGTCTGTGATGATAACCTGTGCATATCTCCCCTCTGCACCTGCCAGGGCCCTGGGTGGAATTGGCCGCTCGGTGCCAGCTTCCCATCGGTGAGATAGTAAGATCCTTTATTAACAATCTGCACAGGGATGCCAGCAAGGTGGCTAGATAAGGTATAAACTTCCCGTAATAATTTATGAAACCTTGGAATGACTTTAGTTCCGTTGTGTTTCTTGGTGTCGGTGTTCCTTTTATGTTCTTGACATTGTCTCCTTGTCCTTGTCGACACGGTACCAGAGGTACATTACCTCGCTTGCCTGAAACACACATTTTTCTCTTTTAAGGAGGTCACCTGGGGCAGAGAATCAACAGAAGACTTCCTCCAAATTTTCTCAGTGGCTACTGAGATTAATACGTCATCTAGGTATATAGCCACGCTGACAATCGTTGAAGGATATTTTCCATCACCCTCTGGAAAATTGCACACGCTGATGATATTGGGTAGGACAGTGGTTAGCACTGTGGCTTCACTGCGCCAGGGTCCCAGGTTCGATTCCCGGTTGGGTCACTGTCTGTGCAGAGTCTGCACGTTCTCCCCATGTCTGCGTGGGTTTCCTCCGGGTGCTTCGGTTTCCTCCCACTAGTTTAGAAAGATGTGCTTGTTAGGTGAAGTGGACTTTCTGAATTCTCCCTCAGTGTACCTGAACAGGTGCCGGAATGTGGCGACTAGGGGATTTTCACAGTAACTTCATTGCAGTGTTAATATAAGCCTACCTGGACTTCCGGTGGCGGCGATGTCCGAGTGAGCCGCACATTCGGTGGGCTCTCACTCCGGCGGGACTGAACAGCTGTTTCCCCGCGATAGCGGGACCACGGAGGCGGCAGAAAGGCTGCCGGGAACAGAAGAGGAGAGCGGGCTGCAGAAAATGAAAGTGTGGGAGGCCAGCAGGTGAGGAAGAAAGAGAGAGAGACGGAGGCAAGGAGGAAGCTGACCTGCAGGGTAAGATGGCGGACCCACGGACCTTCCTTCCTCCAGGACAAAGGGAAAAAAAAGTTTGGAGTTGCTGAGGAGGGACAGCTTGGACCCACTTCAGATGCCCAGGAGGGGGTAAAAATTTAAGGTGCTGGGCAAAGGAAAGCGGCAGCGAAGGCGCTGAGGAGCGGGCTGCGGCATATGGAACAGCGGGATTCCAGAAGGCAGAAGAAGAAGGAGAAAAAGGGACAGAGACAAGGACCTGAAGAAAATTACCTGGGACCTAAGATGGCGGACACACGGACCCCGGACTCAGCAATCCAGTTGGCGCTGGATAACATGCTCCAGGTAATGAAGTCCAGTTTTGAAGCGCTGAAGCGGGACAGCTTGGACCCAATCCAGAAAGCGGTGGATCAGCTGAACCAGAGGATGGACGCCCAGGATGTGAAAGTTAAGGAGCTGGGAGAGGCGGTGGAGGAGCAGGCGGATGCGCAAACGGTTGCAGCGGTAGAAGTGGACGGCCTGAAAGAGCGGCAGAGAAGACTGCTGGACAGAGTGGAGGAGCTGGAGAATAGAATCCGCAGGAACAATCTGAGGATGGTCGGCCTCCCGGAGGGGGCGGAGGGAGCTGATGCTGCAGCATTTGTAGCAGACCTGCTGAAGCAGCTGATGGGAGCCGAAGCCTTTCCACGACCGTTGGAGCTGGAGGGGGCACACAGAGTGCAGGCAAGGCAGGGGCGGCCGGGCGGACCCCCCCGCCCGATGGTGATTAGGTTCCACAGGTTCGTGGACAAGGAGCGGGTGCTGCAGTGGGCAAAGAGCGTCAGGAGCAGCACGTGGAACAACAGTGTTCTCCGCATTTATCAGGATCTAAGCCAGGAGGTGGCTCGGCGGCGAGCAGCCTTCAAGAATGTCAAGGAGGTGCTGTTCAAGAAGCACGTGAAGTTTGGTCTGCTGTTCCCAGCCCGGTTATGGGTCACGCACCAGGGTCAACACCACTACTTCTCCGAGCCCGAAGAAGCGATGGATTTTGTGAGGGACCTGGGGCTGGTCCCGAAAGGAGGCCCCAAGGACGCGAGTTAGGGCCCGAGGATTTCTGTGGGAAGGAACGCCGAATGTGCCTGGACCGCTGCTCAACGGTTTGCTGGGCCAAAGGGGCCAAGCGGAACATTTGAGACTCTTTCCTTTGTTCATGGACATTTATGTGCTTTTTCTCGTTTTTCTGTGGTTTTTTTCCCTTTTTATGGGTTTTTTTTTTTATTTTTTTTTATTTTTATTTTTTCCTGTTTGGGCTTTTTGTGCAGCTCGTGGAAGACACTGGAACCGGCTTGCCCCAGTGGGTGGGGAGGAGGGCGGGGAAACAAGGGGAATGGGACAGGAAGGCGCCGGAGTGTTGAGTCACCGGGCTAGCAGATTGGCTAGTCAAGGAAGTCAGATGGGGGGGGAAGTAACAGCCAGTAGATGGCGGGGGTGGGGGTATCGGGGGATGGGGTTAGGGGAGGGGGGGGTTGTTCTGCTGACGGGAGAGGGACTTGAAATAGGCACTGGAAAGGAGGTCGAGGGTGGAGGCAGCCGAAGGGCGGGCCAGGAATGGCGCGACGCACGGGCCAGGGGCCGGCCCGAGAAAGGCTATGGCTGACCGGCGGGGTGGGGGGGGTGGGATGTGCCCCCCGACCAGGCTGATCACCTGGAACGTCAAGGGACTGAATGGGCCGGTTAAGAGGGCGCGGGTGTTCGCGCACTTGCGGGCCCTGAGGGCGGACGTAATTATGTTGCAGGAGACACATCTGAAAGTGTCAGACCAGACCAGGCTAAGGAAGGGCTGGATTAGCCAGGTCTTCCACTCGGACTTGGACTCGAAGTCCAGAGGGGTGGCAATCATGATCAACAAGCGCGTGCAATTTGAGGCAGAGGGCATATCTGCAGACAGGGGGGGCAGATACCTGATGGTACGGGGCAGACTGGAGGGGAGAAGGGTGGTGCTGGTGAATATATATGCCCCGAACTGGGATGACGTGGACTTTATTAAAAGAGTGCTGGGGAAGATCCCGGACTTGGATTCTCGCAAGCTAATAATGGGAGGGGACTTTAACATGGTCCTTGACCCGACTTTGGATCGGTCGGGTCCCAGAACGGGTAGACTCTCAGCAATGGCAAGGGAGCTGAAAGGGTTTATGGGGCAAATGGGGGCAGTGGACCCCTGGAGAGAGGGACAGCCAACAGGAAGGGGCTACTCGTTTTACTCGCACGTCCATAAAGTATATTCCAGGATAGATTTCTTTGTAATAAGCAGGGACTGTATGGGGGAGGTAAAGAACACGGAATACTCAGCAATTACCATTTCAGACCATGCCCCGCATTGGGTGGACCTGCAGTTTGGGGGAGCGAGTTATCAACGCCCGCAATGGAGGCTAGATGTGGGACTGCTGTCGGAGGAGGGGATCTGCGAGAGGCTTCGGAAATGTATAAAAAATTACCTGCAGGTGAATGACACTGGGGAGGTCTCAGCGGCGACCGTGTGGGAGGCGCTAAAGGCAGTAGTTCGGGGGGAGCTGATTTCAATTGGGGCCCACAAAGCCAAGGCAGACCGGGCAGAGATGGATAGATTGGTCAGGGAAATGGGCCGGATAGATGAAGAGCACGCGGAGTCCCCGGGGGAGGTTTTACTCAGGGAAAGGCGGAGGCTACAGGCGGAACTGGGGGCACTATCCACGAGCAGGGCCGTGGAACAGCTTAGGAAGGCGAGGGGAGTGGTGTACGAGTATGGGGAAAAGGCTAGCAGGCTGTTAGCGCAGCAACTCAGGAGGAGGGAGGCGGCCAGGGAAATAGGTAGAGTGAGGGACGAGGGGGGGCGCAAAGTGGAGGATCCGGCAGAATTGAATAGGGTATTCCGGGACTTCTATCGTAAGCTGTATACTTCGGAGCCGCCGGAAGAACCGGAGGGGATGAAAAGGTTTCTGGACGGGTTAACATTCCCAACAGTTGGGGGGGGGGCAAGTGGAAGAGCTGGGCGCCCCGATTAGAGTAGAGGAGGTATTGGGGGGCCTAAAGGCCATGCAATCGGGGAAGTCCCCGGGGCCGGATGGATACCCAGTAGAGTTTTATAGGAAGTTCTCTGAGCTGGTGGGCCCGGTCTTGGCGAGGGTTTTCAATGAGGCAAGGGACAGAGGGACCCTGCCGCCGACAATGTCACAAGCCACCATATCTCTGATATTGCAGCGGGGTAAAGACCCGGAGGTGTGCGGGTCCTACAGGCCAATCTCCCTGATTAATGTAGACGCCAAGCTCCTGGCAAAGGTACTGGCGGGGAGAATGGAGGACTGTGTACCGGAGGTGATTGGGGAGGATCAAACTGGGTTCGTTAAAGGTCGGCAGCTGGCGGCCAATCTGAGGAGATTGCTCAACGTGATAATGATGCCCCCGGCGGGTAGAGATGTGGAGGTAGTGGTGGCAATGGACGCCGAGAAGGCCTTTGATCGGGTAGAGTGGGACTATCTATGGGAGGTGCTCGGACGGTTTGGGTTCGGGGAGGGATTGGTGGATTGGATCAAATTATTATATCAGGCCCCGAGGGCCAGCGTCAGGACTAACAGAGAAGTGTCGGAGTACTTTAGGTTGTACCGAGGGACCAGGCAGGGCTGCCCGCTCTCCCCGCTGCTGTTTGCGCTGGCCATAGAGCCGCTGGCGATGGCGCTGAGAGCCGCAGAGGGTTGGAAGGGGATGGTGAGGGGCGGGGTTGAACACAGGGTTTCTCTTTATGCAGACGACCTGCTCCTGTACGTGTCGGACCCAGTGGCCGGGATGGGAACTATACTGGGAATGCTGAGGGAGTTCGGCCAGTTCTCAGGATACAAATTAAATACGGTCAAGAGTGAAATGTTTGTGGTCCAGGCAAGGGGCCAGGAGAACAGATTGAGAGGGCTACCGTTTAGGCTGGTTGAGGAAAATTTCCGGTATTTGGGAATCCAGGTGGCACGAGACTGGGGCAGGCTGCATAAGTTAAATTTGGCCAGGGTGGTGGAGCAAATGAAGGGAGAGTTTCGGAGATGGGATGCACTCCCGCTGTCGCTGGCAGGGAGGGTGCAGACTGTAAAGATGACAATCCTCCCTCGATTTTTGTTTATTTTTCAGTGCCTCCCGATCTTTATCCCACAGTCCTTCTTCAAAAGAGTTAACGGGCTGATCATGAGCTTTGTCTGGGCGGGAAAGTCTCCGCGGGTGAAGAGGGCGATGTTGGAGAGGAACCGCAGCGAGGGAGGGCTGGCTTTGCCGAGTCTGGTCAATTATTACTGGGCGGCCAACATCGCTATGATAAGGAAGTGGATGGTGGGTACGGGGTCTATTTGGGAGCGGGTGGAGGCGGCTTCGTGCAGGGGCTCCAGTTTGGAAGCCCTGGTCACGGCTCCTCTACCGCTGCCGCCGGCCAAGTACACCACCAGCCCGGTAGTGGTGGCGACCCTGCGGATATGGGGCCAGTGGAGGAGGCATGTGGGGGAGATGGGGGCGTCTGTCTGGGCGCCAATCTGCGACAACCATCGGTTTGCCCCCGGCAGTATGGATGGGGGGTTCCGAGTATGGCGGCGAGCAGGGGCGGGAAGGGTGGGTGATATGTTCCTGGAAGGGAGCTTCGCGAGTTTGAGGAGCTTGGAGGAGAAATTTGGGGTGGTAAGGGGAAATGATTTTAGATACCTACAGTTGCGGGACTTTGTTCGTAGACAGGTCCCATCTTTCCCGCGCCTCCCGCCAATGGGGATCCTAGACAGAATAGTCTCTGGGAGGGATGAAGGGGAGGGTAGAGTCTCGGGTATTTATAAGGTGCTCATGAGGGAGGAAGGGTCCCAGACAGAGGAACTGAAACTTAAATGGGAGGAGGAGCTAGGCGGGGAAATGGAGGATGGGCTGTGGGCAGAGGCCCTGAGTAGGGTAAACTCGACCGCGACATGTGCTAGGCTCGGGCTGATCCAATTTAAGGTCGTTCACCGGGCCCATATGACGGTGGCTCGGATGAGCAAATTTTTCGGGATAGAGGACAAATGCGCTAGGTGTGCGGGAGGACCAGCGAACCATGTTCACATGTTTTGGGCATGCCCTGAGCTGAGGGGGTACTGGGAGGGATTTGCGGGGGTCATGTCCCAGGTGCTAAAAACAAGGGTGGTGATGAGCCCAGGGGTGGCAATTTTTGGGGTTTCGGAAGACCCGGGCGTCCAGGGGGAGAAAGAGGCCGATGTGCTGGCCTTTGCTTCCCTGATAGCCCGGCGACGAATACTATTGGCGTGGAGGGACTCAAAGCCCCCGAAGACGGAGTGGTGGCTAGCGGACATGTCGAGTTTCCTGGGGATGGAGAAAATCAAGTTCGCCTTGAGGGGTTCTGTGCAGGGGTTCACCCGGAGGTGGCAACCATTTATTGACTTCTTTGCGGGAGAGTGAGCGTCAGCAGGGGGGGGGGGGGGGGGGGGGGGGGGGGGGTGTTAGAGTAGAGTAGGAGGGAAAATATGGCGGGTAGTACCGATGGGAGGGGAGCGGGCTTGTGCAATATGTTACGGTGGAAGTATTGAAAGAACGTGGATGTTTGCACATTTTTGCCTTTTTTGCTTCCTTTCTGATGATGTCTGTAACTGTTTATAAAGCCAAAAACTACCTCAATAAAATTGTTTATTAAAAAAAAATATAAGCCTACCTGTGACAATAAAGATTATTATTATTAAGAAAGGTAGGCGAGTATATTCATATATACCCTTGTGGGGATTAATAGTGACGTATTTTCCAGCTGCTGCATCAGACTCCAGCTGGAGGCATGCGTAGCTCACATCTGGTGTTGTGAATATGTGCCAGTTTTGCACTGAGGAGCGCGATGCGTGGCATGGGTATCATTCTAGGTTGGAGGCTCTGCTGACGGTCCTCCTATCACCAAAACAAAGGCAGACCGACTTGTCAGGCTTCAATATTGGGACCACTGGTGCAGCCCATTCAGTGAATTGCACCTTGCGTATGATGCCTAGGTTCTCCAGTTGCTTCAATTCGGTCACTGCCAGTTGGGCCTCCGGGTCTACATACGTTTTCACCCCAGCACCCTTAATTTTTCCGAGACTCTCCTGAATTACCTCCGGATACTTCCCTATGGCTCTGTAGAAGTTGCCGATGCCCATATTAAAAATCTGTTGCCAATCCAGACGGATTCTTTGCAGCCTGTCTCTTCCCAGAAGGCTGGGTCTGGTCCTTTCCTAATATCAGGGGGAGCTGGACAGTTTGTTGCCCGTGTGCGATCGAGGTCACTGTGGTTGCTATGATGTGTAATGGTTTCACGATGTACGTGGCCAACCTGGTCCTGGTATCTCGCAGACCAGGGGCAATAGGCCCACTTGGGGTCACCTGAACGTCTGTTCCCCTATAACGGAGACGGTGGCTCCTGTGTCTACTTCCATGTCCAGGGCTGACCGTTGTCCTGTAGTTTGATCTGGATCGGGGCCACTTTGGGGGCAGTGACAATTCTTCCTGTCCGGTTGATTTGTAAAGCCTTGGCCTGAGGTGGCTTTGTCTTCCAGCCTGGGTGATGTACGTTCTGTCGATTCTGGCAGCCGATGACCACAGGTGTGGCAACTCTGCGATTGCTCTCTGTAGTCATCCGGGGAGCTTTCCCATCAATTCCTGGTGTCTCGTGGCCATTGACCCCTCTCCTGATACATTGTGCCTGATTATTGACTGGGTGGCAGATGGGTCATGTGAGTACTGTCCAAGGGGAAGCCAGTTGTCTCACATGGGGGTCGCCCCACGCTGAGAACCCTGGAGTTCCTGAGCCCCATCCTTGGCGTTTTCCCGAACCAGTTCCAATTCTCTGGCTCTTTTAAACTCCAGGGTAGGTTCTGCCCACAATTTCCTCTGGGCTGCAAAATTATTTATCCCACATTGTGGTGGGTCCCGAAGCATCTCTGGGAGAGATGATCCATACTCGGTGTTCCACCAGTTTCCGAAGTCTGGCCAGGAATACCGTTACTGATTCCTTGGGAATTCTTCCGGCCGTGTTGAATCTATAACATTGCAGTATCACAGATGGTTTAGTATCATAGTGATTTGCCACTTGGTCCATTAGTTCATTGAAGGAATTGGATAGTGGTTAGCACAGTTGCTTTACAGGTTTGATTGGGTTTACTGGGTTAAGGGGATAGGGTGGAGGAGGTGTGTGCTTGACTGGGGTGCTCTTTCCAAGAGCCGGTGCAGACTCGATGGGCCAAACGGCCTCCTTCTGCACTGTAAAGTCTATGATTGGGGCTGCGCAAATGGTCAGAAGAGCCACCTTGTGTCGGTCTTTGTCTTCTGTGCTGTTTGCTTGAAAGAAATATTGCATTCTTTTGGCATGCTGGGGCCAATCTTCCACAGCCACATCATATAGCTCCATTCTACCAAATAGTGGTATTTTCAGACTCTCTTCATCTGTCCCTTACCAAAATTATTTGACTATGAAAAGGCTGTCCAGAATCTTTTTCTTGCTCCTTGCCATGGGTGCGATAATCCAAGAGACATGGTCAGGATGCTCACGTGGCTTATTTGTTACACAAAGGTAATGCCACTACTGTGGAATGAAGTCCCAATCCGGGGCTACCAGCACTGGCCGGTCCAAGTTAGGGCCGGTGTTTAAAGGGATCAGTTAATGAGTCCCAGCTGGGTGGGCCTCCGCCTGTTACCAGGGAAACTCATATCCCACGAGCCCCATGGGAAGGTCTATTAGTGACCCCCCGGGGTCCTTGTGGGGGTTATCACTGATGAGGCCATCAATTCACTAGACACGTGCTTTGAGATATGAACAGTGGTTTTAATCTACTTACTACAGAGCCAGCCTGTTACATGTTGAACTCTCGATGAACTCGTCGGCTGGCTCTGGGCATCAATATTTATACAGCAGTCCAGGGGGAGGAGCCATGGGGGGAGCCAAGGGCGGAGCCCTGTACAAACCCCTAAGCATTCCCAGAGCTACTCCCCCTAGTGGTCAGGCAACGCAACTGCGCTTACAATCGTACAGTCTCATATATATATCACAGTGTGAATTACAGAGTTACATTCATCACATACACCCCCTACAAAAAAATCAAGTCCGGCGGGGGTGGTGGTTCATAAATTGAGTCTGTCCGGTGGTCGAGTTGTGATCTGCGGAGCACCGGGGTTGCAGCCTCTTGTGGTGGCTGGATGGGTGTTGTGGGTTGGAGTACGATGGTGGACTCCGGGGGTGATTCCGTCCGAGCTCCATACCCGTCTGGTTCGAGTGGGGACTGGGGGCGCTGGGGGTTAGCCGGTGCGGGTGCGCGAAACAAATGTAGCGAGCTAGTGGGCTCAGGAGCGCGGGGGGGCGGCTGGGTGGGGTGTGGAGTGAGGGGTGCCTCTGCAGTGATAGTGGGGATGCTGGATCCAGCGGGTGCTAGGTCCCGGAGGGATACGGTGTCCTGACGGCCGTCAGGGAACTCTACGAAGGCGTACCGGGGGGTTTGAGTGAAGCAGGCGCACCTTCTCTACAAGGCGGTCAGTTTTGTGCGTCCTCAGGAGTACAGGGCCCGGTGTCTTCTTCCATGCCGGGAGTGAGACCCCCGTGGTAGTGCCCCTGGAAAAGATATTGCCCCGGGAGAAGAATGCGACTGGTCTCCCTGCCTGATTTAAAGTGGCTGCAAGAGCTACCTCTGAGGCATCGCTCTCAACCAGGAAAGGGACGGATTCATCCACCGCCCGCATGGCCGCTTTGGCGATGTCCTCCTTGATGCAGTTGAAGGCCTGGCGCGCCTCAGCTGACAGGGGAAATAGTGTGGCCTTGAAGAGTGGGTGGGCTTTGTCTGCATATTGAGGGACCCACTGGGCGTAATACGAAAAGAATCCCAAGCACCGTTTGAGGGCCTTGGGACAATGAGAGGGAGGGAGTTCTAAGAGACCCAGGACTGGGTCGGGACCCAGGACTCCGTTTTCCACGACGTAGCCGAGGATGGCTAGTCTGGTCGTGCGGAAAACGCATTTCTCCTTGTTATAGGTGAGGTTTAGTTTCTGAGCCGTCTGGAGAAAATGGTAGAGGTTGGCGTCGTGGTCCTGCTGGTCATAGCCGCAGATGGTAACGTTATCCAAGTACGGGAACGTGGCCCGCAGCCCGTACTGGTCCACCATTCGGTCCATTTCTCGTTGGAACACCGAAACCCCATTAGTGACGCCGAAGGGGACCCGGAGGAAATGGAAAAGGCGGCCATCGGCCTCGAATGCCGTGTAGTGGCGGTCCTCCGGGCGGATTGGGAGCTGGTGGTATGCAGACTTCAAATCCACCGTGGAAAAGAGCCGATACTGGCCGATCTGATTTACCATATCTGCAATCCTGGGGAGGGGGTAAGCGTCGAGGAGCGTAAACCTATTAATGGTCTGACTATAGTCTATGACCATGCGGAATTTTTCCCCGGTCTTGACGACCACCACCTGAGCTCTCCAGGGGCTGTTGCTGGCCTCTATGATCCCCTCACTGAGAAGCCTTCGGACCTCTGATCTGATGAATACCCTATCCTGCAGGCTGTACCGCCTGCTGCGAGTGGCTAAGGGTTTATAGTCCTGGGTGAGATTGGCAAAGAGAGGAGGGGGGGAGATTCGCAACGTGGCTAGGCTGCAGATAGTGAGTGGGGGTAGGGGCCCGCCGAAACTGAGGGTGAGGCTCTTGAGATTACACTGGAAATCAAGGCCTAATAAGAGTGGGGCGCAGATTTCGGGCAGGACGTAGAGCTGGAATTTGGCATAGCTAGCGCCTCGGATTGTGAGTGTCGCGGCGGTGCGCCCTTGAATCTGGACAGAGTGGGAGCCCGAAGCGAGGGAGATAGTTTACCGCGCGGGGAAAACGGGGAGCGAACAGCGTCTTACCAGATCTGGGTGTATGAAGCTCTCGGTGCTCCCGGAAAAGGCACAGAGTGCTGTACCCGTTAATTTGGACAGCCGCCATCGAGTTTCGCAGATGCTTCGGGCGCGATTGGTCCAGAGTGACTGCGCTGAGTTGCAGGTAGTCGGCGGCTCGATCAGCTGTGCTGGAGTGACCCCGTGATGACTGCCCTCTGAGTTCGTAGTCGTTGAGGTGAGTTGCAGAGTTTGAAGGGGATGGATCCCAAGATGGCCACCCCCATGAGTCGCACATGGCCGGCCGCATGGAGGAGGATTGCCAAGATGGCTGCCCCCATGAGTCGCACATGTCGGGTGGGACGGAGTCGGCATACAGGCTGCAGCATTTCGGAGCCTACGGGCCTGTGAATTCAAGGAACGAGTGTTTTGAGCCATGGGAGGGTTAGAGGCTGGGGCTTTCTTTGCCAGACACACTCTGGCATAGTATCCTTTTTGCCCGCTGCTGCTGCAGGTCGCGTTGCGGGCCGGGCAGTGCTGCCACGAGTGCTGATTCTGGCCACAAAAGTGGCCGGCTGGGGCAGCATTGTGGCTGGGCAGCTGCGCGGCACAGGCCTGGGGGAGTCACTGGTCGGGGGCCCATGACGGGGTCGCGGGGTCTGCGGGGAACGAGGTGAAGCTGCGGAAGGAGACCTCCATAGCTGTAGCAAGTTCAACAGTCGCTTCAAGATTTAGGGTCCCCTTTTCCAGCAGTCGCTGGCGCATGTAATTTGACCTAAGGCCCGCAACAAAGGCATCGCGTACAGCAAGTTCTCTATGTTCTGCCGCGGTAACCGCCTGGTAATTACAGTCACTAGATAGAGTTTTAAGCTCTCTCAGGAATTCTGCGAGCGATTCCGTAGGCCGCTGGCGGCGAGTAGTGAACACATGTCGTGCATAGACTTCATTAACAGGCCTCACATACATTTTGTCGAGTAGCGCTAGGGCTTCAGTATACGAACCGGCACAGTTTAGTTGAGTAGAGATTCTGTGGCTCACCCTCGCGTGCAGTAGGCTCAGTTTCTGCTCCTCCGTTGTTTCGGCTGTGCTTGCTTCCGCCAGGTAGGCTTTAAAACACCGGAGCCAATGAGAAAAAAATTCTTTTGCCTCTGCATCCTGTGGGTCGAGTTCCAGTCGCTCAGACTTGAGGGCTGATTCCATGATTGATCCTGACTGTTTCTTTTATTTTTAAATAAATTTAGAGTACCCAATTATTTTTTCCAATTAAGGGGCAATTTAGCATGGCCAATTCACCTAACCTGCACATCTTTGGGTTGTGGGGGCGAAACCCACGCAGACACGGGGAGAATGTGCAAACTCCACACGGACAGTGACCCAGGGCCGGGATTCGAACCCGGATCCTCAGCGCCGTAGGCAGCAATGCTAACCACTGGATCCTGACTGTTTCTTAAGTAAATTAAATTGATGAGACCATCAATTGACTAGACACGTGCTTTGAGATATGAACAGTGGTTTTAACCTACTTACTACAGAGCCAGCCTGTTACACGTTGAACTCTCGATGAACTGGTCGGCTGGCTCTGGGCATCGATATTTATACAGCAGTCCAGGGCGAGGAGCCATGGGCGGAGCCAAGGGTGGAGCCCTGTACAAACTCCTAAGCATTCCCAGCGCTACTCCCCCTAGTGGTCGGGCAACGCAACTGCGCTTACAATCGTACGGTCTCATATATATATCACAGTGTGAATTACAGAGTTACATTCACCACAATCACAGAGTCACAGGGCTGCAGCTAGCTCCTTACACGTCTCTTCCTAAGAGGGCTCCATCCCTTGGGGTGATCACCCACTCTACGCCTCAATTGGTCCACCAAGCCAGGTGACCTTTACTCTGCTGTGTTGCCCTTAAAGGTACAATGACCAAAATAGAGCATGTTATTTTTTTATGAAAGCAGTGGCCATCACGCTGTTATCAAAAGGTTAACCTCAGCGGTGTAGTGGTGAAAGCAATAGGGTGAGTTATTAATCAAACCCATGTTGGTCTTCCAATTAATCATTGGAGCGAGCAAATCAATGCCCTTCGGTTCCTGTGACAAATTCCATTCCTTAGCTGCCTCCTCCACCCCTCTCTAGATCAGCTGACTGAAGCTGAACCAGATTATTCGTAACCTTAGTGTCATGCTTGACCCAAAGGTGACCATTTATCCGCAACATCACAAAGACTGCCTCCTTTCACGTCCTTAACATTACCAGATTCCAACTCTATCTCAGCTCATTTGCTGCTGAAACCCTCCTCCGTGCCTTTGTGAGCTCTAGACTTGGCAATCACTGTGCACGACTGGCCAGCCCACCGCATTCCTGTTATTCACAACATGTGAATCACCAGTGTGCTCAGTGTCTTCCATCAGCTCCTGGCTAAGCAGCACCATGATTCTATCATTCTCTATTTAAACATTTTTTTAAATTCTCCTCCTTTTTCACAATTTTTCTCCTGAATTTACACCCAACAACAATCAATAACCAACAACAAATATCTCAAACCCCATAACAGTAACAACGATCCCATCCTCCCACCCTGCCCAGACATCAGCCCGCATGTTAACATAAACAAATGACAAAGAAAAAAAAAAGGAATCAGGGATTCCCCATAGCCATCTTCAACATACACAGCCCCCCTCCCTCCGCACCCCACCCACCCTTCCCTCCCCAACTAATGTTCGATGTTATCCAGTTCTTGAAAGTGCATAATAAATAGTGCCCATGACTTGTAGAACCCCTCCGAGCTTCCCCTTAGTTCGAACTTAACCTTCTCAAGGGTCAAGTATTCCAGCAGGTCCCCTTGCCCCGCCAGGGCACAGGGTGGAGAGGCTGCTCTCCATCCCAGCAGGATCCGCCTTCGGGCGATCAACGAGGCGAAGGCTATGATATCTGCCTCCGCACCTATTTCCAACCCTGGCTGATCCGACACCCCGAATATGGCCTCCCGGGGACCCGGGTCCAGCTTCACATGCACCATCTTGGAAATTACCCTAAACACCTCCTTCCAAGGGCAGCACGGTGGCACAGTGGTTAGCATTGCTGCTTACGGCACTGAGGACCCGGGTTCGAATCCCGGCCCTGGGTCACTGTCCGTATGGAGTTTGCACATTCTCCCCGTGTCTGCGTGGGTTTGACCCCAAAGATGTGCAGGTTAGGTGGATTGGCCACACTAAATTGCCCCTTAATTGGAAAAAATAATTGGGCATTCTAAATTTATAAAAAAAAAACAAAAAAAACACCTCCTTCCAGTACTCCCCAAGCTTTGGACATGACCAAAACATATGAACGTGATTAGCACCCCCCCCCCCCCCGCAACATTCACACACATCTTCTACTCCTTCAAAGAATCAGCTCATCCTCGCCCTCGTGAGGTGTGCCCTATACACCACCTTCAGCTGTATCAGCCCCAACCTCGCACACTAGGTGGAGGCATTCACTCTCCGGAGCACCTCACACCAGACCCCATCCTCTATAACCTCTCCCAATTCTTCCTCCCACTTTGCTTTGATCCCCTCCAGTGGTGCCTTATCCTTTTCCAACATAGCTCCGTATACCGCTGACACTGTCCCCTTCTCCAGTCCACTTGCCGCCAGCACCTCCTCCAACAACATGGAGGCCGTTTCCTCCGGGAAACTCTGTATCTCCTTTCTGGCAAAGTCCCGAACCTGCATATACCTAAACACTTCTCCCTGCTCCAGCCCATACTTTGCTTCCAGCTCCCTCAATCCTGCAAATCGACCCCGAGGAAACAAATCTTTTAGAGTCTTAATCCCCTTTTCTTCCCATTTCCGTAAGCTTCCGTCCCACCTCCCTGGCTCAAATCTGTGGTTCTCCCGGATCGGCATTTCCCTCGACCCTGCCCCCAACCTGAAGTGTTGGCGAAACTGCCTCCAGATTTTCAATGAAGCTATTACTACCGGACTCCCTGAGTATTTCCCCGGAGCTATCGGGAGCGGCGCTGTTGCTAGTGCCTTCAGCCCCGACCCCCTGCACAAACTCTCCTCCATTCTGACCCACTGGGAATCAACCCCTCTGACCCAGCTCCGCACCTTCTCCACATTCGCCGCCCAGTAGTAGTACATCAGGTTCGGGAGACCCAAACCCCCTGCCTGCCTTCCCCTCTGTAGCAGCACCTTCCTCACTTTGGCCACCTTCCCTCCCCATATAAACGAGGTAATCCTTCCCTCAATCTCCCTGAAAAAATACTTTGGCAGGAAAATCGGTAGGCATTGAAAAATAAACAGAAATCGCGGCAACACATTAATTTTAACCGCCTGCACCCGACCCACCAGTGACAGAGGGAGACCATCCCACCTCGCCAGGTCAGCTTTCACTCTCCCCACCAAACTAGTGATGTTGCCCACCAAACTAGTGATGTTGTCCACCAAACTTAGTGATGTTGCCCACCAAACTAGTGATGTTGTGATTCTATCATTCTTATTCTTGTTTTCATATCCCTCTATTTCCTCACCCCCTTCCAAACTCTAGTACTCCCTTTCAGCCCCACAACCCTCTGAGCTATCTGAGCTCCTCTCATGCTGGCATTTGAGTATTCCTGATTTCCATTGCTCCATCATTGGCAGCTGTCCTTTCAATTGAGTAGGTCCTGAGCTCTGGATTTCTCTGCCAACGTCTCGCCATCTCTCTCCTTCTTTGAGACACCCTTTAAAGCCTACACTTTGGGTCAAATTTTTGCCACCTGCCCGTAACAGCTGACCATTACGCGACTTGAAGCTGAAGGTTCCTGGTAAGTATCTCGGGGCAATATATTCTGCAATAGAAATGCAAGTTTGTTTGGGGGGGGGGGACCACTCGCTAATCAAACAGAAAGTCGAAGCACTGTGTTTCCTCGTGACTGGACCCACAGCGACATATCGAGATCTCAGAGAAAGAAGTGGTTCTTGTAAATAATTAGGTTCCCAAATCACAAACAACAAGGACTTATAACGAAGAGGAGTGCAGTCACAAGCTCAGCAGCTCCTTCAACACTTGTGCTTGGCTCGTGGTCTGGGGATAACTCCTGCACTCCCGACACCTGACCTCTCTTGTAGCCGTGCCATCGCGTTATCATGTGACCACTCGGTCCACACCATAATAACCCAATGTGCTCTTTGGATGATACCAAGAGACCGCAAGGGAAAACAAACATAAAATGAAAGCAAAATACCGCGGATGCTGGAAATCTGAAATAAAGACAGAGAGCGCTGCTTAAACTCAGCAGGTCTGGCAGAGTCTGCAGAGGGAGAAACAGAGCTGACGTTTCGCCCTTCCCTAGAACTGCAGACCTTCCTCTGGGAAAGTCATATGGACTCAAAACGTTAACTCTGATGCTGCCGGAACTGCTGAGTCTACGCAGTGCTTTCTGATTCTATTAAAGTTAAAATGAATCGATTTCTGACACCACAAATTCTTCAGCTGAAAGTGCCTCTTCGCTTCTCAGGCACTAAAGCATCCTGCCGTGACTTTCTGTTTTAACTTCACAGATGTGTGGTTCAGTTGCTAATACCAGCTATCAAAATGTTCCCCTCGAACACGCTCCAATATCTGACCTTGGTCTAATTAGAAGTTACTGGATAACAATAGGGGCGGGTGGATTGCTGACAAATATTCTCTCACTCCAAATCAGTTGCACCGGCGAAATGGTGCAATGGTACAATGAATGTACATGCAGGGGCATAGATTAAAGTGGTTGAAAGGACAACTTGGAGCAGAGATTGAAACTCAGAGTGGTTTTGCAGGACAGGGTAGCAGAGGTGAAAACATTAGATTCATTCAAGATACCGTTAGCTGAGGTGGTGAGAAACATTTTTTAAAAATGGATCGTTGAGTTTTGAGAAGCCAAATGATATGCGCCTTCTGTATTCATTTGGCGACTTCGTAAACAGGAACAAGTGAACTGCTGCTATCTGGTTTTCCTCTCCTCACAGTAACACAGCATGAGCTGAACATGTAACTCAGAGAAGAATATTACTTAAAAAGCAGAGCTGAAAACTCAATCTAACTTTGAATGTCTGCCTGAGGCTTATCTTGACTTGGTCTCCCATGAGCTCTCGGTGCATATCCAAGGTATTATATTGCTGATTGAAGTGTCTTAATTATCAATCTTGTTGGAGAAGATAAATGTGCAGCACACTGTGGAGTATTGGTGTTTTCTTAATGATTGGAGTGGATTTGATTTATTGTCACGAGTATCGAGGTACAGTGAAAAGTATTGAAAATGAAATGAAATGAAAATCGCTTATTGTCACAAGTAGGCTTCAAATGAAGTTACTGTGAAAAGCCCCTAGTCGCCACATTCCAGCGCCTGTTCGGGGAGGCTGATACGGGAATTGAACTCGCGCTGCTGGCCTGCTATTTAAAAAAAGCCAGTTATTTAGCCCACTGTGCTAAATCAGCCCCTCAATCAAATTGAGGGGACCCCCTCCCCTCAAATCAGTCCCTAAATCAGCCCAGTGATTACAGTTCGCCGTACAGACCAGACAGATCGTTCCATACATGAAAAAACACAGGACATACATGAATACACAATGTAAATACATCGGCACAGGCACGGGTGAGCATACGGAGTGTAGTACTACTCAGTAGAGAAGATGTGTGATGAGATCAGTTCAGTCCATTTAGGAATCTGGTAACTGCAGGGAAGAAGCTGTTTTTGAACCGGTTAGTGCGTGTTCTCAGACTTTTGTATCTCTTGCCCATGGAAGAAGTTGGAAGAGAGAATAACCCGGGTGGGAGGGGTCTTCGATTATGCTGCCAGCTTTCCCCAGGCAGCGGGAGGTGTAGACAGAGTCAATGGATGGGAGGCAGGTTCATGTGATGGACTGGCTGTGTTCATGACTCTCTGAAGTTTCTTACGGCCTTGGGCCGAGCAGTTGCCATACCAGGCTGTGACGCAGCCAGATAGGATGCTTTCTGTGGTGCATCTGTAAAGGTTGGTAAGAATCAATGTGGGCATGCCGAATTTCCTTAGTTTCCTTAGCAAGTATAGGCGCTGTTGTACTTTCTTGGTCGTAGTGTCGTCATGTGTGGACCTGGGAAGATTGTTGGTGATGTGCACCTCTAGGAATTTGAAGCTTTCAACCATCTCCACCTCGGCACCATTGATGCAGACGGGGGTGTGTATGATACTTCACTTCCTGAAGTCGGTGACCAGCTCCTTAGTTTTGCTCATGTTGAGGGAGAGATTGTTGTTGTCATGTTGGAAGAATCTTTTAAAAAATAATTTGATGGGACCTGGGCATTGATGGCGAGGCAAGCATTTGTTGCCCATTCCTTTTTCTGTTAAAGTGATTATATTGAAGATTTTTAAGCTATAAAAGACAAAGGCAATTTTGAACATGCATTGGGAATATAACAGGAGTGAAATAATAGACTAATAATACTACCACAGAGTAAAACAATAAAACCATAAAGACCAAAAAGAAAAGGAGAATTGTATGTACATCAGTTATCAGTTATGTTTAGCTATTTACGGGCAGCACGGTGGTGCACTGGTTAGCACTGCTGCCTCATGGCTCCGAGGTCCCAGGTTCGATCCCGGCTCTGGGTCACCGTCTGTGTGGAGTTTGCACATTCTCCCCGTGTTTGCGTAGGTTTTACCCCCACAACCCAAAGATGTGCAAGGTGGGTGAATTGGCCACGCTAAATTGCCCCTTAATTGGAAAAAATGAATTGGGTACTCGAAATTTATGAAAAAAAAAGAAATGTTTAGCTATTTACATTTGTTGCGGTTTCTTGCTTTGCGTTCCCCAGCAGGTGTTTATTCCCAGCCAGGATCCCCACTCTTCTCCCCTACCCTTTCTTCCCGACTCCCCTTCCCCTTCTGGTTGTCGAGCGTGCCCTCTTTCCTCTTCAGCTCCTGTTTTCTGTTCTTGTGTGATCTGCATGACGCCGTGTATTTTGTTGTTCGCTTGCTGATATTGGTTGAGTTCTATGTTTCATTGTTCCCTCCCCACCCTCCCCCTACTCCTTTCATTGGCATACGTTATTGTGTTGTGGCTTTCAGCTCCTCTGGTTTACTGGCTGTTGGCTGCAAACAGCTCTTGGACAGCTGAGTGAATGGCCCCCACGTTTTGTGGAAGCCTTCTTCCGACCACCTGATGTGGAATTTGATTTTCTCCATCTGGAGCAAGACCAGAACATGTGGGTGTGGTTGGCCAGGCCTCCTTGGCACCGTTAACATTTGTCCTCCACCTCCGGGAAGAACCTGCTCATTCGGGTTCCAGTTAAGTGAACTTTCAGCTGCATTAGGCTTAGCCTTGTGCAAGTGGAGTTGGAGTTGACCTTGCTCAGTGCTTCACTCCAGAGTCCCTACCCTGTTTCAAACCCCAAATCCTCCTCCCACTTTTTTCTTGACTCGTCCAGTTGTGTGTTTGCCCTCCCCAGTCGTCGCCCATACAGGTCGCCACAATTCTCCTTCCCTAAGATGTCCGCGTCCAGTAGGTCCTCTAACAACGACTGTTGCGGTGGTCTTGGGTATGTCCTTGTTTCCCGACATAAGACGTTTTTGATCTGCATGTATCTTAGTTCGTTCCCCTCTGTCAGCTGGAACTTCTCTGTTAGTCCCTCGAGTGTTTTCAGTCTGTTATCAGTGTAGAAGTCCCTAACAGTCAACGTCCCTATGTCCTGTTTCCACCTTTTGAAGGTGGCATCCATTGTCACGAGTGTGAACCTGTGGTTTATTGCAGATGGAGGCCTTCACGGACATTTTGGTTAGCCCTAAGTGCTGTCACAGTTGGTTCCACGACCGGAGTGTTGCTATCACCACTGGGCTTGTTGAGTATTTATTCGATGAGGATGGGAGTGCTGTGATTCTGGAGTCACATATAGGCCAGACCAAATAAGGATGGCGGATTTCCTTCCTTAAAAGGCATTAATGAACCAGATGGGATTTTACAACAATCAAGGATAGTTTTGTGGCACCATTACTGAGATACATAGATACATAGAAGATAGGAGTAGGAGGAGGCCTTTTGGCCCTTCGAGCCTGCTCCACCATTCATCACAATCATGGTTGATCATCCAACTCAATAGCCTAATCCTGCTTTCTCCCCATAGCCTTTGATCCCATTCTCCCCAGCCGCCTCTTGAATATATTCAAAGTTTAGCATCAAAAGTTTTTAGCATCAAAGAGATGACCTTTCAATTTCAGATTTTTTTTATTAATCAAGTGAAATTATTAATTAACTGAATTCAAATTCCACCAGTTGCCATAGTAGAATTCAACCACGTGTCCCCAGGGTATTAATTTGGGCATCTAGATGATTACATGACATTACCACTGTGTCACTGCATTCTGAAAGTGTTTGGAGACTTATATCACATGTGAGGTTTCCTCAATACATCCTCACAAGATTATCTACAGCACTGTCATGCACAGTACAGTCATACTATATTGTTCACTTTCAGTCAATACTTTCTAAGATTGGACACAACCAATTGTTAAGATGGCTGCCACAAATCATGTGACTTTTAGAATTTGGACTTCAGATTGTATCAAGTCTCAGATGAATACCTAATTAAATATGGATAGAGGAGAGGGTACCAAACAGCCATTTGTGGAATTCACACATCTCATTGTATAAGGACAGGCTGACATTCCACGACAATGGAGGTTCCATACCACCTGTCTCTGTGTTTCATACTAGACAAAAAAGGGAAAATATGACCATTATCAACTTCCCATTGTTCGACAATGCCCTCCTTCATCCATGGAGAGGGCGGGGTGGGGGGGGGGGCTCAGAGGTGTTAACACAATAGTCACAGGATTAAAGCCTGCTTCAGGGACTGCACCCCCATTGCCTCAGGAACCTTCAGAATCATTGGAACCATCAGTCATCAGCCGCAGACATCAAGCAGCCAAAGAATTTGCGATGTTCCAGTTTTAAAGTTTAGCTGCGAACCAATCGCCTAGATATTCAACTACAAGAAACTGTGCAACATGCTGTGAACCCTTTGTTTTACAAGACCTTCACTTCAACTGTAAATCATGAAATTAATTCAATAAACCATAGGCCTGCCACTTTGGAGACTGGAAATCATAAATCAGAGACTGAATTAACTGTAAGTGCATGTGCGACATTAAGTTAGTTTGAGGTAATTGTGTGAGAATAAATAACCTGTTCTTAAACTCACAACAGCTTGCTGCTGAATTGTTTAAATGGAATACACATTACAAGGATAAGAAAGGATACACCACCTCCCATGCAAAACATAGTGATTGTGGGCAGTAGGAGAACAAATACCTTATTTCTGTGGGGCATTAGTATCACTTTAAATTGACTCACCAACAACAGAATTTCCCATATTTCCAATTTTATGTTTCACTTACTGCAGGGGCTGCCATCTTTAAGTTGGCAATTTTTCAAAAAAATATGTAATGTTACTCATAGTGCAGAACTGGGTTTAGAGGATATCATCTGTTAAAAGGGACCAGACAGGTGTAATTATTGACAACAATTCTATTGTGTGTGTTCTAAGGTCATATAAACCAGGCTGCTCCCAATTTTGATCCAAGTCTATGCTGACCTCCCCCGTGGACTCCTGACATCCTCATTTTCTCTTCCAGCCACCTTTTGAAGCATTGTCAGTGCAGCATACTGCCGTTGTGCTCCCAAACTACCAAAACCTCCTTTCTACCTGCCCATGACCATATGGCAGGGTCAGCGGTGGGGTTCAATTGCTATGCCAATCGCTTTATGATTTTATACCCGTGGGCCAAATAATCTGCAGTTGACTCTCAGGCAGCTCACATTATGTGCATAATTTTATTGCCAACCGGATGTGCATGTGCAGCTGTCCGGCAAGGCTGGACATTGATTGCCCATTTCAGGACCCCAGAGTGGGAAGGGCATCTTGAGCTTTCCCGCCGCATATATAATCGGCGTGGTGGGAGAAGGGCGGCTGGGTTCCCACCTCAGCACACTCTCCTGCCCAATTAAATGTAACCCCTCTCCTCATCACCAAATTCACCACGGGGGAGCGCATTAAATTCCACCCACAGGATCCTACGGCGGATTCGGAGGCCATTCAGCCCATTGTGATCGTGCCAGATCTTTGAAGGAGCCATCTGATCAGTCGCACTCTGTGCCCCTTCCCCCTTCGCTCTGAAAGTTTTTCCTCGTCAATCATGAGTCAAATTCTCTTTTGAAAGTTATTATTGAATCAGTTTCCACCAGCATTTCAGGCAGTGCATTCCAGATCATAAACAGCGGGGTACAAAGAAAAAAGCATCTCGACTCCTCGCTGCTTTCTTTTGCTTATTATCTAAAATCTGTGTCCTCTTGTTATCAACCCTCCCACAGTGCTCTGTGTACCCTCTCCTCAGCAATAAAGATATTAACAGATAGTCTTTTTGAAGACAATAATCTCTGGGTATTAATATTGATATATGAAACCATATGTGACAGGTGCAGTGAATGTTTTTCAAGTTGCGTGGACTGAAAATTATGCAATTTCAATAAAGTCAACTTCAAATGTAATGAGTTAGGATGGTGCACATCTTTACCTGCTAATTTCCCCGGGGAACCCTGTAACCTGTGGTAATGTATCAACTGATTATTTAAAAAATGTTACTTTGCTAGAATTTTTTTACATCCTTGTTCTTTGTATGAATCAGGTTTTATTTAATGAAGGATTACAGAATCTTATAGCAGAGAAGGAGGCCATTCAGCCTTTGTGCATGTGCTTTGGCGGATTGCTCCAATTGGTCCCACTCTCCTGGTCTCTCCCCATACCCCTGCAAGTTCCGATTGAATCTGCTTCCATGACCAGCTTGCAGATAGTGACTGATACTATCAAAGTGCGGAGGGTGAGGCAGAAATGGGGATGGCAACTGTCCCGGGATGATAGGGAGTCCACCAGAATCAGCATCAATCTTGGCCAAAGATAGCTCTCCGGGAGATTTTAGAATGACACTTTCGACAAATCAGTCCCACAATTAATCAACTATCAAGAAGGGGGAGAAATGACAACTCCCATCGTGAGGCATTCCACTCTCCGGTAGTCGACACAGAGGGCGGGATTTTGCAGACGCGCCCGCCTTGGGACTTGAATATCTCACCCACCCGTTCAATTGTCCATGGAATTGATGTCCCGTCCATGCGTATTCCCGGGAAGGGCGAGACCAGAAGATTTATTGCACTATCTTTGGCTTCCTTTCAGCTTTGGTACCATCACAATTGGCGAACTCCAATCACTAGAATTCAATTAAATAATGTAATTTTTGAGCTTGAATTCAATTTCTTTTTGCATCTGTGATAACGTTACTGGAGTCAACCTATAAGGATGTTATTGGAATATAATTCCCCACATCTACATCTTGCATTGCGACATTCATTCTTCCCGATTTATCGCCACAGATAGATTTATATGACTGCAAAAGGTCTTTCAATTCAATTTGATTCTGATCTGGGAACTTTGTTTAAATTTTTAAGCACTCCTCATTGCCCAGTTGAATTCGAGGAAAGTCACTTTCAGAATCTTTTAACTCTTTTTCATTTTCCTGATTTATCACTACCAAATCTTCTTGCGTTTGGTTATCACCTTGATAGAAATACTTTCTGAGTATATTTATGTGACAAACTCTGATGGTTTTTCTCCTCTCTGAAGATCTAAGCAGATAATTTACTTCACTGTGTTTGTTTTCAATTTGGTATGGCCCACTAAACCTAGCTTTTAATGGTTCTACTGATACTGGCAACTAAAATAATACTATCTCCCCAGCTACATATAAGGACCGGTTTAGCTCACTGGGCTAAATTGCTGGCTTTTAAAGTAGACCAAGCAGGCCAGCAGCACGGTTCGATTCCCATACCAGCCTCCCTGAACAGGCACCGGTATGTGGCGACTAGGGGCTTTTCACAGTAACTTCATTGAAGCCTACTTGTGACAATAAGTGATTTTCATTTCATTTCATTACAAAACCATCCATTTTTGCTTTTTTTATCTGATTCTGTCTCGTGCATCAGCTCGCATGGTCCTCTCACCTCACAACCATATATCAATTCAAAAGGACAACATTTCATAGAGTCGGTGCATATAATAAGAATGGAATTCCATCGAATGTGGCAAACAATAAGAATGGAATTCCTCTATCCCAATCTTGTTGGTAATTCTTATTATTTGCCCTCATCATCGCCTTCAGAATCTGATGCCATCTCTTTTTAAAAAAATAATTTTTATTCAAATTTTTCAACAACAAATTTTCTCCCAACAATAAAGTAAACAAGGTGGAGAAATAACCAGAAAGAGAAGTCCCCCCCCCCCCCCCCCCAATACAAAGCAATACATTAATAACAATACAAAAAAGAAGAAAATAGCAAACACACCGTCGCAAAAACAAACCCCAACCCCCCCCCCCCCCCCCCCCCCCCCCGCCTCCCCCCGGGTTGCTGCTGAGACTGACCACCCTGTACCCCTCCGCCAGGAAATCGAGAAAGGGCTGCCACCGCCGGAAGAACCCTTGTACCGACCCCCTCAGAGGCAAACCTAACCTTCTCCAGCCTGATGAACCCGGCCATGTCATTGATCCAGGCCTCCAGGCTCGGGGGCTTTGCGTCCCTCCACTGTAAGAGAATCCTACGCCGGGCTACTAGAAAAAAAGGCCAGGGTACCGGCCTCTCTCACCTCCTGCACTCCCGGCTCCGATGCTACCCCAAAGATAGTGAGCCTCCAGCCCGATTCCACCCTGGACCCGACCACCTTGGAAAAAGTCCCCGCCACCCCCTTCCAAAACCCCTCCAACGCCGGACATGCCCAGAACATGTGAGTGTGGTTCGCCAGGCCTCCCGAACACCTCCCACACCTGTCCTCTCCCCCAAAGAATCGGCTCATCCTGGCCCCAGTCATGTGCGCCCTGTGCAGCACCTCCAGCTGAATTAAGCTGAGCCGTGCGCAAGAAGAGGACGAGTTCAACCTCCCCAGGGCATCCGCCCATGTCCCATCGTCGATCTCTTCCCCTAGCTCCTCCTCCCACTTCGCTTTCAGCTCTTCCACCGAGGTCTCCTCCTCTTCCTGCATCATCTGATAAATTGCCGAGATCCTACCCTCACCGACCCACGTCCCCGGGAGCACCCTATCCTGCACCCCCCCTAGGCGGCAGCCGCGGGAACTCCGCCACCTGCCGCTTAACAAACGCCCTAATCTGCATATACCTGAAAGCGTTCCCAGGGGGGAGGCCCCACTTCCCCTCCAACTCCTCTAAAGTCGCAAACTTCCCGTCGAGGAAAAGGTCCCCCATCCGCCTGATGCCTGCCCTATGCCAACTCAAAAACCCACCATCTATTCTCCCTGGTGCAAACCGGTGTTTGCCGCATATCGGGGTCCACACTGAGGCCTTCACTTCCCCCCTATGCTGCCTCCACTGCCCCCAGATTTTGAGGGACGCCACCACTACCGGACTCTATTTGCAGAATTTATCTCCTATACCAAGGTGGTATTGTGATTTAACGTGTTTCTGCCTATTTCTCATCCACTTAAACGTGAGGGTACGGCCGTGAAATTCAGAGAATGATGACAGCAACACTCCAGCGGGTCCATAGCCGATTGGAGAAGTCTCAAAGGCAGGGCAGCACAGTGGCTCAGTGGTTAGCACAGCTGCCTCATGGCGCCGAGGTCCCAGGTTCGATCCTGGCTCTGGGTCACTGTCTGTGTGGAGTTTGCACGTTCTCCCCGTGTCTGCGTGGGTTTCGCCCCACAACCCAAAAATGTGCAGGGTAGGTGGATTGGCCACGCTAAATTGCCCTTTAATTGGAAAAAATGAATTGGGTACTCTAAATTTATTTAAAAAAAGAAGTCCCAAAGGCATTTGCGCTGGCAATGTGTGGCACTGAGGCCAACACTGCTTGGTAATGTGTGGCACTGAGGCCAACACTGCTTGGTAATGTGTGGCACTGAGGCCAACACTGCTTGGGTAGAGACCGCAGTGGAGAACCTGGAACACAATGTCAGCGCCATGAGTGGCGGTATCCAAGGCATTGCTCAGTCTGTGACGGCCATGGCTGTGCGTCTCAACAGCATGTCCCAGTCGCTGGGGGACGTGTCCCTGTCCTAGGTGGACCTTGCCGAAGCACTGCAGCTGCAGAGCATGTCCCAGTCGCTGGGGGACGTGTCCCAGTCTCAGGTAGACTTTGACAAGGCACTCAAGAGCATGTTTCATTTGTTGAGGACCGTGTTCCAGACACAGGTGGACATTGGCGAGGCGCTGCAGAACATGGTCCTGTCACAGAGGGGCATCGCTGAGGGCATCAACACCACAGTGCAGACAATGGGGAGCTGCCGGGGCTGGCACAGTCAGATGGCGCAGAGGCCTCTGGGGCTCGATCCTGCTGCCCACTTCGTTCCAAGGTGACTCCCAGGGCCCTGCGGGCACCGACCTGGAGGAGGGAGCGCTTGAGGCCAACGCTACACGGAGATGACGGTGGTCACCAGCTCTCCCGAGTCTACCACTCCAGTCCAACGCCAGCATCTCCACATCAAAGTTTATATAGTCAGCTGCCCGGGCAAACAGGGCATCTGTGACTTCTCAGATACACTTGTGGGACGTTAGTTGGGAAATTCCCCACTTGAGCCCTGGAATTATCCTGATGTGTAAAGGTTCAGGGCTGCGATAACCTTCAGGCCACCTGATGTCTTCCTCCTCCACATGATGCCCAGTCTGCAAGGACATGGCACAGGTGTCGCATTGTCCCCTTGTTGAGGCGGAGCTTTCTGCAGCACACGCTGTTCCATATCTCAAAGACCAGCGATGCCTGTACACGTCAGGCCTTCGCTGGGCCCCCCCTCTGAGTCTTTTCCTGGCTTGCTGGGCGGCCGGGTTCTCAGGGTGTGGGGTGAGCCCCTGTGCATGGGCCGCCACCGTGAGCCTCTGTTGACGCTGCTGCCTTTTCCGGTGTCTGGCCAACAGGATTGCCATCGTCACCGTGAGGGCAGCTTCTGTGGGGTCCACATAAACACCCACAATATGGAGCGCATGGGACAGATAATCAGTTATGCCTTCCACCCCCCGTGACCTGCCTCCCCACCCTCACACCGCTTGGCATCCCTCATGGTGCCATCCAACACGCCCTGATCACCAACCCCCCCCCCCCCCCCCAGGTGGGGCTCCTGGACTCTGGGTGTTTGAATGTTGGCTGCTCCCTCTGTGGTGTTGAAGCCTCTAGTTTTCAGGCAAAGTGTCCATGCCTCCCAGTCTGATTGGGATGCAAGGCAGTGACACTCGCCTGCGACATGGCATGTCTACCCACGGGAATCCACTTTGAAGCTGTGAAGAGCTCACATTAGCAGAATTGCCCATTCTCAATTAGCGATAGCCTTCAGCTGTGCGACCAGCGGTCACCACGAGCCAAAGTGACCTTAACCATATCACCATGTCACCATGGACCGGGCCCTGTCCTAGGGGTGTTTGGTTGGATGGATGCTTCCCCCCCCCCCCCCCCCCTCACCCCCGGCCGAGCAACATCTTGGAATAAACCTCCTATCGTGTTTGTAAGAAATCCAAATGTGCGGCACCTCCACACCTTTTCTCTTTGCAGCACTTAGAGAATATAACAAAAACATTATGCATTTACCTGTGGAGGTGCAAAAGTATTAACTCCAAAAGCAGGTGTGACTGCACAATGCAGGGGTGTGAGTCTTCACTGGCACTTGATGCCCCATAGAGTCTAACACTAGCCCGCGCTGTTGAGGCAGGTTTGAATGGAGTTTGGTTGGGCTTCCTAAGGGTTTTCTTAATGTTTGTAGAGTATAAATGTTTCTTTCTTTTAAATTAAAAAAAAGCTTCCAATTAAGGGGCAATTTAGCGTGACCAATCCACCTACCCTGCACATCTTTGGGTTGTTGGGGCAAAACCCACGCAGACACGGGAAGAATGTGCAAACTCCACACAGCACACAGAGAGTGACCCAGGGCCGGGATCGAACCCGGGTCCACGGCGCTGTGAGGCAGTAGTGCTAACCACTGTGCTGCCAGAGTATGAATGCTTCTACCGCACTCAAAATATTCAGAGTGCATCTGCCGTTAGAGGAACTCAGCACAGGCAGAAATTTATCAATGCACAGCACTCTCTCTTAGAGGCCAGAGTGTGTGACCTGTGGTCAGAATTAGCTTGCAGTACAACACAGAAGCTGCTGGCAGTGAATTGTATTCTGTAGCTACCCATCCCCAAGAACAGTGCAGCTTAAATGTTATTTAAGCTATGCATTGAAGTCCTTCCTGTCTGATTTATGCACTGACATTGCTGACTTCTGATCTTTGACCCCGTACTCTGGTTCTGACTCTGCGAGTGGCAAAGGTATAAGCTCACAGTTTGAATACACAAACTGTACAGTTACTGAAAGCAATGAGAACAGATAAAGGTTTTAACGTTAAGTCCCATTTCCTTTGACATCAAGTATATTCACAACTGGGACTGTTCTCCATAGAGAAGTGGACATTTGATTGAGGTGTTCAAAATCAAGAACAGACAGGATCAAGCAGGTAGGGAGCAACTGTTTCCATTTAGGGCGGCACAGCGGTTAGCACTGTTGCCTCACAGCGGCAGGGTCCCGGGTTCGATTCCGGCCTTGTCTGTGTGGAGTTTGCAATCTCTCCCAGCCTCTGCGTGGGTTTCCTCCGGGTGCTCCGGTTTCCTCCCACAGTCAAAAGATGTGCAGGTTAGGTGGATTGGCCACGGTAAATTGCCCCTTAGTGTCCAGGGATGTGCAGGATAGGTTATGGGGATAGGATAGCGTGGACCTAGGTAAAGTGCTCTTTTGTGGGGTTGGTGCAGAATTGAGGGGCGAATGGCCTCCTTCTGCACTGTAGAGTTTCTATGATTTTGTGATTCTATGGTGGTGGAGTAGAGAACAAAAGGCCACCAATTTCAGGTGATAGATGTGGTGTCCTTTGTGTTGCTAATTCTAGGAGGGTTGGTATAGTGTTCACAAAGATCATGAAAAGCTATTGAACAAAGCTATAGATTTATTAACACTACTTAATTGGATTCAGCACTTACTCCTATTTAACACACAGTTGATAATAAACATATAATCTACACTCATCTACTCCTAATCCCTAAACTAATACGTTAACTATGATCTGCTCTCACTTACACTATCTTCCTTTCAGTCTGTCCTCTAGCTTTCTCCTCAACCTCGCACCCTCAAGGCTTAGCATCAATGCCGTATATGGTTCTACATCTCTCTCTCTCTAGTGCTTGATTTGGACATTACAGTTCTTTACATTTATGATAATGTCACAATTGGCAAAAGAAGCAGCGGTGACCTGAGGAAATACTATTTTTATGTAGCAAGTGGTAAGGACCTGGAATACATTGCCTGAGTATACGGGGGGGAGATTCAATCAAGACTTTCCATTGAGAATTAGACGAATATTGGGTGAGAAATGAATTGCAGGGATGTGGAGAAAGTGCATGGGAGTGGGATTCCTCACGGCATAGACTCGCCTGGACAAATAACCTTGTGCGCTGTAACCTTTCTATGATTCACATAAACGAATGACGCAGCAATGGCCATATTGAAGGATTACCCTCCAAGGTTCTCACAGTCATTGTAGCATAACAGATTCAAAGGGAATTTCCAGATCACAGGGTGGGTGTGGCAAAGGAGGCCCTTGAGCCAATCTGATCTTGCAAAAGTACCAACCCCCAGGGTAAACTAGAATAAAAAAGCCATTAAGACGTTAAGAGGTCACTTAGATTTGAGTCAGGATCCATTTGATCTTCAGCACAAAGCAATAGCCATTCACCACCATCCAGATTCTACATTCCTCACATAGTTTGAAACCATTGCACCACATAATTAATATTACTTATATTTTTCTCTGACGTATGTAACATAATATTAATGAGCAGAGTTTATTGCAGTTTGTATTGGGAAAAGTTATTCAGACAACATAAAATACGTTGGCAGGATTCTCCGTCGGCTGACTCTGCAATCGGGAAACGCTATCGGGCAGAAAATCGGTTTTGACGCCAAAATAGTAGAAGCCGCCAATTTCATGCCAAACCGCAATTCTCCAATGCCTCAACAACAGAGTCAATGCGTTCCATTCTGCATTAGCGTAAACGCCGCTGGCATATCATTAGCGGCCTGGTATTCTCCGGGGCCTCCGCGATTCTCCGCGTCCACAGAGGGAAATCCCCGATGGCGAGGTTCCCTTGTACTTTTACAAATCGTGAAACAGGTACCGTGGCTGATGAGGGAGAGAGAGGAGGTAGGACACAGAGAGGCATGACCGTGGGCTGGCTGGAGGGAGGAGGGCGCGAGCGGAGCTAACCCCTGTGGTTCCCCTGCCACCTGACGCTGCCAGTCCTGGAGGCCCGCTCGTCTCGACCAGGGCCTGTATGCTTGTGGCCATGGAGTACAGGGAGTGGATCACCTCAGTTTGGGACTGTGCCACATCAGCCAGTGACTACGCCATCTCCCTCTGGGACTAGGCCCCGTCCCTCTGGGTCGGTTCTGCATCGGCCAGCGCCTGGGCAATGCCGCTGCGCTCTCAGCCATGGCCTGCTGTGACTGGGCCACGCTGAGGATCGCCGCTGCAATATCCAGGTGTCTCTGGCACATGGCTGCCTGTGAGAGGGAAACTCTGTCCGAGGCCTCGGCCCTGGCCTGCTCAGATCGGCCAGGCCTCGGACATGTTGATCCATGGCCAAAACCCTCGCCCCCCAAGGCCACCATTGCAACACCACCCGTGCGGTGATGGCCTGGGTGGCATGAATGGCAGGCACCACCTCCTGATGCTGCACGTGGTTGGACTCCGCCAACTGCACCTGCTGGTGCTGGATGCTCGCTGACAACCCCTCATATAGTCCCTGGCTCTGTGACTCCACGATCAATGGGACTGTCCGTCCAGAAGCCCAAAACCATCGGGACAACAGCTAGTCCTCGGGGTCAGCCTGCCCACCGACCCTCCGCCCCCTCGGGAGATTCTACCTCCACCTGCTGTACCGGAGCATGTATGCGGAGGGCACAAGAGAGTGCCCCAGGAGCGTCTTCACTAAAGTGCCGATGGAGGGTGTTGGAGACAGCAGTGACGGGAAATTGTGGCGATGATATGAGAGTGATGTGGGGGTGAGGGTGGTGTGGGGGTGGTGAGGGTGGTGTGAGGGTGGTGTTGGGGTGATGGTTTTGAGGGTGGTGTGGGGTGAGGGTGGTGTGGGGGTGAGGGTGGTGTGGGGGTGGTGTTGGGGTGAGGGTGGTGTGGGGGTGAGGGTGGTGTGGGGTGAGGGTGGTGTGGGGGTGGTGTGGGAGGGTGGTGTGGGGGTGGTGTGGGTGTGAGGGAGGTGTGTGGGTGAGGGTGGTGTGGGGTGAGGGTGGTGTAGGGGTGAGGGTGGTGTGGGGGTGAGGGTGGTGTGGGGGTGAGGGTGGTGTGGGGGTGGGGGTGGTGTGGGGGTGAGGGTGGTGTGGGGGTGAGGGTGGTGTGAGGGTGAGGGTGGTGTGGGGGTGAGGGTGGTGTGGGGGTGGTGTGGGGTGAGGGTGGTGTGGGGGTGAGGGTGGTGGTGGTGTGGGGGTGAGGGTGGTGTGGGGGTGAGGGTGGTGTGGGGGTGGTGTTGGGGTGATGGTTTTGAGGGTGGTGTGGGGTGAGGGTGGTGTGGGGGTGAGGGTGGTGGTGGTGTGGGGGTGAGGGTGGTGTGGGGGTGGTGTGGGGTGAGGGTGGTGTGGGGGTGAGGGTGGTGTGGGGGTGGGGGTGGTGTGGTGATGAGGGTGGTGTGGGGGTGGTGTGGGGGTGGTGTGAGTGTGGTGTGGGTGTGAGGGAGGTGTGTGGGTGAGGGTGGTGTGGGGTGAGGGTGGTGTAGGGGTGAGGGTGGTGTGAGGGTGGTGTGGGGGTGAGGGTGGTGTGGGGGTGGGGGTGTTGTGGGGTGAGGGTGGTGTGGGGGTGGTGTGGGAGGGTGGTGTGGGGGTGGTGTGGGTGTGAGGGAGGTGTGTGGGTGAGGGTGGTGTGGGGTGAGGGTGGTGTAGGGGTGAGGGTGGTGTGAGGGTGGTGTGGGGGTGAGGGTGGTGGTGGGTGTGAGGGTGGTGTGGGTGTGAGGGAGGTGTGTGGGTGAGGGTGGTGTGGGGGTGGGGGTGGTGTGGGGGTGAGGGTGGTGTGGGGGTGAGGGTGGTGTGGGGGTGAGGGTGGTGTGGGGGTGAGGGTGGTGTGGGGGTGAGGGTGGTGTGGGGGTGAGGGTGGTGTGGGGGTGAGGGTGGTGTGGGGGTGGTGTGGGGTGAGGGTGGTGTGGGGGTGAGGGTGGTGGTGGTGTGGGGGTGAGGGTGGTGTGGGGGTGAGGGTGGTGTGGGGGTGGTGTGGGGTGAGGGTGGTGTGGGGGTGAGGGTGGTGGTGGTGTGGGGGTGAGGGTGGTGTGGGTGTGAGGGTGGTGTGGGGGTGGGGGTGGTGTGGTGATGAGGGTGGTGCGGGGGTGGTGTGGGGGTGGTGTGAGTGTGGTGTGGGGGTGAGGGTGGTGTGGGGGTGGTGTGGGGTGAGGGTGGTGTGGGGGTGAAGGTGGTGGTGGTGTGGGGGTGAGGGTGGTGTGGGGGTGGGGGTGGTGTGGTGATGAGGGTGGTGTGGGGGTGGTGTGGGGGTGGTGTGGGGTGAGGGTGGTGTGGGGGTGAGGGTGGTGTGGGGGTGGTGTGGGGTGAGGGTGGTGTGGGGGTGAGGGTGGTGGTGGTGTGGGGGTGAGGGCGGTGTGGGTGTGAGGGTGGTGTGGGGGTGGGGGTGGTGTGGTGATGAGGGTGGTGTGGGGGTGGTGTGGGGGTGGTGTGGGGTGAGGGTGGTGTGGGGGTGAGGGTGGTGTGGGGGTGAGGGTGGTGTGAGGGTGAGTGTGGTGTGAGTGTGGTGTGGTGTGAGGGTGGTGTGGGGGTGGTGTGGGGGTGGTGTGGGGGAGGGAGTTGACACACGAGTCAGGGGGAACCGTAGCTCAGGACGGTCTCACTTCGTCGCCTGATGCTGACCCCTACCCCGTTGACTGCCCTTTTCTCAGGCACGCTGACCATGTCCAGGGCCCGCTGCTCTGCCGTGGTGAGGGGCCGCAGGACCGGCGGTCCCTTCCAGCCTCCTCCCGCTCCTGGCGGTTATGGACGGCCTTCTCCTGGAGTGGGGGAATGGAACAGAAAACACACAATGTTAGACAGTCCGATGATTGCAGCCCAGCAGGTGGGTAGCTGGTTGCTTCAGTAACCAGGGCACCTGGCCACGTGGCTGGTGTAGATGCCAGCATTTGGTGCAGGGTGGGGGTTTGGCTGCCCTTCGAAGGGGGGCGGTGGGGTATCAGGTGAGTAGGATGTGGGTTTCCAGGGGCACAGTGCTGCCTACTCACCCTGGCTGTCCTGAGGAGGTTGTGCAGTTTCTTCCTGCCCTGGTGGCCGGTCTGGACAGTTTTGCTAACGGCCTTTGCCACCACTGCCCAGGCATGGTGGCTGGCAGCCTCCTTCCCGGGCCGGGGTACAGGATCACCCGACTCTCCTCCACGGAGTCTAGCAGGGTCTCGATCTCGGCATCCGTAAAACGAGGTGCCGCTCTCCTCGCTGCCATCGTGTTCGATGGGATGGTGTATGTGGAGAGTCAAGTGTGTAGATGTGGCTGCTCATGTCAGCCTTCTGAGTGTCAATCGCGGATCTGGCAAATCCTGCACTATTTCCAATTGGAATCGATTGTGTTCTACATGGCGTCTGTGCTAACCCCTGAATAGTCATCCAGGTGCGGCGCCAGTTTTGCTGCCGTAGAACTCCACGAATCCTGCCCCGGCGTCAACACTTAGTCTCAGGAACGGAGAATTCCGTTGTGTGGCTTTATCTCGTGGAGGTATCCAGTGCATACTGGATAATTATTGTGCTGGTCTAGAATATGGGGCTGTTTAGCTCACTGGGCTAAATCGCTGGCTTTTAAAGCAGACCAAGCAGGTCAGCAGCACAGTTCGATTCCTGTACCATCCTCCCCGAACAGGTGCCAGAATGTGGCGACTAGGGGCTTTTCACAGTAACTTCATTGAAGCCTACTCGTGACAATAAGCGATTTTCATTTTTCAATACACTAATCGGGCAGCACGGTGGCGCAGAGGGTTAGCACTGCTGCCTCACGGCGCCGAGGTCCCAGGTTCGATCCCGGCTCTGGGTCACTGTCCGTGTGGAGTTTGCACATTCTCCCCGTGTTTGGGTGGGTTTCGCCCCCACAACCCAAAGATGTGCAGGGTAGGTGGATTGGACGCGCTAAATTGCCCCCTTAATTGGAAAAAATGAATTGGGTACTCTAAATTTATTTTTTAAATAATAAAATAGAATACACTAATTAAATGTAGGAAAAGTTAAGAAGAGTTTGTCCATGTCAAAGAGTTCAATAGTTTTAAAACACATATTGAGTAGCAGGCTTTTTTGATAGCATCTCCCAAAACTACAGCCCCCACCACCTCGGCCTCATGGACAGTAGATGTGTGAATGCCATGAGCTCCAGGTTATCCACCATTCCAACATGAATATATATATATGGCTGTTCCTTCCTGTGGTCGTGCCAAAACCCTGGAACTCCTTAACATCAATGTGGGGACATCTTCGCTACTTGGACTGCCACAGTGCAACAAGGCAGAACACTATTTACTCAGGGGCAGTTAGGGACGGTTAATAAATGCCGGCCTTGCTCGCCAACATCTCGGTCAATGAATATAAAAGGGTACAGAGGTAGCTACAAGAAAATCTTCCTGGTGAGTAGTCAGCGGAGACGTTAGCAGATCATTGCATTCCTCTGGAATGATGCTGAATCCTCTTCGTCCGGGTAAAGAAAGCTCTTCGTCCGGGTAAAGAAAGTTAAATGAGATCGAGTGGAGCCGATCGAAATTGAGAGCGGTTTTGATCATTTAACTCGGGAACAATTATTTCCACCGGTCAGTGAGTTGATAACGAGAGGACATAAACTTATGATGAACATAATTTTTATGTCAAAGGCCTTGTTGGAACAGGAAATGCTCCACCAGAGGCGATAGTAAAATCAGAACCCATAACAAATTTTAAAAGTGCATTTGTGAAAATGTTAGAAAGAGAAGTCCGTGTAAATGAATATAGAGAGGGCACTAAGGGATGGTTTCTTTTGGGAGTCAGTACAGGCAGAATGGGCTAATTAGTCTTATTCTGTGCTGTAAAGTTCTATCATGTGGTCCCTCTAATGCTGGTCACTGCCCTTGAATTTCCTGTGTCAAACTTTAATCCAATTAAATATTGGGAAGTCCGAAGCCATTGCCTTTAGCCCTCGCTATAAACTCCATTTCAGAGCCGCCAATTCCATTTCTGGCAACTGCCTGAGGCCAATTCAAACTGATAATAACTCCCGTGTTAGATTTGATCCATCGATGAGCTTTCAATCACACCATCACTAAGCTCACCGAGTTCCACGTATCCCAACATTTCCTGAATCTGTCTCTGCCTCCTCTCATCTGTTGCTGAAACCCTCATCCATGTCTTTCTTATCTCCAGCGTGGCTAATCAAATGTGCTCCTGGTCAGCCTCTCTCCTTAAACCCAAGGTCATCCAAAATCCTGCTGCTTTGTGCAAAGTCCCACCCATCATTCCTGTGCTCGCTGATAATAATCTTTAGTGTCACAAGTAGGCTTACATTTACACTGCAGTGAAGTTACTGTGAAGATCCCCTAGTCGCCAGACTCCGGCGCCTGTTCAGGTACAAAGAGGGAGAATTCAGAATGTCCAAATTACCTGTTTCTTTTGGGACTTGTGGGAGGAAACCGGAGCACCCGGAGGAAACCATGCAGACATGGGGAGAACGTGCAGATTCCGCACAGACAGTGACCCAAGCCGGCAATCGAACCTGGACCCTGGTGCTGTGAAGCAACAGTGCTAACCACTGTGCAATGTGCTGCCCATCAGCTCTGGTTAAGTCAACACATCGATTTTAAAATTTACATCTTTTTTCAAATCTGTTCATGGCCTTGTCCCTCCCAATCTCTGGAATCTCCTTTAGCCTGAAGTATCTGAGCACCTCTGGCCTATCGAGCAAGTGTCGATGGGCTCTGGAATTCACACTCTAAAACTGTCTGCCTCCCTATCATTCTTTCCTGCTCTAAGATGCTGCTTAAAAGCAACCTCTCTGACCAAGTGTGTCATAATATACATCAATGTATATGATGGAGTGCAGACAGGCAGTGATTGACACACAGGATGACCAGTGAACACACAGAACACAGCAGCCAATCACCAGACAGGACACGACCACTATAAAGCCAGAGGGCACCAGTTTTCCCGCTCTCTCGGGATCCAGCCTCTGAGACAGTCAGAGCCCGTGAGCAGCAGCCAGTGCAAACACCATGTGGTAGTCAGTTAGTCTGGTCAGGCTAGCCTCAGGTCTCCAGTCAAATCAGCATAGTGTCAACCCACAGTTAAAGCATGTAATATAGTTAGATGTTAAATAAAATTGTGTTGCATCTCATCAAGTGTTGGAAGTCTGTCTCTCTCTACACTGCATCAAACGCAGTCCACATAGACCCAGCTTACCCAACACATCAAAGTGTTTAGTCATCTGTTCTAATACCTCCTTCTGTAGATAGATGTTAAAATCTTTGCTTTATAACTCCTGTGCAGAGCCTCCTGATGTTTTATTAGTGAAGCGGCCGACACAGAAATGAGCTGTTGGTGTTACTCTGTACGTCATCCACTGTGTTATCTTTGAACATATGACTGTACCATGTCTCTTTCCCCAGACAAGTGTGTTGCTTCTCTGCTATAAGCACCTGGGGGAAGTGAGCGCCTAATCTGGGACTCGGGTGTTCTGCTGGGTGGGTGATCCTTCAAATGAATCAGTGAACTGAGGCCACGTCTAACTGTTCAGATGGACAGTGAAAGCCACCTGAAACCCTTCAAGAAAGAGCAAAGAGTTCCCAGCTGTCCCGGTTACAGTACTTCCTCAACTAAAACTCTAAATGAACCGGCTATTGCTCTCATTGCTGTTTTGAACTTTTAATAAGGTATTAAATAACATTATCACATCTGTATCATCTAAAAGTGCTTTTCTTTTTCCTGCTTCCTGGCTCTGGTTGGATTTGATCAGGTAGCCAGGATTAACCTATTTACCCTGCAAATCATAAAACAGAATCACCTCTCTCACCATTATATCCTCTGGCGCTGTGCCTGCAAAGTCGCCGACAAGTTTTCAGACACACTCGACACAGCCACCAAGACATTTGCATACACCGATCATAATCATTTGCTATGAAGTCATTGTCACGGACAATCAGGTCCTCTTCATTTGAGCTCTCATTTCCAAGTGTCAGGAGATAACAGTTATACCGGCTGTAATTTAATATATTAATAATAACACTTATGTAATTTCATTTGCTTCGCAATCAGCTACAACCTGATCAGCATTACTTACAAAGAATGCATTGCAATATCAGGATGTAATTATAGTGTCATTGCTTGATTGCATGGTTTATGCAATTCACAATGATCAGCATGCCAAGTGTGTGCATGCATTAAGTATAATGTATATATCTCTGTGTGCCTGCCTGTGTCTTCTGCGTAATATTTATCTATCTATATATGGTTCCCTATCTTCTCGGAAGTATCACTGTAAACGGAGACATTGCAATCTAAATGGCACGGCTCCCTGAACGAATAAATCAGCAACACAGCGAGACATGTGAGAACCAATCTCCAGTCTGAAAGAAGGCAGACGATTGCCTTTTGCCGCACTCACAGTGTTTGCTGAAGCTTCTCTGTGCTGAGGCAGGCTAGGTTCGACCGCTATTAATAATTAAAAAGGCGAAGCATGTTTTTACCATTGTCTACTCCACAGGTGGCATATGCTAATGAGGGACAAGGGGTAGCAGTGATTTGCAAAGTCCCCAGCTGGAGGTCTGAATTCAAAGCCAGCCAGCCAGCATGCAAATGCTGCTAAATGCTCCTTACACAAATTTCAAGTGTGGTTTGTAAATAGGCTACTCATTAAAATGTCTCCAGGCAGCTTTTTTTTTTGTAGCACGATGCTTCTGCTGAAGCTAAATTAGGAAATAATTAGCAGCTGAATAATTAGAAAGGAGATGAATAGAATGTGAATTTATTTCTTTACTCAGGAAGCTTTGAGCGTCGGGAGAGGGTTCCAGCACTTTTCTGAAGTGCGCACTTTGCAATTGTTTTCTTAAACCTCCGAAAACATACTCATGAATTGAAATTATCTGATATAGTGGGCCTTTATATTAGTCAGCTCAATTTACCAACCATATGTGCAATATTAAAGAGATAGGAAACCTGGAACCTCTAGTGTTCTCAGTACAATCGTCAAAGTCATTTCCAAATGGGAAGTGGGCCAACGTAAAATTATTCAGCTTCATATTCAGACAGGTCAGCTGAATTGGGGCTCCGATTTCCCCTGGGTGTTCCGGTTTCCTCCCACTGTTCAAAGATGTGCAGGTTAAGTGGGGTTCCGGGGATAGGATGGGGGCGTGGGCCAAGCTAGGGAGCTCTTTCAGAGGGTCGTGCCGACTCGATGGGCCAAATGGCCTCCTGCTGCACTGTAGGGATTCTATCGAATTCACAAGTTAAGGGAATATTGCGCAGGTCTGAAAAAGTGGAAATCAAATCTAAAGTTTGCATTGAGAAGGTCTAAACCTGCAGCGAGAGATCAAATCCAAGAGCCCTTCCCTGTTAGTGGTAGGGTCTTGGACCTGACTGTTAGCTATTTCCCTGTCTGCAGTTCCCTTCACCTTGCGATGAACTGACCCGCTCTATCCTCATGACCCCGTTCAATTCGCATTGTTGTTGGCGTAAAGTGCCAGCTGCTAAAAGGGAACAAATACTTTTGACCACCCGTTGATGATCAGCCAGAAGTTTGTTGCTCATCAGCAAGTGTAGAGGTGGGAAAATCACTTTGAGGGGTACTTACCACATGCCAACTGGAGACAAGAGTGCTGTCCCTTGCCAGTTGTGGCATCCACCAATGACAATGCTTCAGCATAAATGGGACATTCACATAGTTTCTTTCCACCCTCAGTGCCCAATATTAAATCTGAATTTGGTGGTTTGAAAGCAAACCTGAAATAGTCTGGATAAGAGATTGTATCCCCCAATTAACCCACAATGGACTATTACATTAAACATTAAGCACACACTCAGTGCTTGGCAGAAAGAAAGCATAAACCCCAGTAAGTTCTATTACTATACTTACGGTAGCATAGTGGTTAGCATTTTGGCTTCACAGCGCCAGGATCCCAGGTTCGATTCCCTGCTGGGCCACTGTCTGTGCGGAGTCTGCACGTTCTCCCCGTGTCTGCGGGGGTTTCCTCCGGGTGCTCCGGTTTCCTCCCACAGTCCAAAGACGTGCAGATTAGATGGATTGGCCATGCTAAATTGCCCTTAATGTCCAAAAAGGTGAAGAGGGGTTATTGGGTTAGGGGGATAGGGTGGAAGTGAGAGTTTAAGTGGGTCGGTGCAGACTCGATGGGCCGAATGGCCTCCTTCTGCACTGTATGTTCTATGTATACAAACATTTAAAAAAAAAATTTAGATTACCCAATTATTTTTTCCAATTAAGGGGCAATTTAGCGTGGCCAATCTACCTCCTCTGCACATTTTTGGGTTGTGGGGGCGAAACCCACGCAGACACGGGGAGAATGTGCAAACTCCACATGGACAGTGACCCAGAGCTGGGATCGAACCTGGGACCTCAGCGCCGTGAGGCGGTTGTGCTAACCACTAGGCCACCGTGCTGCCCCTATGTATACATACCTGACAATCTTTATAGACAATGGGCACGATCCAATGGCCATTTGGCACCTAAAAACATGCTCGCTGCAGCAGAGTGGCCGATAAAAGCTGGGAGATTCAGCTCCCGGGATCTACCCTGCTCACAACGCCTTGCAAGATCTAACTTGATCCCGCGAGACGCTGCAATGTAAATCCTGCTCGGCGGGGTCACATTTTAGCAAATCTGCATTTTACAGCGAGTCAGCAAGTCAGAATTTAATGTGAAGGTTCCCAAGGTACCGGAGGCTGTGGGATCTTTCTCCTTCGCCTCGGAGAACTCGGGCCAGCGCCATTCAGCACAGGTATCCAGAAACGAGGACCAGACGGAACGCCACTTGTAGGGGTCTCCCAGAGGATCGGAGGCCCCCAGGTGCATGCCGTTTGGGAAGGATGTTACCCTGACAGTGTCAGCCTGGCAGTGCCACCTGTGTGTGAGCCTAGCATTGCCAAGATGCCCAGGTGGCGCTACCAGCCTGGTGGCACTGCCAAGGTGTCAGGTTGGCACGGCGAAAGTGCCAAGCTGGAATTTTGTGTGTACTGATGATTGGGTCAGGGATTGGAGAGGGGGGGGGGGGTGCGGACACACCCACAGTGCATTGGGGCCTGGGGCTTGCCTCGGGGCCTCTGAGATTGGGGCACCATTTAAAAACGGCATCCCAATATCGCACTACACTGAGGGGTTCTGGCAAGTGGAGTTTCTCATGTAGAAAACGGGGCTCTGTGCGGCCTCGGCCATGTGTTCCTTATTTAACGCGAGTGTTGTTTTATCGCCATGAGTTTCCTGCCGCTGTACGTGCATGCGACAAAACATGCTCGCTGTGGGAATTTGTTCCCATTTAGCTGAATCGCGCCTAGTTTCAGTGTTGGTCTGCTGTCTTCAGTGTGAACACACAATCTGTGTTTTGTGATAAGGCTACGTAAAATCAGCTGGTGAAGACGGTTCTTTTCCAGCATATGTGAAGCAATTTCAAATTGCTTTGCATATAAGAATTAACCAACGCTGCAATTCAGATTGGCTACCTGACTTCTTAGGGGACTTAAACCCAAGGGGCTGAATTCTCTGCAGCAGCCAGCGTGGGGGCGGAGAATCCACTTTCACACCGTAATCGGGCCTGGAGCCGTTCCACCGATTCTCCGGGCCCCGAAAATCGCGTGATCGCAGAGTACGTAGCGTCGCTGGGGGGCGCCATTGCCAGAGGCCCGCCCAGCAATCCTCCGCTCCGGACCGGCCGAGTTCCCGATGGCGTGGAACTTACCACCTTTTGCCAGTAGAGATGCTGGCGTGGCGGCTGCAGACTCAGTCCGCGGCCGCCCTGGTTGGGGGAAGGGGGATCGGAGGCCAGGGTGGGCTTTATAGGTGGCCGGGGATTAAATCTGTGCTGTTTCAGGCTCCGGCGCGCGGTTGATCGGGGGGGGGGGGGGGGATCTCCTTTCTCTGTGTGGTTCCGTGGTCCAATTCCGTCCGCCATGGAGCTCAGCGCGGCCGCTGGAGGTTGCCGCCGTGCGCATGCGCGGTCTCTGAACCAGAAGTGCAGGAGCCCGGATCCGCAGCTAAAGCTGCCAGATTCACTCCGGGTCCCTGCCAGCCCCTTGCAGGGCACTGAATTTGCTAAACTTTTTGTCAGGAATTTCTGGAGTAAAACTCCACCGTTATTACGCCGCAGTGGGGACATAGTCTCATTCTGGGAGAATCCAGCCTCATGTGTTTGAGCAATAAAGAAAGAAATTCCGGATGTCGTGAAATGACTTGGAGTGTCCTTTTAAAGTGTAGTCCCTGCTGTAAAGTTGGAAATGTAGTGTTGTGACTGAATTTTGTGGAGAGTCGTTGCTTCCGGAGACTGCTGTCAGGCATTGAACGGCACATCCTACCTAGAGGAGCCGGTTTTCAATCGCAATAATGGTTTCAAACAGCATTGAGATAACGACTGTGATGTACCATCAATTGGACGCGAGGCACGATGAAGGTCCAAACTTAGGCTTTAATCAGCTAGATGTTAGCCCGATGGTCGACTACAGTGAAAGGCCGACTGCCGGGAACTCTGGGTATTTATACCCCGCCTCGGAAGCGGGGTCTACTAGCCTCTCGACCAATTGGTGAGCAGTCACATGACTAGTCCCAGCCAATCAGCCAAGAGGCACATGACCAGCCAGAGCCAATGGGAAACCAGTGCTCTGCACCAATGGCAGTGCTCCTATTCATACCACCACATTCACCCCTTGTGGAGAAAGAAGCCGGGGGGGGGGGCATTGTAAGGGGAAAGAGAGAGAGGGGGGGCCCAAGGACTGGTGGTATGAGTAGAAACAATCGAGAAGATGGGGGCTGCCCACTGGCTCGTGGCAAAAGTGAACAAAAAAGAATACAGTTGGGTGCAAAAAAATTACAATAGAGTCCAATAAAGTCCCATAGTTGCATCAGATGGACACGATCAGCCTGCCGGGTGCCCGTGGTGTTCTGGTGGACCGTCGCAGTTGAGCCGGTGACGTCGAGCCGGTGGTCGTTCTTGACCACCGTTCTTGACTCCGGGAGCGTCGATCGTAGATGTGTCTCCGTACTCCGGGCCGGTGGTGGAGACGCTGTAATCGGGGAAGGGGGGGTCTGTGTGCTGGGTCGTGGGAGCGCAAGGGGGAATCGGGATTGGGGGGGAGGTGTTGATGTAGGGGGGGAAGACCGCACGCCGGCGGGTGTCAGGTCCCGGAGCGAGACCGTATCCTGCCGACACGTACGCATACTGCGGGTTAGCGTGGAGTAACTGGACTCGCTCAACCAACGGGTCAGACTTGTGCACCCGCACATGCTTCCGGAGCAAGATGGGCCCGATTTGGACGGGAGCACCGCGACTGTGCTCCGGAGGGGACAGTCCCGCGATAGGTGCCCACCGATTGTCGGGCCAGTGTCCAAAATGGACGCACTCTTTCCCCTCCGCCGCCCGGCAAGATCAAGCCACCACGCCTTGCCGGGCGGCGGAGGAGAAAGACGGCACCGCGCATCTGCAGGTTCGTGCCGTCTGCGCGCTGATGTCATCCGCGCATGCGCGGGTTGGAACCGGCAACCCGCGCATGCGCGGATGACATCAGAAAAGCGCCGTTTCCGTGTCGTTTCTGACGCGAAGAGGTCGCGGCCGGGAAAGACGGGGGCCCGCTCCTAGCCCCCCTGGGTGGGGGTGAATTAGGTGCAGGGAGTGGGCCCCGAGGCCGTCGTGAAGCTCGGCCGATTTCACGACGGCCATCCCGATTTTTATCGGGAGCGGAGAATACCGCCCTTAGTCTTTCAAACAGAGAATCCTGCCCATTGTATCTGAACCTGAGGTTCACATGCACAATGATCAGAGTAGACTCTCCAGGCTGATTTCTCTGCTGTTTTGCCAAGGTCCGTTGTGACCCTCGCAGCTTCCTTTATGAAATGGAATTAGCACTGACGAAACATCAAACCTGTAGCCACCTTATCGGTAGAATTGAGCAGTATTATGGTTGGTTCTCCTATCCACTAAGTCAATGGAGACCTAAGTCAATAAATACCCACTCTCTACCTTGGCTGAAAGGTTTACAAATTCATGGGAGTGAAAAAACTTCAGAACCTCGCTTTGTTTTGCTACACCTGGGACAAGGTAAATTTAGGATTAACGTAAGGAAATTCTTCACTTAAAGGGTGACAAAGGTAGGGAAAGCATCTCCAAACAGAGAACTGGGGACAAGGACCTACTAGTAATTTAAGAAGTGGTTGGGGCGGCACGGTGACACAGTGGTTAGCACTGCTACCTCACAGCGCCAGGGACCCAGGTTCAACTCTGGCCTCTCCCCGTGCCTGCGTCTGTTTCCTCCGGGTGCTCCGGTTTCCTCCCACAGTCCAATCATGCGCAGGTTAGGTGGATTGGCCATGATTGATTGCCCCTTAGTGTCCAAAACGTTAGGTAGGGTTACTGGGTTATGGGGATAGCTGGAGGCGTGGGCTTAAAAAGGGTGTTCTTTCGAAGGGCCGGAGCAGACTTGATGGGCCGAATGGCCTCCTTCTGCACTGTAGGGATTCTATGGGGGCACAGCAGTATTTTAAAAAATGGATGAGTAAAAATGGATTTCCTCACCTTCATTGATGTTGAAAAAAATCGTGGTCATGTTCAGAGAGAAATATGATCTGTTCTTGAGTCATGAGATTAGGCACTTCATCTCACTCATGGAGAGTGGCCCATTCTCCTTGGAATGCGGCCATAGACAGCAGTCAGCCGATTTATATCATGCCTTGGGGCCAAACGACCATAGTTAAGCCCATACATTTTAACGTTTTGCAATATTTGTAATTCATCAGCTCAAATTGTTTGCACTACTCCTGCCTACATGAAAGGCCATTAATCGCTGTTACTCCCCCACGTGTGACAAAGCTCAAAATATTCCCTCCAGAAACAACTGAAATTTGGAAGAGCAAATTCGACAACGGGTTTGATCGGTCAGACTGTGAAATTCTCTCACATCCACCGTTGTGCTTTGCTGAAAACCTAGTGACAGCACTGCTAGCAATCTCATGCCTAATGCATAAGACTTTTCACATAGGCATTCTATTAAGACAGATGACAGTTCTGCCACAGACATCATTCCCTATCCTTACATTGTGTGTCAGCTGGAGGGCCCTGCACATCAAGCCACAAGGTACCACTTTCATTGAAAAGCAAACTGAAGCTATTTCATCGACATATCGTTGCTGACTGGTTGTCACTCAACCACCACCACTACTCTTACACCCCCATGGTCGTGAAGCAAGAAGTGAAGAGAAAACTAAAAGGGGGGGGGGTGGGGACCAACCATGTATAAATGCACACACACACACACACACACACTGTGACAGCAGCTGAATAATCTGGTTCCAAACATTTGCTGGATTCTGGAAAGATCCCGGTGGATTGGAAATGTGACTCCCCTGTTCAAAAAGGGAGAGGGGCAAAAAGTAGGAAAGTATAGACCGGTTAGCTTGACCTCTGTGGTGGGGAAGTTGCTGGAATCAATCGTTAAGGAGGAGATGACTGAACATTTGGAAAGACAAAGCTCAATCCACCATTGTCAGCATGGTTTTTTGAAGGGTATGTCATGCTTGACAAAGTTGCTTGAGTTCTTTGAGGGTGCAACCAGCAAGGTGGATGAGGGGGAACCTGTGGATGTGGTATATCTGGACTTCCAAAAGGTGTTTGACAAAGTGCTGCATAAAAAATTGATCCAGAAGATGAGATCACAGGGTGTTGAGGGTAGAATACTAGATTAGATTGAGGATTGTCTGACTGACAGAAAGCAGAGGGTTGGGATAAATGGGTCCTTCTCTGGCTGGTGAACTGTAACTAGTGGGGTCCCACGGGGTTCAGTCCTCAGACCTCAACTGTTTACAATCTGTGTAAAGGATCTGAAAACAGTGACAGAGTGTAACAGCAAAGCTTGCGGATGGTACTAAAATAGTGGGAAAGCAGGCAGTGAAGAGGAGATACAGATTTTACAGATGGATATAGATAGGCCAAGAGAAGTCCAAAACAATAAGCTCCAAGAACCGCCCAGTGATCGAGGGACTGCCCCGTTATTGGGGAAATTCAAATCAATCGATTGGGAAGAGACCCAATCGTTTGCGAGTGTATAGAGGGTCCGCCCAGGTAGGCGCGAGACCCTGAGAGAGGTATAAGACAGAGACCCCGACCCCAGCTCGCTCTCTCTGCCAGCCCTCCCAACAAGAACATCTTTGTAGCAGCTCTCGAACTTGACCACAGAGAGGAGAGGCCTGGCCAGCAGCCGCCATCAAGGAAGTGTCACACAACGCACGCTACGGGAGTAGACACTCCTGACCCCTTTAGTCCACACCGACTGGAAGCCTGCGGATCCAGGACAAAGCTAGAGGCCGTTGTTCCCTGATCCGGCAGTTCCCTTATTCCAGATAAGTATTGGCCTGTTAGTGGTAGGATTAGCTTAGTCTTGTAGTTTTATATGCATGATTAGTAGATTACTGTATTATAATAAACGTGTCTTGTTTGAACTTACTAACTGGTGTATGGAGCTATTGGTCTGAACTTGAACTTGAAACTTGTGGCGGTATCTTAATGATACCTGGCTACTCTAGAGCTAAGGAACGAAACAGAGCCATATTTTTTTTTTTATAAATGTTTTTTATTCAGTTTTCATGTTTTATATTGAACAAATTACAAATTGTTAGAGATAGAGAAAAAAAAAGAACACGCAAAAATTAACATATATATTTACAGGTAAGCATCTTCGTAATAATAACTGTGGCCTCCCCCCTTTAGCCGGCATACATATTTTACATTCCCCAATATGGCCGAGGCACATGTTTATTGGCATTTATTTACAGTTTGGTTTTGGGCCTTAGCTAGCCATCAAACCCCCATAACGAACCCGTAGCCCCCCCCCCCCCCCCGGCAACCTTCCCCCGATTCCCATCCATTTTCCCCTCATTCTTGGCCGCCCGACTATTCTTCCTCTTGTTCGTTGGCCACAAACAGGTCCCGGAACAATTGCATGAATGGCTCCCACATTCTGTGGAAGCTGTCGTCCGACCCTCGGATGGCGAATTTGATTTTCTCCATTTGGAGAGATTCCGAGAGGTCGGACAGCCAGTCTGCAGCTCTGGGCGGTGCTGCTGACCGCCAGCCAAAAAGGATTCTACGGCGGGCGATCAGGGAGGCAAAGGCAAGGGCGTCCACCCTCCTCCCCAGGAATAGATCTGGCTGGTCTGAAACCCCGAAGACCGCCACTATCGGGCATGGCTCCACCCTCACCCCCACCACTTTGGACATAGCCTTGAAGAAGGCTGTCCAGTACTCCACAAGTCTGCAGCAAGACCAGAACATGTGGGCGTGGTTGGCCGGGCCTCTTTGGCACCGTTCACATCTGTCCTCCACCTCCGGGAAGAACCTACTCATACAGTTTCTCGTTAAGTGGGCTCTATGTACTACTTTTAGTTGCGTCAGGCTGAGCCTTACGCAGGTGGAGGTGGAGTTGACCCTATGCAGTGCTTCGCTCCAGAGTCCCCACCCTATCTCCATCCCCAGGTCGTCCTCACATTTCCTTCTTGTTGCGTCCAGTACGGTGTCGTCCCTTTCTACCAGTCGGTCATACATGTCGCTTCAGTTCCCTTTCTCTAGGATACTTGCGAAACAGAGCCAAATTGAGTGTAAAGCACACTCACCCAGAACGAGCAACATTTAGTGGCGACATCCGACGGGACTCGACTAGAAGTGCCCCCCCCCCACTCCGAGAGAACCCAGAAATTCGAATCTGAAATCTAATTGGGAAAAGGAAAAACCACAAGTGTTCAAGTAATTCAAATCAATCCTCATAATTCGGAAGTGTGTTTTTGCATGCGTAACTAACAGGGTTGTAAGGTAAAACCGAGAGATTTTTGTTGCGACAAACTGTCGGGAGTTTATAATACGGAAAATAGCGAAAGCCGTACCCGTATTTTATAGCACTGCCTTATTATCCCTCGTTCCAAATTTCAGAGAGCATAAGAGAAAAAGAGATGGCCATGCAGGCAATGGAACGCCTCATGAACCCAGAGCAGTTCGTGGTCACAGAGACCAACAGCAGCAGAGTAGGTCAGTGTCCTGTTTGGGAGCTGGAACTCAGGAAGTACCTCAAAGGGAAAGGATGGCCCCTTTGGAGTAAGTTTTGTTTGAATGAGGAGACAGGTCACGGGAGTATAGGGCATACTTGGTGGGAGAACCTGTCTGAAATTCATAAGAAAGGTTTGAGTAAAGCACGTAAGCCAATGGCAATGGTGTCCTGCGAGGCACAATTGCGAGGCACAGAGGAGGTCGTCAGGACGCTCCGAGCAGATTTAGAGGAGATAAACAGAATGAGCAAAGTGGATGTCAGGGACATCGAAAAGGAGAATTTAGGATTAAGGCAACGACTGGCAGATAAGGATAGAGAGGTGGATGATGCCAAGAGGGCACATAAGTCTTGTCTAGCCCATCTGAGCAGCTCTCAAGTTAAGTACGAAAAAGCCTATCAAGATGTGCAGCGTGCAGTCTTGATAAGAGAAGAATCAGAGAAACAGGTAGAGACACTGAAAAAGCAGTGTAGCGACCTAAAGGCAGCTTTAAGGGCACTCCATGCTGCCACCACTGAGCAAAGGCAAAGCACAGTGGACCATGCAAAATGTAGGAAACAGATTGCGGAGCTGCAATCTCTGCTTTCTGTGCAGAATGGCTTCCAAGAGACCTTTGGAACACAATTAGAAGAATAGAATGCCCCAGATTGACAGGAATTAAGTGAGACAGCGCAGCGATATGTTCAGGGAACATGTGCGCCAGCAGCGCAGCAGAAAAGGAACGCGCCCCAACCCTCCACAGATCAGATAGCCCCAGCACCAATGAACCCAGTCACCACCCAACGAAAAGCAACTGCAGAAGGCGCACCCGAGATCACTTACACCACCCCCTTAACCGTGACACAACTAAGGGACGCGTGTGAGAAAATCACCCCATTCTTCCCCACTTCAGACCCCCACCAATTCTTTGCAAGAGTGAAGCAGCAGGCGACCATGTACGGCCTGGATGAGCGAGAGCAGGTTAAGCTCACAGTTTTGAGTTTAGACTCATCAGTTGTAGCAGCCCTCCCCGACCCACAGAACGTTGGAGGAGGCACCCTCGAAGAGATGCATACAGCTATTTTAGACGCGATAGGGTACAACAGAGGAGACCCAGTCGAAGGCCTAAATAAGTGTAGGCAGAAAAGGACCGAGCACCCCACAGCATTCGCAGGAAGGCGGTGGATTCACTTCACTGCAGTTTTCGGTGATTTAGACCGCGCACATTTGACCCGCGATAACATGGTTAAATGACCCGCACAATCATCTCCCACGCCACAGATGCAGGACAGAATGTCTGCTCCAATTACGACCCCTCAGAAGAGGCCCATAATGAAAAATGGGTATTGAAAAAATTGTACCGCGCTTGGGAGCAATCTGTCCAAGGCAAGGTAACAGTAAAGAACCCCAAAGAAGCTCAGGCTGCAGCCTATATTCAGGCAGTGAGAGCGCACCAAAACCCCGCATGGGTAAATGAGGGAAAGAACAGCCCCCCACAGAAGTCACAGGAATGTTTTAACTGCGGACAGTTAGGGCATTTTGCTAGGGAATGCAACGCCCCGCAGAAATCTCAGAGAGGCCAGCAGACAGGCACTCTGAACAGGAACAAAGCGAAGCCTATCCACAGTATAGGGACGCAGTCAGGACAGACCAATGTGGACGGAACGGACTGACGGTGTTCGGGCTCCCCCACTTGGGTCTGTGACACCCTCTGGGACCGATCCGGACGACCGGTAGTCACGGCGAAAATTCGGGGAAAGTCCATAGAATTACTCTGGGACACAGGAGGATCCCGCACGACCATTAATTCCTCCACTACACCACAGGCAAACACGTGGCCCACTACAGCCACAATAACACTCAGCAGATTCACAGGACACTCGCAGCAAGGAACCATTACAGCCCCTGTACCAATTCAGCTAGGGAATATCTCCACCAGACACCCCGTTGTTTTAGTTAATCTGCCCCGCACAGCAGAACACATACTAGGCATTGATTTTATGAATGCCCACAGCCTGTCGATCGACCCAGTAAATCAGTGTGTCTGGCGAATGGCAAAATCAGACAGAGCACCTGCAACGCTCACAGTAGGAGAGTATGCAAACAGGATTAGCGTAGTAGGCGACTATTGTTTTGACCCGACCACGCTTAGCACGGACAAACAGGTTAGGGCAGTTTTGAACAAGCACAGGACAGCATTTGCCAGTCACCGGCACGACTGCAGCAGAATGCCTGGACAAATTCAGATTACAGGACCTGACCCGAGACCACAAAGACAGTATAAATTTCCCCTAGAAGCAGAGGGAGAAATTGGAAAGGTTATAGAGAGCTTATTAGCCTCGACTAATAATGCCCCTATTTGGCCAGTAAGGAAGCCCGACGGATCATGGCGTCTGACCATTGATTATTGGGAACTCAACAAAGTTACCCCAGCAGTAGCCCCCATGGTAGCAACAAGTCCCGAGACCATGCTCAAGCAGGGACTCAACTCCAAGTATTACACGGTATTGGATATTAGCAACGGCTTTTGGTCAATCCCATTGGCAAAGGCGTGCCAGTACAAATTTGCCTTCACTTTCAAAGGTCAGCAGTACACGTGGACATGCCTCCCACAAGGATTCCACAACTCCCCCTCCATTTTCCACCGACAGCTGGCAAATAGACTAGTAAAATTTTCCCGACCCGAATGTCTGGTACAGTATGTGGGCGACCTATTACTGCAGACAGACACAAAGGCAGAGTACATCACGCTTCTGTCTGAACTCCTGGAACTTCTGAACTCAATCGGATGTAAAGTTAACCCCAGAAAGGCCCAACTATTGGAGAATAAAGTGATGTATTTGGGTACAATCATCACACAAGGCAAACGCGAGATCGAGTTCAAAAGAATTGACTCGATCGTCAAATTGCCCCTTCCCCAAAATGTTTCAGCCCTCCGGTCGTTTTTAGGACTGGTTGGGTATTGTCGGAACCATTTCGATGGTTTTGCGACCAAGGCAGCCCCACAATCAGACCTCCTTAAGAAAGGAGCCCCTTGGGAATGGCTTCCGCAGCATACAGAGGCTGTGGAAGATTTAAAGAAAGCCCTTAGCGCAGCACCTGCACTACAAGTTCCAGACCCGCTCTCCCTCTATGCAATTGAGGTAGCAAGCACGGATCTGACCCTCTCGGCCGTGCTCCTTCAGGAACGGCACGAACAGCTACGACCAGTGGCTTATGCCTCCAGACTGTTAGACCCAGTAGAGCAAGGATTTTCAGCCTGCGAAAGGCACCTGCTCGCGGCATTCTGGGCAGTACAATAGTTTTCTTACATTACCGGACTCAACCCCATCACCATTCTGACCGAACACACCCCCACACAGTTACTTTTAGACGGACGACTGAAGGACGGTTCAGTGAGCCAGATAAGAGCAGCTAGGTGGACACTTCTGTTACAGTGACGGGACATAACAGTTAAACGGACCAGGACACGCACATTTTTAGCAGACAACCTCCAATACCCAGGACAACCCCATGATTGTGAACTAGTAGCCCCCCTCCACAACACAGGACCCTTCATTGCTAAGACGCCCCCCAGGAAGATAGGAATTCAAGCCAGAGCCCCCAGCACACAGACACGTGTGCCCCCTTGAAGATTTATGTGGACGGTTCATCCACAGTTTTAGATGGCGAACGCATCACTGGATGCGGAATTTATGTGGAAGATGCGCAGGGACGCGCACTAGAGGAGGTAGCATTAAAGTTACCCAGTCACTTAGGCATGCAGGCAGCAGAGCACGCGGCCATAGCATACATTGTGGACCACCCAGATTCGTTCCCCAGCCCAGCTGACATATATTCGGACAATCTATATGTCTGTAACAGCCTCACAGATTTTCTACCCCTGTGGAGGAGAAGAGGTTTTGTCTCCGCGGATGGGAAGCCCCTTCCATCAGCCCCATTGCTCCGCCATATCCTAGAACAGGCAAAGGATAGGACTTCTGGCATCATTAAAGTTAGAAGCCACCATAGGTCATCCCCCCTGGAAATGTAAAAGCCGACGCACTGGCTAAAGCAGGTTCCAGGCGAGGTCATTTTTGGACACCCCCAGCTAGCGCACCAGCCAGCGACCCTGTGAGCTCAGTCCAAGTCTCACAAACGAACATAGAGGATTTAGTACAGGCACAGAGGCAGGACGAAAATCTCCGGGAGATTTTAAAAGGAAGCTTTGTGGCCAGTACGACAAGTTTAAACATACTCTGACCACACACGAGGGTGTGGTTATCAAAGACAAGTTGTATGTGGTTCCTGAGAAGGACAGGAATCAAAGGATTGCCTTATTCCATGATGGTCATGGACATCAAGGGATCGACCCTACCACAGCCCACCTTAGGCAGCTCTGTTGGTGGCACAATTTAAGAGACGATGTAACGCATTACATAGAGAACTGTTTGATTTGTGCACAGAATAACCCGGAGAGGTATTCTAAGAAGGCACAACTCAGTCACACTCGCCCCGTTAATGGCCCCTGGACTAACCTCCAGATCGATTTAATAGGTCCATTGCCCCCTTGCAGGAATGGCTATAAATGTGTTCTGGTGGTCATAGACACATTTACAAAATGGGTAGAGGCATTCCCATCTTGAACAAACACAGCGAAAATGACCGCAAAGATCCCGACCTACCACATCTTTACTAGATGGGGACTCCCCAGAAGTATTGAATCAGACCAGGGATCTCATTTTACAGGACGGATCATGAAGAACGTCCTCACCATATTCGGCATTAGACAAAATTTCCACATTGCGTATCACCCCCAGTCAAGCGGAATGGTGGAACGCATGAATTGGACTCTAAAATCAACCCTTAGAAAGATGGTCCAGAAAAACAATTCAACTTGGGATTCAGTGCTCCCATTCGCACTTATGTTTTTATGAAATACTGTTTCAGCATCAACAGGTTTCACCCCACACATACTCATGACCGGACGCCCCATGAAAGGATCTGAATTCCTTTTAGGACTCGACATGACCAGCCCAGAAGTGACGGCCCTCACGCACGAGACAGTAGTAAAGCAATTAGTTGAAACTGTATGGTCAGCTCAGTTAGCAACCGCAGTTAAATTGGGAAAGAGAAGGAAACAGAGCAAGGCTTGTTTCAACAGGACTGTCCATTCCACAGAATTTCAGGTTGGACAACAGGTAATGTTATCTGTTTATAACCCCAGCACGTTTTTGGCCCCAAAATTTTCCAGCCCCTACTCAATTGCGGACAAAATCAGCCCTTCAGTTTACAAGATAAAGTACCCCAACGGGAAGACTGCCTGGTTCCATATCAACCAGTTAAAGGCATATGGAACACAGTTCAACCACTCACACCATGTCCTGCTAGACGCAGCAGAACACCACGCCCCGCCCACAAGAGACACATTTCCACCCTCCACCTCACAGACCAGCTCCTCATCGGACTCGATCTCGACTCCGCCCCTTGACTTCAGACCACGCCCCGGAACGCCCACAAGCTGCCACAGCAGAGACAGCGACTGTGACTTTGACGACTCTCTACCGCCCTGATACCACAGACCCCACACACACCACCTACGACACCGACTACAGTGATTTGGAGATCACTTATATTAAAACACCAGACCCACACCCAGCCCCACCGCCAACTATGACGACCCCGACAACGTTCATACAAAATCAGACGCCACGATTTGGCACAGGGACAATTCTTGGAGACTTGTCCGAAATGACGAGAGTGACCCCCGGTCACATAATGCTATGATTGCATGCCTGATCCATACAAGGGTATGGGATCCGGGAGAAGAGGGTGACTCTGAGTCTGACTCCCGACACGGCAGCCCCTTTGCGACCCTGTTCGCAGAGAATGAAGACAATTGAGGTGTCCAGATGATGTAAAAAGAGGAACCACTTGAGAGATAAACGGTGTCCTTTCTGATGGAATCTCCATGCATGTTTGGTGATGTTTGTTTCTTTGTTTGTTAAATGTTTGTTTTTGGAGATTGACCACTCGATTTTCAGCTGAAAAGCTTGTGACCACCTCACATGCACGTTAAGTTTGTCCGCAGATATCTCTGAGAACTTGACTCAGCTGCAATGTCTGGAGCCCAACTTAAGGCTTCACCCCTTACCCCACTAGGAGCATCTTGGCTCCCTTTTGTTTTAGGTGCCCCTCTATTCTGGGAATAGTGGCTGCAAATCTACGATGAACACATTCATGCCCGTTCGTTCCAGGTCACTCAGGCAGTGGAGAAACGGCATTGAGGACCAGCCCTGTCTGAGGACCCCCCCCCCCCCCCTCTGGTCAGCTAAGCTCGGGTACAGCACAGCACGCCCTACCCGGGGATTCCATCCAAATCTTACCCGTCGTGGCCCATACGCAACTCATTCGGATATCTCATTTCTAAAGTTTGGTTCCATTTGTTTTGTTTGAAGTAGCCCTTCGTTGCCACTCCTTATGCTATCCAGGAACATTGGGATGGTAAATCGCAATACCTGCGAGACAGCTCGCAGTAGCACAGTTGTTAAGTGTATGTCTGGTCCTAAATTCGCTTTTGAAAAAACAAATGAGGGGAGTCACAGGGTGTGACTTGGCCATTCATTTAAGGCACAATTGGAATAAGAGGACAGATACACTAGCATTAAAGGTATTAAACGGATCATTGACAGATGCTATGCTTGATCCCCTAGCTTTGGACAAGCCATGGAGATCACCGCAAGGATAAAAGCCAGAGGAGAACAAGAAAGAAGAGAGAAGGAACATGGCCGCAACGACTGTATTCTTCTTCGCCATCGTTGTATTTTGTGCGCGCGAACGCGAACCCTTTTTCCCCTATGACCGTTAATGTTTCCCAAACACCGACTACTCAAAGCCCAGTAATGAACAGCGATGACCCGACCTGGTGCTCCCTATCATATGTTGTTGAATCACTTTTGGCGATAGCAGTTCTCTGCATCGTAGTACAGACACTTAGGTTAAAGAAAAGCAAAAGCAAGCAGCTTGTAAAAGCGCTTGTGTATTCTGGCTGCTGCAGAAACCAGACAGCACTGTGAAAGAAAACAAGTTAGCATGCTAATGAGGCAATACCGGGTGATTCCCAGGTACAATGGAAACAAGTTAACTCAAATCGCTACAGTGAATGGAAGGCCAGACTTCTCGGCGCCAAGAGAAGTCCAAAACAATAAGCCCCAAGAACCGCCCAGTGATCGAGGGACTGCCCCGTTATTGGGGAAATTCAAATCAATCGATTGGGAAGCGACCCAATCGATTGCGAGTGTATAGAGGGTCCGCCCAGGTAGGCGCGAGACCCTGGGAGAGGTATAAGACAGAGACCCCGACCCCAGCTCGCTCTCTCTGCCAGCCCTCCCAACAAGAACATTTTTGTAGCAGCTCTCGAACTTGACCACAGAGAGGAGAGGCTTGGTCAGCAGCCGCCACCAAGTAAGTGTCACACAACGCACGCTACGGGAGTAGACACTCCTGACCCCTTTAGTCCACACTGACTGGAAGCCTGCGGATCCAGGACAAAGCTAGAGGCCGTTGTTCCCTGATCCGGCAGTTCCCTTATTCCAGATAAGTATTGTCCTGTTAGTGGTAGGATTAGCCTAGTCTTGTAGTTTTATATGCATGATTAGTAGATTACTGTATTATAATAAACGTGTCTTGTTTGAACTTACTAACTGGTGTATGGAGTTATTGGTCTGAACTTGAACTTGAAACTTGTGGCGGTATCTTAACAATACCTGGCAACTCTAGAGCTAAGGAACGAAACAGAGCCAAATTGAGTGTAAAGCACACTCACCCAGAACGAGCAACAAGGTTCAATTCCCGGCTTGGGTCACTGTCTGTGCAGAGTCTGCACGTTCTCCATGTGTCTGCATGGGTTTCGTCCGGGTGCTCCGGTTTCCTCCCACAAGTCCCAAAAGGTATGCTGTTAGGTGAATTGGACATTCTGAATTCTCCCTCCGTGTACCTGAACAGGCGCCGGAATGTGGCGACTAGGGGATTTCACAGTAACTTCATTGTCGTGTCAATGTAAGCCTACTTGTGACAATAATAAAGATTATTACAGTATTCTGTTTATTTTGGGGAATAGTGGGGCAAGTGCTGAAAGGATTAGCAGTCTGATTATAGGCCTGTTGAAGCCAATCAGGAACACTCCTTCCATGGCCACCAAGTCCTGGAGTGGGTCTTGAACTGAGACTTTGTGATTCAGAGGTAGGGTGCTACTAAACTGATCCAGAAGACCTCCAGCATCTTAGTGTCTGTCGTGAGATTACAATATCTGCATATTGCACATGTGTACAAGCTAAATGATCAAACCTAGTGGAAAATAATAAGGCCGCAGTGTGGTCAGCTACAGGGAGATCAACTGGACCATCTACTGCCAAGTTCAAGTGATTGATGCAGTTAGTTAGCCCTTCTGAAGCCCAGCCTACCTTATAAATGCAGTTTAACTCATTATGTATGCTTCTGACCTTAATCCTTTACTCGACATCTCCCCCAAGTCTTTATCCCTATTATATTTACATCTTCCTATGTCTCCACCCAAAGTCACAGGCTTTGCCTCTGAGGTACCTTGACCAATCTCCCTGATTTTATTCTAATCTCCTTTTGAGGTTGGGGATATACTCTCCCATCTGTCGGTGTGAGTGTTCTTCTCCTGTGTAGTAAGTCTTCCTTCTTTTTCATCCGGATCTGAGTGGTAAGCCCAAGTTTCTATTGGCTTCTCTCCAGGGGTATTAAGGCACTGCGGCTTCTCCTTATGAAACCCTGTCTCAATCCTCTACAATCCTGGTCTTGGAGGTTTTTTCAATTATTCTGCCGGACTTGTACCCACTCTTTCCCCAGGCTTCAGCGCTGACAACCCATGTGCTCCATAGCCTGTGATTAAGGTTTTACCCTCTCGTGGTCGGCTGTGGTGATGTTGTCTTTGAATATTTGATCGAGAGATGGAAACTCAATCTCTCTCTCCTACCCATTAGTCACTCTGACAATGAGGAACTGTTTAATTGTGGTGTGGTTTGTTAACTGAGAAGAGCTAGATTAAGGTCTTCATTTTTCTTCAATAAATCTTCTCTTGGTTTCTCCATTCATCTGAGGATAACAAGGTGAATTTTTTACAGGACGAACCCTCATTCTTTTGTGAAATTGTGGAATAGCTCATTAGCCCTTTGTCGGTCACTATGATGTCTGGAATGACAGGTAGTGCATACATTGTCTTGAGGATGAGATGACTGCTTGTGCTGTGCTGCTGTGCAATCTGTTTACTTAAATCCACCGTGAGAGGTAATCAATGACAGTAAGGAAGGTTTTTCACCTAAATTCAAATAAACCCTACTCGCAGGCACTCGACAACCTTGATTGAAAAGTAGAACGTAATAGTGGTTCTTTTTATTCTTGGCTGTTTACAGCACAAATAAAGTAGTTAGAAATCACTTCCTCCATGGAGTGAGTACCAGGCCACCACTCTGAATGCTGTGCTCCTGCACAACATTTTGTTATTCCCAGATGACCTTGGCGAAGTCTTCCCCTCCTGGGATTGCTGGCTCAGACTGCCATACAGGTCTACAGGTAAGACCATAAGACATAGGAGTAGAATTAGGCCATCCAGCCCATCGAGTCTGCTGGATAGCTACTAATATCTAATTTGACAGCAGGTAGAGATAGGTTATTTGACTGTGGGAAAATATCTCAGCCAGGACCAACCCTGTCTCCACCAAATGCCCATGGAAGCACACTTTACTGGGAACAGGAGCAGGAATCATCAGGAGAAATAAGTGCAAAATATATTGAAGTAGACCTTAGTGCTGCGGAGGCGTTTTACAAACTAACCATGAGAGACTCAGGTACAGGTCAAGATTGTTTACTCAAGCATGCAGGGAGCGCACTAGAGAAATAGAGAGATAGATAGAGAGATAGATAGAGTGATAGATAGGGAAAGATAGAGAGAGATTGAGAGAGATAGAGAGATAGAGACATAGGGAGATATAGAAAGATAGATATAGAGATGGATAGAGATAGATAGAGAGATAGATAGAGAGCTAGATAGATAGAGGGATAGATAGAGAGATAGATAGAGAGATAGATAGAGAGATGGATAGAGAGATACATAGATAGAGTGATAGAGAGATAGATAGAGAGAGAGATAGAGATAGATTGTGATGTACATAGAGATATAGATAGAGAGATAGATAGAGAGATAAATAGAGTGATAGAGAAAGATAGAGAAAGATAGAGAGAGATTGAGAGAGATAGAGAGAGATAGAGATAGAGGGAGAGATAGAGAGATAGATAGATATAGAGATGGATAGAGATAGATAGAGAGATAGATAGAGTGATAGATGGAGAAAGATAGAGAGAGATTGAAAGAGATTTGGAGATGGAGAGAGAGGAGAGAGATAGGGAGATAGATAGATATAGAGATGGCTAGAGATAGATAGAGAGATAGATAGAGAGATAGATAGATAGAGAGACAGATAGAGAGACAGATAGAGAGATAGATAGATAGATTGAGAGGTAGATAGATAGAGTGATAGATAGAGAGATCGATAGAGAGATCCATAGAGAGATAGACAGAGAGATTGACAGAGAGATCGATAGAGAGATAGATAGAGAGATTGATAGAGAGATAGATAGAGAGACAGATAGATAGATAGAGAGATAGATAGAGAGATAGATAGAGAGACAGATAGAGAGATAGATAGAGAGATAGGTTGTGAGATAGATAGATAGAGTGATAGATAGCGAGCTAGATAGAGAGATAGATAGAGAGACAGATAGAGATAGATAGATATAGAGATGGATAGAGATAGATAGAGAGATAGATAGAGTGATAGATAGAGAAAGATAGAGAGAGATTGAGAGAGATAGAGAGAGATATAAAAAGACAGGGAGAGATAGAGAGATAGATAGATATAGAGATGGATAGAAATAGATAGAGAGATAGATTGAGAGATAGATAGAGAGATAGATAGAGAGATAGATAGATAGAGAGATAGATAGAGAGATAGATAGAGAGACAGATAGAGAGATTGATAGAGAAATAGATTGAGAGTTAGATAGAGTGATAGATAGAGAGATAGATAGAGAGATAGATAGAGATAGAGATATAGATAGAGAGATAGATAGAGTGATAGATAGAGAAAGATAGAGAGAGATTGAGAGAGATAGAGAGAGAGATAGAGAGATAGGGAGAGATAGATAGATATAGAGATGGATAGAGATAGAGATAGATAGAGAGATAGATAGAGAGATAGATAGAGAGAGAGACAGATAGAGAGATAGATAGAGAGATAGATTGAGAGATAGATAGATAGAGTGATAGATAGAGAAAGATAGAGAGAGATTGAGAGAGATAGAGAGAGATAGGGAGAGATAGATAGAGAGATAGATAGAGAGACAGATAGAGATAGATAGAGAGGTAGATAGAGAGATAGATAGAGAGGTAGATTGAGAGATAGATAGAGAGATAGATAGAGAGAGATAGAGAGAGATAGAGAGAGAGTTAGAGAGATAGGGAGAGATAGAGAGAGAGAGAGAGAGAGAGATAGATAGATAGATAGATTGATTGATTAATTACTGCTTCCATCAGACATTTTTCCAGGTGTTTTTGATGACATCTCTCTTTCTGGCTTGGCAAATCTAGTTTTTAAACCTCCAGTCTGTATATTCCAAGAAAGAAATTTGATGAATGTGACTTGCAGTCATTGTTGTCGAACAAATAATCGTATTTTTGATCTTTCATCTCAGAAACATTTGACAAATGTCGCTGTTGCTTCACAGCGCCAGGGATCCGGGTTCGATTCCCGGCTTGGGCCACTGTCTGTGCGGAGTCTGCACATTCACCCTGTGCCTGCGTGGGTTTCCTCTGGGTGCTCCAGTTTCCCCCACATGTCCTGAAAGACATGCTTGTTAGGTGAATTGGACATTCTGAATTCTCCCTCAGTGTATGCGAACAGGCGCCATGATGTGGTGACTAGGGATTTTCACAGTAACTCCATTGTTATTTGAGCCTCCACAGATGGTTCTGAGTGTCTTATTTTTGTTGGATTATCTGGCTGGTTAACAGTTTCCACTGTCTTGACATAATTATCATTGATTAAAGTCCCGCACTTTGCATTTTTAATGCCTCCCTTTCAAGATTCCCTTTTTGAATTGTACCTTGACATACCCCAGGAGTGAAATTCCACGCAATCAGTCAAGGCAGGCCAGCTGTGCAATCCATGTAGGAGCTTACAGAAAAGTGGTCAACGTACAATACCATATGACTGATGGTAGCCAAATTTGTCATTGTCTTTTCCTGTATTTCTTTTCAAAAATAGGCCCCTTTTAATCAGTCCAACATATTTTTGGTTAGCTGGTGAAGTTATAGGTAGATTCACTCAGTCACAATGTCCCATAGTCATGACAAATTTAACAGACTACACCAGGATTCCAGGATTCCAGATAGAAATTCCTGAAATTCAGGAAGTGATCGTGGCCATAGGAAAAGTTCATGGACTTGCGAAATGGACTCTGATCCTAGGTAGGAGAGATTGTGTAGTAGAGTCCACAAAGAGATAGGAGGGCAGTTAGAGGTTGTAGTTTAACAAGAACAATGACCATAGAACATGCTCAGAATGCCACTAGAAGTGGAAACCCTTCTGATTGAGACGTTTTAGTAGCTACTAACAAATTAGAAGACAAGCTAATAAAGAATGCCGAACAAATATAGTTGGAAAGAATTTGGCGTGTGCACTGAAGTACTAGACAACCATCAGCCAATCTTATCACACAGGTGGATATTTACAGAAAAAATACTCCCTGATGGCATGTACAAGGCAAAAGCTGGACTTGTAACTCAGAGTTTTAAAGGTACGCTTGGTGATCTAGATTTCTGGGTGAAAGGAAAGTACAAAGAACAAAGAAAAGTACAGCACAGGAACAGGCCCTTTGGCCCTCCAAGCCCGTGCCGACCATGCTGCCCGCCTAAACTAAAATCTTCGACACTTCCTGGGTCCGTATCCCTCTATTCCCACCCTAAAAGAACAACGGAAGTAAGCATGAAGATTTTCTTAGCTCATTTAGCAACATACCCCAGGCAACATGAATAAATTGTTATAAAAGCTACATTTTTTCAGGGTGAAAAATTTCAAAGGGATGTGTTTTGAAACCATCTTAAAAACGCTGGCTGTATAAAAGGGGAATATCAGAAATTTAAAAAGTATGTTTATGGATTCAATGCTGCATTAAGGGTATAGTATATCTCAGTTATGTCCAACCTGCTGGAAATGAGTTGTATTCAGCTAAAAGCAGACCCAGCAATGTTCTATTGGTATCACAAGAAGAAACTAGCAGATATCTTTATGATGCACAGTGATGATTTTCTGTGGGGAGGTTCTGTAGAATTTGAGCAAGGGGTGACAGATAAAATAAAGAGTAATTTCAGGTTAGAAGTCAAGTTTTAGGGACCTTTGGGCAGCATGGTGGCCTAGTGGTTAGCACAACCTCCTCACGGCGCAGAGGTCCCAGGTTCGATCCCGGCTCTGGGTCACTGTCCGTGTGGAGTTTGTACATTCTCCCCGTGTCTGCGTGGGTTTCACCCCCACAACCCAAAAATGTGCAGAGTAGGTGGATTGGCCATGCTAAATTGCCCCTTAATTGGAAAAAATAATTGGCTAATCTAAATTTTAAAAAAAAGTTTTAGGGACCTTTAAATATTTAGGGTTAGACATTGAGCAGAATGATGCAGGAGTGCCTGTGAATTAACAACCGTACTTAGAAAATAACAATCACATCCCAATAAATCGGGTCAGGTACTCACTGAAAAAAGGATCTTGCACCAATGGAAAAAATGGACGAATTGAAAATTTTGAGCAAACAGATGAACTGGTTGTGCGAGCGGACTAGACCTGATGCCAGTTATGACATATTGGAACTGAGTACTATGATGAAACATATTCCAGCTGAGGAACATCTGAGTCCAAATAAAACTTTTCAGAAATTAAATTTGGACAAATGTGAGCTCAAGTTTCTAGTCTTGCATGGTGCAGAAGACACGAGGTTCGTCATTTGTGGCAATGCTTCACATGCCAATCTTCAGGATAGACATTCAAGGGTAGCAGGGTTTATCATGTGTATTCTTGGTTGGAAGGAATAATAAATTTGTCTGTTAGCCCGTGAAGCAATGAAAATAAAAAAGTACTTAAAAGCAGCTTAGCTGCTGAAAAGGTAGAATTGGTCGCAGCAATAGATATGGGGTGTGCTTATCTAATATACTGAAGGAAATCCTCTCCCAGAGGCAATCTGAGAAAAGCTTGTCCATGGAATGTTATGTGGATAACCATTCTCTGAGACAATTTCCAATCAACAAAGGATGTCACTGGAAAAAGACTGAGGATTGTTGATCTTGCTCTCTGTGGTGAATGAGATTCACACGGTATTATAAGTTACCAATATCACTCTGTTCCCATTGTATATATGTACCGATAATGTGAGTGCAGTTGCACTACCTGACCACCAGGGGGAGTAGCTCTGGGAGTACTCGAGAGTTTGTACTGGGCTCCCCACTTGGCTCCGCCCAGAACTCTTCCCCCTAGAGCTGCTGTATAGAGTCAGCCGGCCAGTTCATCGAAAGTTCAACGGCGAACAGGCTGGCTCTGTTGTAAGTATATTAAAACCGCAATTCTAATCCTACAAGCACGTGTCCGTAGAATTGATGGTTCCATCACTCTCATAAAGGAAAAGTTGGAAAGAAGGGAAATTTCCAAAATAAAATGGTGGAAGCAAGTCACTAATTATCAGACTGTTTTATTTTATTAATTTATGGGATGTGTGCGTCGCTGGTTAGGCCACTATTTATTGCCCATCCCTAGTTGCCCTTCAGAAGGTGGTGGTGAGCTGTCTTCTTGAACCACTGCAGTCCTTGAGGTGTAGGTACACCCACTGTGCTGTTAGGGTGGGAGTTCCAGGATTTTGCCCCAGTGACAGTGAAGGAATGGCCGATATACTTCGAAGTCAGGGTGGTGAGTGACTTGGAGGGGAACTTCCAGGTGGTGGGGTTCCCGGGTATCTGCTGCTTTAAAAAAATTTTTTTTTTTTAGAGTACCCAATTGTTTTATTTTCCAATTACGGGGCAATTTAGCATGGCCAATCCACCTAACCAGCACATCTTTGGCTTGTGGGGCTGAAACCCACGCAGACACAGGGAGAATGTGCAAACTCTACACAAACAGTGACCCAGGGCCAGGATTCGAACCCGGGTCCTCAGCGCCGAGGTATCTGCTGCTCTTGTCCTTCTAGATGGTAGTGGTCGTAGGTTTGGAAGGTGCCGACTAAGGAACCTTGATGAGTTACTGCTGTGCATCTTGTAGATGGTCCACACGGCTGCCACTGTTCAGCAGTGGTAGAGAGTTTGAATGTTTGTGGAAGTGGGTGCAATCAAGCAGACTGCTTTGACCTGGATAGTTTGAGTTTCTTGAGTGTTGTTGGAGCTGCACTCATCCAGGCAGTATTCCATTACACTCCTGACCTGTGCCTTGTAGATGGTGGGCAGGCTTTGGGGGATCAGGAGGTGAGTTACTCGCTGTAAGATTCCTAGCCTTTGACCTGCCCTGGTAGCCACAGTATTAATGTGGCTAGTCCGGTTCAATTTCTGATCAATGGTAACCCCCAGGTTGTTGATTGTTGGGGTATTCAGTGATGGTAATGCCATTGAATGTCGAGGGGCGGTGGTTAGATCCTCTCTTGTAGGAGATGGTCATTGCCTGGTGCGAATATAACTTGCCACTTGTCAGCCCAAGTTTTACAAGAGATATGCTTGCTCGAAGAAATTATTAGATGTACTGGAAGAGTTATGTCTTGTGTTGTAATGAGAAAGTGATCACTTTGTAAAGTTTTGTTTAAAGAGTGGGGAGTATGGACTATATTAATGGTTAGCTGCACTATCATGTGAGACATAGAAGATGAAAATAAATAAATAATTGTGTGTTGGAAAGATAGTTCTTGTGTTTTCAAGGTTTAACTTAAAGGAAAGAGGAGACTCTATCAATGTCTTATTGTTAAGGAAAACAGGTGGTGGGTATTTGAAAACATTTTTAAAAAATAAATTTAGAGTACCCAATTAATTTTTTTCCAATTAAGGGGTAATTTAGCGTGGCCAATCCGCCTACCTTGCACATCTTTGGGTTGTGGGGGCTATACCCACGCAAACACGGGGAGACTGTGCAAACTCCACCTGGACAGTGACCTGGGGCTGGGATTCGAATCTGGGACCTTGGTGCCATGAGGCAGCAGTGCTAACACACTGCGCCACCGTGCTGCCCAGGTATTTGAAAACATGTAAATTGGGGATAACTGGGACACTGGGTGATGTGAGGAATGTTGACAATAAACAAAGTGAACAAACTCTCTCTGTAAAGAAAGGTTCTCTGTCTTGGATTTGACTTCACCAACTTGCCTGGATCCAGCTAACGATGGCTTGGTTCCACACTGAACACGCTACTGAACCATCAGAGGAGCTTAATACCACTGGTGGGTTTTTTCTCTTTTATCACTTCTCTGCCAACCCATGAAGGCCTTTCCTTAGTGGGAAGGGTGTGTTTCCTTTGTAGGAAGGGTGTGTTTTCTTTGCGGGAAGGGTGTGTTTCCATTGCGGGAAAGGTGTGTTTCCTTTGCGGGAAGGGTGTGTTTCCTTTGCGGGAAGGGTGTGTTTCCATTGCGGGAAGGGTGTGTTTCCTTTGCGGGAAGGGTGTGTTTCCATTGCGGGAAGGGTGTGTTTCCTTTGGGGGAAGGGTGTGTTTCCTTTGCGGGAAGGGTGTGTTTCCTTTGCGGGAAGGGTGTGTTTCCTTTACGGGAAGGGTGTGTTTCCTTTGCGGGAAGGGTGTGTTTCCTTTGCGGGAAATGTGTGTTTCCATTGCGGGAAGGGTGTGTTTCCATTGCGGGAAGGGTGTGTTTCCTTTGCGGGAAGGGTGTGTTTCCTTTGCGGGAAGGGTGTGTTTCCTTTGCGGGAAGGGTGTGTTTGCTTTGCGGGAAGGGTGTGTTTCCTTTGCGGGAAGGGTGTGTTTCCTTTGCGGGAAGGGTGTGTTTCCTTTACGGGAAGGGTGTGTTTCCTTTGCGGGAAGGGTGTGTTTCCTTTGCGGGAAATGTGTGTTTCCATTGCGGGAAGGGTGTGTTTCCATTGCGGGAAGGGTGTGTTTCCTTTGCGGGAAGGGTGTGTTTCCTTTGCGGGAAGGGTGTGTTTCCTTTGCGGGAAGGGTGTGTTTGCTTTGCGGGAAGGGTGTGTTTCCTTTGCGGGAAGGGTGTGTTTCCTTTGCGGGAAGGGTGTGTTTCCTTTGCGGGAAGGGTGTGTTTCCATTGCGGGAAGGGTGTGTTTGCATTGCGGGAAGGGTGTGTTTCCTTTGTGGGAAGGGTGTGTTTCCTTTGTGGGAAGGGTGTGTTTCCTTTGTGGGAAGGGTGTGTTTCCTTTGCGGGAAGGGTGTGTTTCCTTTGCGGGAAGGGTGTGTTTCCTTTGTGGGAAGGGTGTGTTTCCTTTGCGGGAAGGGTGTGTTTCCATGAGGGTCAGCCAGCCTCTCGTTACCTTTCCGCAGTGTCATTCATCTATTCATGTGTTAGCTCAGATGTTGAGTGTCAGAGATGTTGGTGGTTGGGGGAGTGTACGACTGCCAAGCTGAACCCTCTCATTATCCTGTTGTCCATGTGCACCTTCAGGAAAGATTGCTAGAGAGTGACCAGGAGTAAGAATCCTTGCTGATATTTTCTTTCAGAACAGTGGGGATGTTCGGACAAACTGTCTATCCTCTTCCGAGATCGTGGCTGTGACCAGGTTACTCAGCAGTGGCTGGCAATTGAACATTGGACCTTCCTGGAAAAAAACTGGTGAGGAATACAAAATCACGTATTTGTTGTATTTTTATATTATGAAAATAAAAACAAGTTAATATGTACACCTCACTTTAACCTTTTCCAGTGTAATTTGTGTAATCTTATATCACTAATGCAACATCACGCGTTCCAGAATTCTTTTGACACATCATTGTGTAACACATATACTTGGCAATCTTACAAGCATGTTTCTGGCACATTCCCTGAGTGTCTGTCTTCACCAAATGTTGTCATTTGACCTATATGCCCTAGAGCCTGGTGCATGGCATCATTGTAGAACGCATAACATGCAAATGCCACTGGGAGCAGCTATATGTGCGACACAAAGAAAATGGTGATGTATCAAGGCAGAATTTTGGCCGGAGCCCACATCTATCAGTCATTTTTGTGGATATTTTAATTCAATTTAATTTGCTTAACTTTGACATAAAGCAGACGAGCAAAGATTTCCACTTCAAATTAGGTTGAGAATGTTTGTTGCTTCCTGAGACATCTGTTCATCGAGCTTTTGACACTGTGACATTCACATGCACACTAACACCATCAATCACTTCCTTCTCCCTTAAAGGGACAACGCCTTTGAACCTGGAGAGAGAGGACAGCCATATGTCCCTTTAATTGGAATGACATTCTTGCAATGTAAAGACATACTCCAACATGATTTTAGTCAACGTGTTGTCTTGCTTTTGGAAATGGGATAAAGGTTTGCAGATTTAAAAAAAAACATGAAGATAGTTGTCCTTCAAAGGAGCAGCAAAAATATTTGTGGCAAAAACACATCTGTGATTTGGATACGTTACAGCGGCAATTTACACCCTGAAAGTTACCAATGGAAGGAAAATACTTAATGAAATGCAGGGGCCAGAGGTGAGATTCTAACCTGCTGAGGCGATCTTTTATCTCATGTTGTGCACTTGAAAGTAATGGTCATGGCAACAGGGAGGGAGAAAGCAGCACTGACTAAATCCCGACAGGTAAATTGCTTCATTTTCTGTGAGTGATGTGCAAGAAATGAACATCTATTTGCTGCCGACAGGTGTGAGGTGGTGGGGAGTGGGGAGAAATCTCCAAGAATTCATTTTTGTTTCTAAATCTGCAGGAGCCACTAACGAGAGAAGAATGACACTCGTCAAATTTACAAAGTCAAAACACTGGAACCTACAGAATGTCAGAACGTTTTTACCTTGATTGTTTTCGGGCTAGAAAGTGCGGTAAATATTGTATTAACCCGCAGATAATTGCTGGAACATTCTCTGATTTCTTTTCTTATTTGGTTTATTCTGTTTACATGTTAAATGCCTGGCGGATTGGAGAGAGTTATTCTCAATGCTGTTACCCCTCATTACAACAGTAAGAGGCTGGATTCTCCGATTTGCAGGCTATGCCCTGACGCTGGTGTGGGGATGGTGCCGTTTTATGACCGAAAAAGCGGCGCAAAACGGGCACCGATCCTCCGTTTGGTCGGGGATTGGCATGCCGGCAGCGTAGAGCATCAGGCTGTAGCTGCTGATACAGCCGGAGAATTTCCGGGTCCGTAGCCGCACATGGCACCCGTTGCACGCAGACCCGGCCTAGCAAATAGTGCCCCCCCCCCCCCCCCCCCCATGGGCAGGCTTGCGACCCCAGGACCACCCACCCAGCCCCCGGCAACATCCCCCCTGGCCGCGGATCGGCTCTCCCCCGACTGTGGCGCCGCTGGACTGAGTCCGCAGCCGCCACACCGAGTTCCCGCCAAAAAATAGCACGCGCGACCGACGCCGTCGGGAACTCGGCCGGTCAGGGGCGGAGCATCGGGGGTGGGCCTCAGCTAACATCCTGAGGCCGTCGATATGGCGTGCGGCATACTCCTGGAATGCATCGCTTTGGAGGGAGCGTAGCATCGCGAAAGCGGCGCTGCCCCGATTTCGTCGTAAACGGGGATTCGCTGGCCAATCGCCGAATGTGGCCTCGCCCCCTATGTTTCAGAAGTATTCCTTGGCTAAGGGACGCATTAGGATATGCTGAGCACATAGAATTGAATCATAGAATGTTACAGCACAGATGGAGTCCATTCGGCCCACTGTGTCCTTGGCAGCTTTGCAAATTACTCCTCTTTAATTGCCTTTTGAAAGTTCCCTTGGCATTTGATTCTTCCATCCTTTCGGTTAGTACGTTTATTAAACTCTACAAATGCAAGTTCTCGCCTTTACTTCTTCATCATTGATAAATCCTAAATCAGAATGCAAGCTCTGTCAGCGTTGGCAGCTTGAGATAAATGTGAATTGACTGGAATACTGATTCCCATCTTAGATACAGCCCATGAGACTCCACGGAATGGACCTCAGTGAGTGACAAAGATTAAAAAGCTTGGACATTCCTGGGTACAGAATGCATGTCAGGTTCTGCTGGGACTAACTATTTATCCTAAACATGTTCCTGACTAGCGGTCATACATGTGATAACGTATCAAATGGGGCATCACGCCAACAGCAACAACACCTTTCAATTCCATCACACACCCCCATGAATGCGTGAGGTACATTACAGCAGTGACATCACTTCAGAAGGAAAAGCACTTTGGAACATTCTGAGGTTGCAAAAGGCAAGTCTATCTGGCTGCTTTTCATGGGCAGGAACTGCTCGGGGTGCTTTATAAATCGGGAACACGTTAGCAATCAGGGACAAAAAGGATTAAGGGGCGTCGACCAAACAACAAACTGTTGAAGGAACGGAGATGAATAACGAGGCAGAGTGTCCTTGGGAGTGAGTTTCAAAGAGCCGGGGTCTCCATCTGGTTCAATCGTTGAGCACATCAATACTCAACCAAACCCCAGCACATTTACTGGTTACACCAACAATTACCAACATTTTATAGGTCACAGCTTGCTGCAGTGGAATAGCTCCAAGGGACGATTTTCTCTTCCGTTAAAGAAAGTCTCAGCAAGTTTCCTACATGGCCAAGTTGGTTGCCTAATGTGCAACTGGGCCATAGAGCAGGGAAGATGCTGAGTTCGCTGCCTATGCAACAGGTGTGCTATCAGCAGATTCAATATCAGTCAGGTGGAAGTCAGTTCTGGAGCACGTGGGGTAAAACGTCCTGGGTAGGGACATTGGGTAGGGAAGCGGACATGGTCCAGCCTCCTTGTGGCTTTCCCAAGCAGTTTGGGACTCAGGCGGGCAACGCCTTGGGTTTGGCGCAAGCAACTGAGACATTTAGGAGCCTTGTAAACCGAGTTATTTTCTCCCAATAGCCTTCGCACCGTCACAGGATCACCGTGGCAGGTTCAAAGCAGGAAGAACTTCTTTAGTGAAACTGACAGATTGGGAGGTGATGCTGAAGGACATCAGTCTTGGCCACTGAGAGGCCACGACTGGCCTCTTCTTCCCTCAGAGAAACACCTCTTCCCTCAGAGAAAGTTTTTACCCACCTCCAACCTCGGCCTCTTCCCCCTCACCAAGTTGTGTGATCTTTTCTTCTGCAGGGAGGGAAAGAAGGACAGAGAGATGAGTGTTTGCTTGTGTGGAGAGTCACTGTGAGGCATGGATGCAGTAGACGGAGGGAGAGCTTTTGTTAATTTGATGGGAATGTGAGATGCCTGCAGAGCGAGGAATGAAGGGAGCGGCAAAAGCTGTTATCCTGAGGAGAGCTGAGCAGGAGAACATTGGGCAAGTCACAATGTGAGGCTTGGCACCTGCAAGTTTTACCCCACTCGCCTATCGTTCCCTCCTGAGAGGGAGGGAGCACACTCCAGCTGCTAACTCCCTCTGCCACCTCCACCCGTTCCTGCCTGGTTGTCGAGGTTGTCCTCTTCCTCACGTACTTGACGGAGCGTGGTTCACTGCAGCCCCTCAGGTCTTGCAGCATGACCTCAGGGAAGAGTGCAAGACTCAGGGAGGAGCTTCCCCGGGTCCCCTGTCCATTATTGTGGTTGCTGCAGCCTCGGAAATCCAAGTCCTGGTGAGTTTTGGAAGCCATGCACTGATCCGTTTGATTAGAAATCTTTCTGTTTACAAAATGTCAACATCATTCTTCCTGGCCAGCTGAACCAGTCTGCTAGCCAGCTGAAATAGAAATCACTGGGTGATTTCTATTTGCTCTGTGTTATGTATTAGAGTAACACCATTGGTTGGTGTGATGTCACCAGTTATGCAATCGGAGCGTTCCTCGGGCTTTTGTGGAGTTCACCATTATTCCCTGTTTGAGCAGCATCTTGAAAATACACCCCTCGCACCATGTTGAACAAACTCGACGTGTGCCAACTCTGATTCTTTCTCTTTGCGGCTACAATAAAGGATATAATAAAAGAGAATTTGCCAATGAGATCTGGACTGTAAAACAAAGGAGAAAAACAACTTTTGACGATGAATTTGTGAGCAAGAAGGAGGAATCTTTGACAGAGATCCAGGCCCATACACCTTTGGGAGTGAGGTTGGGAAAATATTGTCGATTTTCAAGGTGAAAGCATCATTGTGGCAGTAAAAACAACTCACAGAAAAACACATGGACACCGTACAGTTGATAGTGGGGTGTCAGCGAATCCTCTGGCTGATTGCGACAGCCGTTAGTGCAAGTAAAAGGGTTTTTTAAAAAAGCTTTTGGACAACTGCGAGTTACTGGGGTTAACTTCAAACGGAGGATCGGAGTTTTCAGTAACTTACTGTTGCAGTGGGTAGAGCTGCGGTGGCCGCGCACGAGGCACTTAAACGGGCAGCGGGAACGCGAACCCACCACTGCCCGGGAATCAATAGCGAGGCTCAGAAACAGCCGGTCTGCTTGTGCGCTGTGAGTTTGTCTGCTTTAAACAGCAGTGAAGACTGGCTGAAGGATGAATAGCACAGATTACAGAGCTAGAATCCAAAAATGGCGGCAAGTAAAGGTGCCATGGACGCATATGATGAGGCGGAGAAGACATGGAACTTTTATGAGGAAAGGTTCCAGTCGTTCCTTAAGGCCAATCAGACACCAGCAGACCTGTACACTGCAACCTTTCTCAGCTCAGTTGGGAGGAAAACATTCACGTTGCTACAGAATTTATTACACCCAGCTAAACCTGGAGACAGGTCACATGATGAGTTAATGATCGTCTTGCAAGAACATTTCTCCGCCCGTCCACTATTAATAGCTGAAAGATTCCGCTTTCACCGTCGTGCGCAGAAGGCAGGAGAAAACATGTCACAATTTGTTGCATCACTGCAAAAGCTAGAAAAATACTGAGAAAGTGGGCAGACTTTGGATGATACACTCAGTGACCGATTAGTGTGCGGCCTCAGAAATGATTCCATCCAAAGGAAATTGTTGACTGAAGGTGCATTGACCTTTCAATCTGCTATAGAAATCACAACGTCTATGGAACTTGCTGTGAGAGAAGCTTCAGTGATTGGAGTTCGAGCTAAAGTCCATAAGATGGAATCTGTGAGAAGCAGATCCACCAAGGACCTTTCATGTCATCATTGCAACTAAGAAGGACGGCCGCTGCAAGACCAACAAGATAAACATGAATCTGATGAACACTTCTATGGCATATTCTCTCTGTCTTGTGTGGAAACTGTTCCAGTAACATCTTCTCAGGTGCGTAAATTTACCCAAACAGAACCGGGTAATGGGGAAGGAGGTGGACATGATTCAAAAAGGCACTCAAACACAAGAGTACAGAAAGAATCCAGACCTTAAACCCTATTTACCAGGCATCTTGAGTTGTCAGTACAAAATGGAGTATTGTTGTGGAGAATTTAAGCAATAATTCCACAGTGTCTGGGAAGTAGAATCCTGGAACAGCTGCACGAGGGCCATCCCGGTGTAGTTAGAATGAAGGAGTTGGCGAGAAGCTACTTCTGGTGGCCTTGATTGGATACCCAGATGGAGGAGAAGGAGGGGTTATTCCAATCCTGCCCTGCGTTGAGAAATGTACCTATGCTACAACCTTTGCATCTATGGAAATGGCCTGCCAGCCATGGCAAAAATTCCCTGTCGATTATGTAGAACCAGTTGAACGACACATGTTTTTGGTCATGGTTGATGCACATTCAAAGTGGGGGAAGGTTGCCATCATGAAATCGACAACTATGGAACAGACCATAGAAAGGCTTGACAAAGTATTTGTAAGATCTGGGCGCCCTGAACATCTTGTGAGTGGTAACGGTGCTCAGTCCACATCAGCCGAATTCAAGGATTACCTTAAGGGGTGCAGTATCTGCCATATCAAACCTGTCCCCTACCATCCAGCTACCAATGGCTTAGCTGAACATTTCATACAATCGCTCAAGCACGCAGCGAAAGTTTCGAGGGATAAAACCTCTCGACCGAAACATGTCAATAGCTTTCTAATGACATACAGAAACACGATGCGCATTCAACATCACAAAGCTCACCGGCTATACTGACGCTCAAAAGGAAACTCCACACACAGATTGACTTTTTGACTCTACCCTTCAACTTCAGAAATCGTCAGGCAACAACATCAGCCAAAAGTGGCCTACAGGGAACAACATTCCAAAAGCAGGGCCTTTGTCTGTGGGGAACGTATTCTTGTGAGAAATTACACTTCAGGTGAAAAATGGACTCCAGCAATTGTAGTGGCAAAAATGAGTCCAATTTCATATACTATCCAATCTGACAATGAAAAAATTTGGTGTTGGCACGTTGACCAATTATTATCTACACATAGTGAGAGTACAGAATCTGTGCAGGTGTTTTCAGCACAGAGAGTATGGACAGTGACATTTGCAACTTGAGGACTATAGCTGCAGAAATGATGGAATCTGTTATGACAGAATAATCCACTCAACCACAGACCAGCTCCCACGTTGGTTTCACCAGATGTGACACCAGTCGGTGCATAGGAAGATATTCCTAGGACCCCGAAGACCAAGTTCGTGAACTCCGTGTTGTTCCACAATGAGACAGGCGTCCACCTCTGGACTGTCTTAGTAATTTACATATGTATCCATAACATAACATTGCCAGTTATGACATAATGTGTTGGATGTGTGTTAAAGTGTTTTAGTAAGTAAAAATTGGGGAAACTGAAGGAGTAAAGAGGGAGGGGTGATATGTATCAGAGTAACACCATTGGCTAGTATAATGTCACCTGTTACAGTGTTGTGTAGGATGGTGCAATTGGGAATCGGAAGAGTGGGAGGAGACAGGGAGGCAAGAAAGGAGATTGAAGACTGAGATCTGCACCCCCCTCCCCCACCCCAGCCTATGGACCCTGGTCCCACTGAAACCGCCCCCATCCCGCCTAAACCTGTCTCCCAAATCGACCCCAGCAAAGATCTCCCTCGGGGACTGCATGTAGTTCCAGCAATGACCACTGCTCCCTGTGGTGCTGCTGGGACCAGAGAGCTGTCAGCCATTTGATTGGCTGGCAGCTCTCAGAGGCAGATTTTCCTCCCCAAATGGGGGCTGAAGTCTTACCCTGAGCCAATCAATGCCCCTCTGAGCGTTACATAGCTTTGGATCAATGCGCAGGAGTGGGGGCAAGCCCACTCCCAACCTATCCGCTGTGGGGGGTGGGTCGGGGTGGGAAGTACGAGTGAAATGCAAAATCATGCATGGGGTCGGGGGAGCAGTAATGGTCGAGGTGAATGAAGCAACAGCCTGTGTTCTTTAAATATGTGTGAGCATTCCTATCAGTTCTAAATTCAGGTTAGTTTTTCAATTCGGCCCATTTTTGGATGGCAGGCAGCTCCAAAGTTTTGGTTTTGCTTGGTGAAGCCACAGAGAAAACCAATCTTGCCAATGGGCTTTAGACCATAATTTGCAACAATCAACGTTGTATTTCAGGCGAGGGACCTTGATATTTAGCTATTTTCCTTCACCAACTTGGCGGATGGTGCCTTGCAGTTGGAATTGTGGGCAGCGTTCCGGCCTGCTATATGGAGGCACAGCAAGAAGCATAGCTGAATTTATGGCACACTGGCATGGGCCATGTGGGCCAAATGGCCTGTTTCTGTGCGGTTCCACGTGTGTGAGCCGTGAACCATATGACAAGCCCAGGTCCCAAGAAAATGCGTTCCTTTGGGATGGAAAGGGTTATGTCCTGCATGAATCAACCTAATAGATCTCTCACCTGTTTGTGGCTGTCACTAGCGGCAAAGAAACTGTGGCCTAGAAGTCAAAGGGATGCCCCCAACAGCTGAATAAAATCATAATAGGACATGTGGGAAGCTCGAAAAGGTCACTCCATTGACAAGGAAACAACTGTGCAGAAGAACAAAAAATGCTCACCAGTGATAATCCTGAACACTTTGACACCACAGCAGCTCCCTGCAAATTACAGCACATTCTATCTCCTGCCAGAAAGCTTGAGCACTTGACCCGAGTTGGAAACTACATTTTCCACTAACCCTTGTCCACTGGCAGAAATGGGAGACAAGAAAAAAGGCAGAGAATCAGGCATTTCCCAAACATAATGATGAATTAAGTGATGAGGACAGCATGTACTTTCAAACCTGGCACCCATTTCAAAATCCATTGTCTGCAGAAACAGATGTTTCCATTGCAAAATGGCCATTTAATGTCCGGACAAATTATTCGACCACATTAAGGCCTCTGCTTCCTGCCACCTGCGGCAAGAATTGCGATCGGGCGGAGGATAGCGGGCATTGGAAAAATTGTGATTTGCACCTGGCGCCTATTCTGTCGCTATGCCCCTCGCTGGGGCCGTTATCAAAGTTTGCGCCCCGCATTATGGGGTCCATGCAAACCCATCATTTGCATGAATTTAAATTTCGTTAGCGGGTTGAAAACTTCATACCCCTCCTCTCTGCGATGCTCCGCCCCTTTTAGGCGGAGGTCCCACGGGCGTGAATTGGTGCAAGTATTTACAAGCCTGGGTGCCACAGCTGCTGAGGTGGGAGCGGGAGGCTAAGAAAACTCTTACACATTGTTGGGTATGCTGGAGTGGTTGCCCGGGTCGGGGGGCAGGAGCAAGGAATGACCTGGTGCCAAGTCCGTGGACTCAGGGTGTCCCCTTTGGGATCGGAATGGCCTGGCTCAGGCAGCCATTGCTGCAGTCTATGGATTTGAACACACCCCTTTGGAGCTACTTACAGGCGTTTGGCTGCTCACACTGCCGACTGCTCACTGTGTACTGTCAATGTTTAGAGAGCCTCTGGTGATGTGGAAGCCCACCCAGGCCGCCCCTCTGGAAACCAGCTGTACCATGAAGGGGATGGGTATGGCTAAGTTCAATCAGGGGCCCACCTGGTGTTGGAACTCCTCAGAAGTGCTGCCCCATTGCAGAGGAAGCAGGAGATTAGCAGAGCTCACCCTAAACAAAGGACATCTGCACCGTGGCCTTTGGAACCCCCCCCCCCCCCCCCCCCGGGTTCTCTGCCTCTCTCAGGGCAGGGGATTCACCAGTGACCCCCCACCCCTCAGGGTCACCAGCTGTCTCCTCGTTGGCAGCACTGATTACCTCTGCCAGCTCCTCCCAGGCCCTGTTCAGCAGCGTGGGCTTGAGTCTGTGGCCCACCCAGAGGACAAGGGTGTCCCTCCTCTCCTCAATGGCATTGGGTAGTGGCTCCACTTCAGACTCCCAAAATCAGGGGGTAGGTCTTTTCTGAGCCATCATTGTGGCTGTAATGAGTGTGCGGTGAGTGGAGTGTTTAAACTCAACTCCAGCTATCAGTCTCCGATGCACTAATTCTGGTCCCAGTGGTTACACCGCCCGCTGGGCCGGGAATTGCTTCCAATTCGTGCCGGCAGAGTGCATGTCCCGAACTGCGGAACGAATAACGCCCCAAACGGGAAAGTGAATCGCACGGTGTTCAGTCCAGCAGGAATACTTATGGTGGAATTCAGCGCTTGCCCATGCCGATTTTGTGATCGGCGATTGGGTGGAGAATCCCTTTTTACGACCAAATCAGGGGCAGCGTCTGTTTTCGGATGCTCTGCCCCCCCCCCCCCCCTCCAAAACAACCATCGGGGAGTACGCTGCACACCATTGGGACGGCCTGAGGACGTTATCTGAAGGCCTCCCCTGATAGGCCATGTTCACAGTGGTGCGGTTCACTTGTGCTCTCAGTTTTCGTGACCCTGGCGTGGTGGCTGTGGACCGTGTCCAGGCCGCCACATTCGGGGGTGGGGGGGGGGTGCTGTGCTGCTGGCCAGGGGGGCTTCGGCGAGGGCTGGGGGGACTGGTGGGGGGGTGGTCCGGGTGTGGCGAGGGGGTGTCCAGGGGGGCACTATCTGGCAGGTTGGAACCGCCCACGCCATGTTGTACGGCGCAAACGCTGCACGTTGTTGCTGTGCACATGCACGGACCCGGCAATTCAGCGGCAGTTTATTTTGTGAAGGCCATGTGTTTTACGCGGTGCGGCTGCCAGCTCCTCACCGGCCGGAGAGTCGGTGCTGGGGCCTCACCGATATTTTCATTGCAGAACTATATTCATCCTCCAGACATAGCCTCAAACTCGGAGAATCCAGCCCCTAGTCTCCCAAACAGAGAATCCAGCTCGAAATTAAACGATTGATATATCTCCATGGACAGGCAGTTACAATATATTTCCTTCCCAATTAACACCAGAAACAAATATAATGTTTACAGAAGGGGTGCTGAATGAAGAAAAACTTGTATTTATTGAACACCAGCTCCTGTCTCTTGAAAAAGATCTCCAAATATTTTGCGTTAAAAGTGGAGTGACTATTATGTCACTAAAGGAGCTGCCATTTTTCAAGGTCCGGCCCGCATAAAAAAGTCAGATCATAATATCTGATGTTAGATGTGAATCTGTGTCTGGACAACACTTGTGGAACAATCCCGAGTGTGCTACCTGTTGCACGAACAACCAATTTAAGATTATCAGTCGGTCTAGCAGCGTAGCTCACTTATGCTGACCAGAAGCTACAGAGCTTCAATCGCAGGACCCTGTCCTTTTTAAGCAGGCAGAGCATGTCCAGGCATTCATCTTTTTGATTAAACAAAAGCATGGTGAACAGTAGCTTCCTGTTGCATTTGCCATGGCAATGCCTCAACCAATCAGAGCTGACTGGCCAACCAATCAGCACGCTTTTCCTCATGTAGTATAAATTGTGGCTTCCTTTGAAATTTGACATTCTTGCATTTGTCCTAATGAGTGCAAGATAAAGAACTTCAACAGCACGTCTCCTATTTCAGCAATACTCAAGTACTGTGCTGCCAGCCAACTATATGGTTTATATTAGTTATTGGGAAGGTATTTTCTCCTGACCCAACCACAAATATAAATCCTCCATGATCACTACCTCATCACTTCCATTTCTCTGTTTTCTCCTCTCTGTTTTCTTTTGCTGGTTGCCTGTTTTAAAAGGAATGCTTCACTGTGCTATGCCCATATAGGATATGAGCTTACAGCTGCTATCTCTTATATAAGGAGGTCCTAAATTCAAGCCCAATAATCACCTGGCCAATGCTGTGCACCTTTCCAATGTGGAAGGGGCAATTCGATTGTACCCAGCTGCTGCTGCCAGCTCATCACCTGCAGTTACCGACACACAGGCTCGGACATGGAGCTTGGTGATCCCCAGAGTTTAAACGGTGACTATCGTGATTAAAAATAACACAATCATATTGAGAAACAAAATGAAAGATGTCAGAATTGATTAAGTCTTCCCTGCAAGAATTAAGGCTCCCTCACAAGATAGATTAAAAATGTCAATAGTTGGGCGGCACGGTGGCGCAGTGGTTAGCACTGCTGCCTCACGTCGCTGAGGTCCCGGGTTCAATCCCGGATCTGGGTCACTGTCCGTGTGGAATTTGCACATTCTCCCCTTGTCTGCGTGGGTTTCACCCCCCACAACCCAAAAGATGTGCAGGTTAGGTGGATTGGCTATGCTAAATATTGCCCGTAATTGGAAAATGAATTGGGTACTCTAAATGAAAAAAAAAAAATGTCAATAGTTGGGCAGCACGGTGGCACAGTGGTTAGCACTGCTGCCTCATGTCGCTGAGGTCCCGGGTTCAATCCCGGATCTGGGTCACTGTCCGTGTGGAGTTTGCGCATTCTCCCCGTGTTTGCGTGGTTTTCGCCCCCACAACCCAAAGATGTGCAGGCTAGGTGGATTGGCCATGCTAAATTGCCCCTAATTGGAAAAAATTAATTGGGTGCTCTAAATTTCTAAAAGAAAATGTCAATAGTTCATTTTGGGAGGGATGGGGACGGAATGGTGAGTAGGGGGCAGAGAAGATAAGGTTGCCTTCCTGAAAGTTTTCACAAGTTGGCAATGCCATCCGTAAGCACTGACATCTCCGTTCCCTGAACCCTGGCCCCAAATCCGTGACTACGCCAGAAGCAATGTCACAATGCTTCCGGGTTCTTGGCTCACATGGGATACATGTGCTGCTCTTTAAGCCCATGCAGAGTAAGTAATGTAACCAGACGTCTAAGTTGAACGACCTGACAGGTGCAGTAAGGGTCCCTGAAAGTGGCTCCTCCCACAAGGCGACATGCACAGCACTTCATCATTATGTTGCCAGGACAACAGTACTCCCACGCACGCAAAATGCTAGCTAGCCAATTCGGCAGCATGTCACAGCTGATTTCTTGCTCTGGTACATCCTCAATGTCACAAATTTAACGAGCAATAGTTCAACATGTATCATGTCCTTCCCCCTCCCCCCCCGCAAAAGCAGGTATTGTATACACTGAAGTCGTAACTGAACATGACTTTTAGCCAACGTTATATTTGACCTACATCAAGTGTACTGGTGACTCCCATCACTCCAAACTCTGTTCAATTCATTCCCCCATGCAGTAAATCTTTCTTAAATAAGGAGATACCCTTTTGAAACTGCATTCCTTTAAAAAAAAAGATAAATAAATCAATTATGTTTCCTTAAGCATTATCTTTTTCTTTCACTTTACCATTTGTGTTGCCGGCTTCTTGATTGGAGAAAAACTTTATTGTCCTGCATTTTGCAACTAAAACTCGCAGATGTGTGCTCATCTGGAAATTATTTTCCTGCTATTTCATGGGGTCGGTTTATTTTTGGATGTAATTCGAGAAAGATTACATACGAATGCTTTAATAAATTTGTTACTAATATTACACAGTGTGATTCTTATTGATAAATCCCTTGTGGATTTGCTCTCAAACGCATCAGAGGGAAGAACCAAAAGCTGTATTAAAAAAAAAATCATTATTCAGATTTTGAGATTGTTCCCCAGCAGACTGAGATATCTATCACCTGTACTGGAGCGAGGGGAGAGTTCACCAGATTACTTCCCCTTCGTGTAATTTAAAAATTGGACCTTTTTTTTGTGAAAGGGGAGAAGAATTGAATCAGGAAGTGACATTTGTCAATGCAGCACCTCCATAACTGAAATCCCCCTCATCCACCACCATGATAAAGATCAAATTAATCCACCCCTGGCTGTGTGACGGCTTCAGAGACGCAATCGTGTTTGGTACCTGACAGTTTTTGCCAAGGGGTGATTACATTCGATTAAGCTGACTGTTGCCGTGTCATTGCGGGCGGGGGGCGGGGGGGGAGAAAAGCCTCTGAGAGTCTTTGACAGGAGATTGAAGGTGGCAGCAATTTACTCAGGCAGAAACCCAGTCAGTAGGCACGCCAGGGCTCACTAATCTCCTCAATGTTTCTTGCATTACGCCAAAAGGCCTGCCAAGGAATTGAAATAGTGGCTGACAACAGCTTTCAGATAGCCTGACCTTTTGGCAACTTAAAAATTACCTACTTTCACAGCTTAGCAAAAAAAAAATGTTGCTTCAATGATACATTAAGAAATCATACCGAACAACAGCACAAAACAACAACCCTGTCCTATGATGGCTGTCACAGTTCATCAGAGCATGTTTCTAACCTTATTTACTTTTGTGGTCAACCAGTTCAAGGTTGCTAATTGATTTAAGTATTCTGCCTGTGTATATTGTGTGTGTCCTTCCACCTCACTGCACACATTCACTCCTCTATCAGATCAGACAATACAATGAAGGGACAATTGGCAGAATAACCTCCGAAAAATCCAACCAGGCTCCTCTTTACTAACCTTGAATGATGTAAAGAGAGCTACAATGGGGGAAGGCGCAGGAGGGTGGGAACTTCACAGCACCCAGGGATGCTGCAACAGGCTGATACCGCTGCTCACACCTACGCAGTTACATTTATCACCTTGTTTAAAATCTGAGAACACAAAGCGGTTCAATTGCTGTTGGCACTAATAGTGGATTGTTGACGGGCTGTGGGGTTGTTTTCCACATGTGGCAATAGATTGTCGTCAGTCACATAACCGCACCTCTGGTTAGGCGGCGACAGTGATGTTAGGAACTATTCAAGTGCTTTGTGGAATCCGAAAACACCCCAAAGGTGACGAGCCTAAACTCAGTGAGAGCTGACTGCTGGCACACACCTGATTTTCCAGTCATTAGAGTTTTACAGCACAAAAAGAGGCACTTCGGCCCATTGTGTTTAGGCAGCAGCTGTATTTACAGATAGGAAGTGCCCCTACAGGCCGGGTAAATTCCTGTGGACTGTTTTAAGATGTACCTTATAAATCCACAGGGGTTGCCCTGTTGCTGCCAATTCTGCTCCCTCGAGCACCCTCAATTTCCACCTATCTTAATATCCCTTTTTGTCATTTGTTGTCAATATTTGTCTGCTAGCGCTCCTCTGGATGTTTTACTATTTCCAATGCAAGCTGTGTTTGTCCATGTCACACTGTGTCCTGGTTAGGGTGTGCCTGGAGCACAGACTGTCTTAGTTGTTGTGATATACAAGGGCCATCCAGACCTTTACCCGAGTAGGAAGTCAGGATGACTGAGGAAAAATCAATAAGAATGACTCAATAAGTTATGACTCTTCAGCCCTGTAAAGCAGCATATGAATGGGCTTTATAGAGGTATATAAATTACTTAGTGGAATAGAGAAAATAACCCAAAACATTGCTTTCACATAAACCATGGCAAGGGGATGCAAGAGCCTGGGGTCAGGACAGTAAATAGCAAGTTAAGGACAAATGCCTGGGAGTATTTCTTCACGAGAAGGTGATTGGAGCTGAATCCGGTCACCAGTATCGGTGCTGTTGAATACTTTAATGGGAAGACATAAAAAGGATAAAGAAAAACCTGAATTTTTGTACCTTTATCCACAACATAAGACATCCCAAAGCATCTTACAGCCGGTGAAGTCCTTTTGAAGCACAATTACCGTTGTAATCGGGGGTGGTTTAGCATCAGTTGGCTAGACAGCTGGTTTGTGATGCCGAGGGAGGCCACTAGCTCAGGTTCAATTCCCGTACAGGTTTAGGTCATTCATGAAGGCCCCGCCTTCTCAACCTTACCCCTCGCCTGAGGTGTGGTGATCCACAGGTTAAATCACCACCAGTCAGCTCTCCCCCTCAAAGGGGTAAAGCAGCCAATGGTCATCTGGGACTGTGGCCACTTTACTGTTGTAAGGTGGGAAAACAGGCAGCTCACAACAAACTCCCACAAAAAGCACTGTGATAAATGGCCAGATTATGTTTTCCATTGTTCTGTTATGGGATGTGAGCATCCCTGCCTAAGCCAATATTTAAGGCCCATCCCTAATTGCCCTTGAGAAGGCGGCGGTGAGCTGTTTTCTTGAACAGCTGCAGTCGATGTAACTACACCCACGGCACTGTTAGGGAGCGAGGCCCAGGATTTTGAGCTGGTCTGTGCTGTTTTAATGATGCTGGCTAAGTGATAAATATTGGCCGGGTCACTGGTTTAGAACCTCCCTGTTCTTCGTTAAATAGAGCCATGTAATCGTTACACCCACCTGAGAGAATAGATGACACTTTGGGTTAACATCTCATCTGAAAGATGGCACATCTGACAGCGTAGTACTCCCCCAGGAATGTTGGCCTAGATATTTGTGTTTAAATCTGAAAGATGGTAACTTAAACCACAAGCGTCTGATTTAAAGGCAAGAGTTCTAGCATCTACGTCACAGCAGATACCCGAGAAACCTTAGTGCTCTGGTACAAACAGTGTAATAAGTATTAAACTCTTAATCAACATGGCGTTGTCTGCTTTCTTGTGTGCTAATTTTCTCCTGCTGGTGACTTCAGCGACCTCAGAATAGACTTGAAGAAAATGCCACTGTGTATTTCAACCCAATAGGTGTGATTCTGTGCAAGCTGATTGTCCCGAGGTCCCAATTGCAAGTTCAGATAAAATGCAGACTAGGACCCCACAGAAGCTGGTGGTCTGATCCAGAGGGTGATTTTAGAGAAGGTACCCCTGACAGCCCTGTCCAATTAAGGATAGCATGTGGGCTCCTCAGACTACAGCGTCGATAGGAAGCCCCCCCCCCCAGAGTTGAAAGATTGGCAGTTCCACCCTCTGAGCTGCGCACTGCTGATATAGTTGGAGAATAAAAAGTGGGCCCAGCTTCCAGCCAGATTTGTAAAAGGGGAAAACCCTCCATAGGATGGCCTGTGGCCGCTGACTGTGGCCCTCTTGCATCAGGTGCTCCACAGTCTACCGTCAGGAGGCTGCCTCCTTCGTCCACTGGGTTTCAGTCTGAGCGGGGATCCACATACCATCTGGAAAGTTCCAACCAGCTTCTGATCAATGCCCCCATTGAGCAATTCAATTGACCAGATTTGCTGTTGCCACTTTCAGGTGGATAACATTCAACACCCCCCAAATCCCCAATACCACTTCACTCAAAATAGCCTGGAGGTGGGACCATGGCGGCAGTAATAGGGAATTGCGGCCTTGCACACCTCCATTCCCAGCTCCTCAGTCCAGTGAAAATCCAGCCCATTCTGTCTGTTTCAAGCCACAAGGTATGACAGAAAAGCCTCAGCCAGGCCAATTAGAAAGCTTATTGATTTTATTAGCTGCTAAGGCCCAACTATAGGTCAGGCTGGAGTTATCGCTCCTCTTATTAAAGAAAAATACATGATCCAGAAGTTGGCATTGGTGACACCTCGAGTGTGGCAGCTACAAATATATGCCAGATGTAACATGGCAGAAATTGTACTTTGTGTGTCAGACAGATACATAAAGGCTCAATTTCAAAGTCCTGGACACTATAAAGTCTTATAACACCAGGTTAAAGTCCAACAGGTTTGTTTCAAATCACTAGTGTGGTAAACACCACTGGTAACACACTGTATGTATCACAGTACTGCCACTGTATTACAGGTACCACAGTAAATCCCAGCCTGCCAGCTCCTCCCAGCAGGCGGCGTATAAAAGTTTATGCTCTCCTGCGCTGCTCCCATTCTGGTTCCAGCTGCAGGAGGCACAACATCTTGTGCAATAAAGCCTCGATTGTTTCACCATTCTCGTCTCGTGGTAATTGATGGGTACATTGACTAGCTTTCGGAGCACTGCTCCTTCCTCACCTGAGGTAGGAGCTGCGCTCCGAAAGCTAGTGATTTGAAACAAACCTGTTGGACTTTAACCTGGTGTTGTGAGACTTCTTGCTGTGCCCACCCCATTCCAACGCCGGCATCTCCACATCCTGGACACTAAAGACAGTTGAAAAACAACTGATCTGCTTTGCTTATGGAGATGGGTGAGTTGCTTATGAAGGCGCATTTGGCACCCCACCTGAAGTGAGGCCTGAGTCCCGATACCAGGCTGGCCTTGGGGTCTCTGTGTTGGGGCTGCCATTGCCTGTGCAGAAGCAGTTCTGGGCCCAAAATGGGTTCAGGCAAATTTCCATCCAATATGGAAAGTGGTTGGTAAGAAACCCATTTAGAGATATCGAAAGAGGAGCAAAGAGGAGTCTTTTCAAATTAGTTCCTGAAAAATAAAGTGTGACTTCATTACTACAAAGAAAGAAAGATGCTTACGAAAGATGTTTCGATTTCCAGCTACTTTGTAAGTTGACTGGCGTGTAAGAAAGCAAGAAGAATTTATTCCCTCGATGTCTTGTGGAATCAAATATCTTTTGAATAATCTTCTGCTGTTTTCTTCCTCCCAAAGCAGGTAACTATTGTTTAACATTAAAAAAAAATCCATTCCTGCCTCCCCAGAAAACCATTCTGAAGTACTTTTGAAGTGTAGTCACTGTTATAACGTATTCCACAAACAGCAATGAGATAATGTTGACAATGATATGAAATATCTACATGCGGAAAGGCAACTTGCCAATTGACAGTTAATTGGTTAGAAATGTTGCATAGTGTGAAATACCGAATCACGTTAATGTCATAATTGCTCTTTAAATCAAATGTATCATATAATGAAATCCAAATTGTAATTTTGAAAAGATCAACTGTTAACTTAATTAGCCATTGTACACCAGTTATTGTACCATAGTGAGAGATAATCAGCCCCTGAAGTTGAATGTCTCACATTTTGACAAAAATGTATATCTGTGAACAGGCATTAGTGTAAGTAGTGAGTGGTATTAATCTGCACCTTGCAGCATCACTTTGAAAAGCTAGGCTGATAACAGTCTCCCCCATTCAAGTGAGATGCAGCCTCTAATAATTGTCTTAATTGGTGTGTTAGTCAACTTGACTTATTCTATTAAACTGTGATTAGTGCTGTGTGAGTTATGTGGAGTAGCTGCAATTATCTTCAGTGCCGTATTACCACCAGTATTAATGCTCGACATTCAATGCTACATGTGGAATAAAAGCACAACGAGCAGGATGATCCAGTCAGACATGATTTGGGATTTTGAGATATTCCCTGAGGATCGCAGCTCCGAGTATGCTAATACCTGCCAGTTGTTATGCAAATATGTCATTTAACTGTCTAGTAGACAGAACAGTCAGTAATTTTTTATTCTTCTTTAGACACGATGGACATACATTTTAAGATTTTGCATCCTTTTCTCTCAGGAACTATTCAGTCTGATTGAATCCTTGCCCAGCTACAATACTCCTGAATATATGATCATGGCAGGAATATGTTTGGTCACAGTGGCACTGTGGTTAGCACTGCGGCCTCACAAAGCCGAGGATCTGGGTTCGATTCCGGCCTTAGGTGGAGCTTGTACGTTCTCCCCGTGTCTGCGTGGGTTTCCTCCGGGTGCTCCGGTTTCCTCCCACAGTCCAAAGATGTGCAGGTTAGGTGGATTGGCCACGCTAAATTGCCCCTTGGTGTCCAAAGATGTGCAGATTAGGTGAGATTATGGGGACAAGGTGGGGGAGTGGGCCTAGATGGTGTACTCTTTCAGAGGGTCGATGCAGACCTCCTTCTGCACTGCAGGGATTCTATGGATTCACTGGGCTATGGTGCTATAGTGAGAGTTAGCGAACAGTGAATGCCATAACTATCACCATTAAAACTGCTAGGAAATGATGGCATTTCTGGATGATTGAATTATAGCAGTGCCTTCATTTTTTGGCACTTCCATGTCAATTTGTCAGAACTATCTGAAATAGGGGAACAATTGCCACTAAATTTGAAAAACCTATCAGTGCTTGCAGCGTCACCATTTGAGAAAGGCACTGTATGGTTGGACCTGAGCTCATTTGGTTCCACTCTTGCCTTTGAATCAAAAGGCTGCGGGTGCAAGTCCCGCTCCTGAGACTTGAGCACAACATCTATACAATTGCAGTACTGAGGGGGAGCTGCACTGTGTGACGAATGCAGGATTTTAGATATAATGGATTATAAGCATTCAGGAGTTTAAGGGTTAAGAGCCTGGGTTAGAGTGTGTTTGACTGCAGTAGTCATAGTTTTAAAAAAAAATCTTGTTTTGCAAGACCAGAAAGCTGTTACTCCAGGGTCCCAAGTTCGAATCCCGGCTTGGGTCACTGTCTTGTGCGGATCTGCACGTTCTCCCCGTGTCTGCGTGGGTTTCCTCCGGGTGCTCCGGTTTCCTCCCACAGTCCAAAGATGTGCAGGTTAGGTGGATTGGCTATGCTAAATTGCCCTTAGTGTCCAAAAAGGTTGAGTTAGTGTTACTGGGTAACGGGGATAGGGTGGAGGTGTGAGCTTAAGTTGGTGCTCTTTCTAAGAGCCGGTGCAAACTCGATGGGCCGAATGGCTTCCTTCTGCACTGTAAATTCTATGATTCTATGAAGTGCCAGAGGTAATTTCTCTTCTTAAAATTTTAGAGTACCCAATTCATTTTTTCCAATTAAGGGGCATTTTAGCGTGGCCAATCCACCTACCCTGCACATCTTTGAGTTGTGGGGATGAAACCCACGCAAACACAGGTAGAAAGTGCAAACTCCACACGGACAGTGACCCAGAGCCAGGACTGAACCTGGGACCTCAGCACCATGAGGCAGCAATTCTAACCACTGCGCCACTGTGCTGTCCCTGCCAGAGGTAAAATTGACCAGAGTTAAGGGCTGGGGCTAATGCACTGTTGTTTTATCTAGAGAGGAGTCTGTTGGGTGTTAATGTGTTTTCAGCCTGTGGAGTTAATTTGTTTTTCAGCTTGGGGAGATTCTGTCATTGCTGGGTAGAGTAAGGCATTCAGACATTTTGAAAAAGCCTTTTGAGTTCAGTTCTAATCTGGCTACCCTGCAGATCACAAATAAAGTATTTTGATCTCAGAGTAGGACAGTTAAAAAAATATATAATAGCGTTTAAAGCAGTGCAGACTTGTCTGAGGACAAGGGGAAGCTGAAACAAACCAGGCGAAACAGCTTTTTGAAGGCATCCAACCAGAGGCTGCAGGGCTTCTAACAGGAGTCAAAGGGTCATCTGGACTCAAAACGATCACTTTTTTTCTCTCCTTACAGATGCTGCCAGACCGGCTAAGATTTTGCAGCATTTTCTCTTTTGGTTTCGGATTCCAGCATCCGCAGTAATTTGTTTTTATAGAACAGGATACATATCTGTTCTGGAAAGCAAGGATTACTCTGTGTCTTTGGGATGTGGGATGGACTGTGAGCCGTGTGTTTTTCTTGTTATTTAATTAGCAATAAAGATAGTAATTAAGGGCATTGTATTTATTATATTGAGCAGTATTGTTTAAAGGGTAAGTCTAATCTATTTTTGTGTGTGTTGTTAAAGAGTTTAATATTGTGTGAATAAAAAGCTTTGTTTTAAAATACCAAACCCCTATTTCTTTGTGCAATCACTCCTGGAGTTTTCTGCATGGTCTTGCAAAATAAAATAACATATTAAGGTTTTGGTCTAGTATCCTAGCCACTGTTGGAATCTGGTCTGGGATTGTAATATCTGTCAGAGTTATTAGGTGGGATTCTCCGGTATCCGGTGGGAGGGCCGTACCGGCGCCAAAGAGCAGCGTGAACCACTCCGATGTCGGGCTGCCCGGAAGGATCGGAATCCTCCGCACCTTCGGGGGCTAGGCCGGCGCTGGAGTGATTGACGCAGCGCCAAACGGCGCCGAAGAGCCTCTGCCGGTCGGCGTGAGTTGGCGCATGTCCGCCAGTGCGTTCCCAGAACCGCTGGTGTGATTCCTGCGCATGCACAGTGGGTTTCTTCTCCGCGCCAGCCATGGCAGAGCCTTACACAGGCCGGTGCGGACGGAAAGAGTGCCCCCACAGCACAGGCCCGCCCGCAGATTGGTGAGCCCCGATCGCGGGCCAGGCCACCGTGGGTGGCCCCCCCGGGGCCAGATCCCCCCACCCCCCGCCCCCTGAGGACTCTGCAGGCCACCCATAGAGCCAGGGTCCACCGGTAAGAACCTTGTGTAATTTACGCCGGCGGGATAGGCCAAAAACGGGCAGCCGCTCGGCCCATCGTGGAGCGGAGAATCGCCGAGGCGGCCGCTGCCAACGGCCCCCGACTGGTGCGACACGATTCCCGCCCCCGCCAAAAAACCGGAGCCGGAGAATTCGGCAGCCGGCGTCGGGGCGGTGGGTGAGATTCACGCCGCCCCCCCCCCGGCGATTCTCCTTCCCGGCCCGCCCATTGTCTTTAGGTTCAGATGTTAATCCAAACTTTCATCTGTCTCTCAAATTCCAAAGGTCCGATGGTGCGAGTTGAAGAAGAGGAAGACTGTTCTCTCCAACGTCCAGCGCTTCAATATTTATCACTCAACCACCACCACCACTGGAAAAAAACTAATTGTCTCCTAATTTATCACATTGCTGTTTACAAATTGCCTGCTGTGTTTACTACATTATGACAGTGAAAATAATTAAAATGTGTTTCTTTGGCTAAAAGCTATTTTGAAGGGCAGCACGGCGGTGCAGTGGTTAGCACTGGGACTGCGGCGCTGAAGACCCGGGTTCGAATCCTGGCTCTGGGTCACTGTGTGTGGAACTTGCACATTCTCCCTGTGTCTGCGTGGATTTCATCCCCACAACCCATTAATAATAATAATTGGGTACTCCACATTTAAAAAAATAAATAAATAAAAAGTACTTTGAAACATCTTGAGGTGCGATATAAAGGCAAATCATTTATTTTACAATTGGGACAATTATAATATACTTATCTGACAAAGAGTCACCTGGACTCGAAACGTTAGCTCCCTTCTCTCTCCAGAGACGCTGCCAGACCTGCTGAGATTGTCCAGCATTTTCTGTTTTTGTTTCAGATTCCAGCAGCCGCAGTAATTTGCTTGAAAATGAAAATGAAAATCGCTTATTGTCACAAGTAGGCTTCAAATGAAATTACTGTGAAAAGCCCGAGTCGCCACATTTCGGCGCCTGTTCGGGGAGGCTGATACGGGAATTGAACTGTGCTGCTGGCCTGCCTTGGTCTGCTTTAAAAGCCAACGATTTAGCCCAGTGTGCTAAACCAGCCTCTAATTTGCTTTTATGATACACTGATATTTTTGGACCTAATATTCAAAGATTACAGAAGAAGCGGAAACGTTCATAATGCAGATTTGCATATTTGCATATAATGTTTGCATATTGAAAGCTGACTGATTTGCAACTTTGATAGATGAAAATTAACACTAAGTGCATTAGTTCTGTCCTCATTATTTAATGGTATACGATCTATTTTACTTGACATGGTGGGACAGTGGTGGAAATTAACTCAAACCTGCCAATTTCCCTCTCAGAAGATTTGCTGACATCATCCAAAACACTAACAAGTTTCAAAAGCTGAGGTAGATCAGTTGCTTGTGGTTATTTACAGCAAAGGCTTAGCACAGGTTTTGACAGAAGCTGTGTTTCCTCTTCACCGAGAAATACAATAGCATCCCAGTGATTGAAAGGAACCATTTCTCAGTAGTGCCTCCATTAAATGTTATAAGAGGGACACAGGGCAGCACGGTGGCGCAGTGGTTAGCACTGCTGCCTTGCAGCACCGAGGACCCAGGTACGGTCCCGGCCCCGGGTCAGTCTCCGTGTGGAGTTTGCACATTCTCCGCTTGTCTGCGTAGGTTTCGTCCCCACAACCCAAAGATTCAGGGTAGGTGAATTGGCCATGTTAAATTGGCCCTTAATTGGGGAAAAAAAATTAGATTGGATTTTGTTTTTTGTCACATGTACCAATTTACAGATCATTAAGTACATGAAAATAAAAGAAAAGAAAAGAAAATACATAATAGGGCAACACAAGATATACAATGTAACTACATAAGCATTGGCATCGGATGAAGCATACAGGGTGTGGTGTTAATGAGGTCAGTCCATAAGAGGGTCATTTAGGAGTCTGGTAACAGCGGGGAAGAAGCTGTTTTTGAGTCTGTTCGTGCGTGTTCTCAGACTTTTGTATCTCCTGCCCGATGGAAGAAGTTGGAAGAGTGAGTAAGCCGGGTGGGAGGAGTCTTTGATTATGCTGCCCGCTTTCCCCCGGCAGCGGGAGGTGTAGATGGAGTCAATGGATGGAAGGCAGGCTGTGATGCAGCCAGATAGGATGGTTTCTATGGTGCATCTGTAAAAGTTGGTAAGAGGTACTGTGGACATGCCAAATTAGCACTTTAAATTTATTTTTAAAAATTAAAAAAATAATAGAGGGACATCTCTCACTAACATTACTCCCCCACCCCAGTCCACCAAGTTCCAAGTAGGGAATGTGGCTTGCATGAATAGCATGACAAGTGCCTTGTAACTTTTTGCTATACTGAAGAAGCTGTGTAAATGCACATTGCCGTGATTCTAGGAACAAAACCATGTACAATACAAGCAAGTAAGTAAAGTCGTGATAGTCCGTGATGACCATAGGCTGCTTTCCACTTTGAGGGGGAGAGCTGACTGGTGGTGAATTAAACTGAGGATCACCACACCTTAGACGAGGGGCAAGGTTGAGAAGGCGTGGCCTTCATGAATAACCTCAGCCCATACGGGAATTGAACCCGCGCTGTTGTGGATTTTCTCTGCATCAGTTGAATGGTGCATGAGCAACCATTTGTTGTTGTGTAGTCTTGGTAACAAGGACATAGAATGTTACTGAAATATGGAGGATTGATTCAGTGCTCACATATTAACAGCAGGATGGGGCAGCACGGTGGTGCAGTGGGTTAGCCCTGCAGCCTCACGGCGCCGAGGTCCCGGTTCGATCCCGGCTCTGGGTCACTGTCCGTGTGGAGTTTGCACATTCTCCCCGTGTTTGCGTGGGTTTCGCCCCACCCAATCCAAAGATGTGCAGGCTAGGTGGATTGGCCACATTAAATTGCCCCTTAATTGGAAAAAATTAATTGGGTACTCTAAATTTAAAATATATATATTAACAGCAGAATATGCCACTAGAAGAGAGTGTAGAATGGAGAATCGGGGCCACGCACTGTAAATCTGCCTCTGACCCAGGGGCAGGAAAGTGATGAGGGGCTGAATGGCCTTCTACCGCTTTGTTCCCTCATTCTGCGTGTGTAGCTTTGGTGAATTTGTTCTGAAATCTCAAAGGCTGGTGACTTGCAGTTTCAGCGCATTGTCTCCGAGTTAATTCAATTATGCAATTAGGCGAGACATCCAGTGGTTGTCAAGTGCTTCCCCACTTTCATGGAAACAGGAACAAGAGATAGGGCAAAGCCAGGTGAAGAAAACATGAAAGTACAACTTGTGCAGTTAACCTTATAAGTGAACAGTAAAATGTGTGATCTCTGACTGATTTGATAGCCAACACAACACAGATTGAGAAAAATGGCACATCTTTCATCCTAATTAATGACAAAATAGTTCACATATATGCAAAGGAAAGATGAAGGCAACTCTGGAATGAAAAGTCTATCAGTGCTCCAGTCGATGTTTAGACGTGGTATATAATTAGCATCGATGTACTCATGGTTCTGACTTGACACAGTTCAGGTGCAATGTTCTACTCCCTTGACACTGTCCTGATGGTACACTTCAACTCCGCTCTGAGAGAAATATCCCCAAGTGAAATTATGTAGCATTTTCACTGACAAAAATATTTATTCCCAGAGGTTAAATGATGCCAACTTAGTTTTCTTAAATTAGCAAAGTGATTGGCTGACATCTTTCGTGAAAAAACCTTAACTACTAGATACTGAATTAATAACCTCTAAACTAATTTCAATGACAACGCAATAACCAGTACTTATTTAGCAACTTGGAAGTAAGGAAATGTCCCAAGCCACTTCGCAGAAGCAAAATCAAACAAAATTTGATGCCAAAACATATGAGATTATCGGACAGATGACCCAACCGTGATCAAAGAGATAGGGTTTAGGGAGCGTCTTAAAGGTGGAGTGAGAAGCAGAGAGATTTAGAAAGGAACCCCAAAGTTTAATGGTTTAAACAGCTGAATGCACAACCACCAATGGTGAAGCAACTAAAATCGGGAATGTTTAAGGAACAGCCGATGATTCTAGAACAGAGGATTCTGGGACAAACTCAGCAGATCTGCCAGAATCGGAGTTCTTTCAGCTCTTTTTCAAAAAAATGTTATTTTTGGCGTTTAATTTGGTGAGTCATAGCTTCATACAGTTCTAGTTTACAGTTGCCTCACTTCTGACCGAGGTTATAAATAATTTACATCTCTTGCTATGCAAGTGGGCAAAATTTATATTAGTGTTATCGATAGGGCGGCGCGCTGGCGCAGTGGTTAGCACTGCTGCCTCAAGGCGCCGAGGTCCCAGGTTTGATCCCAGCCCTGGGCCACTGTCCGTGTGGAGTTTGCACATCCTCCCCCCATGTCTGCGTGGGTATCACCCTACAACCCAACGATGTGCAGGGTAGGTGGATTGGCCACGCTAAATTGCCCCTTAATTGGAAAAAAATAATTGGGTACTCTAAATTTATATTTTAAAAAATAGTGTTAATGTAGACATAGAACATACAGTGCAGAAGGAGGCCATTCGGCCCATCGGGTCTGCACCGAACCACTTAAACCCTCACTTCCACCCTATCCCCATAACCCAATAACCCCTCCTAACCTTTTTTTGGTCACTAAGGGCAATTTAGCATGGCCAATCCAACTAACCTGCACGTCTTTGGACTGTGGGAGGAAACCGGAGCACCCGGAGGAAACCCACGCAGACACGAAGAGAACGTGCAGACTCCGCATAGACAGTGACCCAAGCCAGGAATCGAACCTAAGACCCTGGAGCTGTGAAGCCACAGTGCTATCCACTTGTGCTACCGTGCTGCCCTACCTTGAAACTTTATCCGTTATAAAGGCCATCTGGCTTATTAATGTCCTTCGAGGAAGGAAATCAGCTGACCTGACCTGGTCTGGCCCAGGCAGGCTGGAGGTGAGACTCACGGCAATGTGGCTCACTCTTTACTGCCCTCTGAAAAACCCTAGCAAGTCGCTCAGCTGTATTCAAAAAGGCAGCTTACCAACAACCTTCTCAAGGGTAATTAGAATTGGGTGACAGAAACAAATCTTTCCAGCAACACCCACACAATAATCGCTTATTGTCACAAGTAGGCTTCAACGAAGTTACTGTGAAAAGCCCCTAGTCGCCACATTCCAACGTCTGTTCAGAGAGGCCGGTACGGTAATTGAACCCGCGCTGCTGGCCTTGTTCCACATTGCGAGGCGTAACAAGCTTTGTAAATCCCCCGAGATGCCTCTCCCAAGATTTACCGGCCTTGTCAAATCTCGAGATGGGCACGATGAGGCTGTTAGATCGCGCCCTTCCTTTCCCCCCTGCCAAAGATGTATAATGACTAACAATTCACGTGCATGTTTAGTTACCATTATACATGTGCATAAAACTGATGAATCTATAAGGCACCAAAGTGCAAAGTTAATCTACTGGCATTGTCTGGAGCATTCTTTAATTGCTCATAGTGTGGGGTGGTCAATCTTCACTGTTGTTCATGGCTGCACTTGGGATCTTGTGCAAGAAACAAAAGGACTGTTACGTAGTTGAAGAGTCTAAATGGATCTGATCTGTCTTCAGTTACACCTCACCATTGCACATTTGCGTGTACTGACCTCATAGGACCTAGGCTCCGAACAAATACTTGTCACCTTGGCTGTTTGTCAAGGACCTTCTGTGAGATCCTGGATGTGAACTAGTCCCATCTGTAAACATTGACAATTCTGTACCCACGTTTACATTGTGCAGGTTGGTCATTTTCTTGTGTATCTTTAAAAGTTTCTCTCTTGTTTCTGAGAGAGTGGAATAGATAAATTGGTATGCAATGGTCTGCCAAACATGACGATGGGATAGTTGCCCATAAATGTCTCGCTCTCAGGTATAACATTTCATTGTGTAAATCTTGATTGGTTGATAGAGTCTAGTTTTAGTCATAGTTTTATTCATATATGTGCTGTTGAATGCATGTAGCTAAAGAAGCAAAATATTAAAAGTGTCTTGACTGTGGGAACTCAGTCATTGTCTCATATAATGAATTAACCATTGTATTCCAATGTATTCAGCACTGAGAACGTATTGTTCTCTGTCTAATCAATGAATCAATTCTTAAGGTCTCCGCCAAGCTATTAGACATAGCAAAATGTGTGAAAACATATGCAGTAATTTTCCTAAGACTGCGCATGCAGACGCTAAGCTACTTTTGATCGGCATCAGTCAATCTTAAGTAATGTCCAATGTTTGATTAACAAGTTATCCTCTAAGTAACAGACACAAATTTGAACAAACCAGGAGGTCTCAGCTGAGAATTAGAAGCCAATGAAAATCAATGAGGGGTTAAACCAGAGATAAGAACTCCCTTAAAAGTAGGACCTCTAGGTCGAGGTCTTTTGTTCCTGAATTCTTGAATCATCTATCTGTTTGTTTGTGTATAGTGATTTATTTTTGTGCTTATGCATTTTTTCCATGTGCTTGACTTTTGTATGTATTGTATGTATTGTTTGATATTTCAATTCTACATTTTTATTCAGTTCTTATTCAAGTGTATACCAGTGAGTAATTAGCAATAATGTTGCATTTCTGACACCTCCCACCAACCGATTCTTATTAGAAGGTAAAATAAGAGTCCCTACATTGGTCTGTCCACATTTGAGAATTAGGCATTTCACCATGTGAATCAGTCGTCCAGCTAGGCTGTTTGGGCGGCACAGTGGCACTTTGGTTAGCACTGCTGCCTCACAGCTCCAGGGACTCGGGTTCAATTCCAGCCTCGCGTGACAGTGTGGAGTTTGCACATTCCCCCGTGAATGGGTGGGTCACCTCTGGGTGTCCCGGTTTCCTACCACAGCCCAAAGATGTGCAAGTTAGGTGGATTGACAAATTGCTAAATTGCCACTGAGTGTCCAGGGATGTGGAGGTCAGGTTAATGGGTTGTAGGAATAGGGCGGGGTAGAAGGCTTGGATATGTCATGGTAGTGTCCCTTTACAAAGTGTGTGCTTCTCAAATGGCTTCAGTGATGTCATCGTGTGGGTGGAGCTGGGCTGTGGCTCTGGCTTTTACTTTCGGTTTACACAGTTGGAAGCTGGATTCAGACAAAGAAGGCTTCTCCTCTCTCTCTGCATGTTAAAAGGTGTCCAGGTCATTTGATAATTTAAAAGTGATAACTGTTTTCTGGAAAGAATTCAAACCTACTGTTTTGGTAAAAGGGTTTTCCTGGTATTGGATGTTATTATCAAATTTAAACAGTATAGGGAAGTATTTAAGGGTATATATATATAGAGAACTGTAGCTGTGTGGGGTATTTATGTTTGTAGGTGATAAAAATGCTTACTGTGTGTGTTTATAGAAATGCTAACTGAATTTGTAGAATAAACTTTGTTTTTGATTACAAGTGCATAAGGCCTCTGTTGAATAACACCTGAAAGGTAGGCCCTTACACTCCTCATAACCAAAATCTATTAACAGTTGTGGGTCAGGTGAACTCCATGATATACTTTGGTGTTCTTTAAATGCTGGCCCATAACAGATGGAGTACTCTTTTAGAGGGCCAGTGCAGACTCGATGGGCCAAATAGCCTCCTTCTGCACTGTAGGGATTCTATTCTATGATTCTAGATCCAGGATGAAGAGAAGAAGTAGTGTGACCGATATTACACTTCTCACACATATTCTGAAATGGCTTACGAATAAATTATGGACAGTTATCTCTGATGATCTCTCTAGATCCACTAATAAACTGGAAATAGAACTTAGCATGTGTTTGACTGTTGTGCTTAACAAATTGGGCAACTGTTGATTAATAGGGTATTTGGTAAGTTGTTGATGATAACAATGAAATCTGTGCCATGGAAGTAAAATGGGTCTTGATTGGATGCCATGGATGGAGGGGCTGTTTAGCACAGGGCTAAATCGCTGGCTTTGAAAGCAGACCAAGGCAGGCCAGCAGCACGGTTCGATTCCCGTAACAGCCTCCCCGAACAGGCACCGGAATGTGGCGACTAGGGGCTTTTCACAGTAACTTCATTGAAGCCTACCCGTGACAATAAGCGATTTTCATATCATTTCATTTTCATTCATTTTCAAAAGAGGTCAGATGCAATTTTGGATGAGGATGTGGAATTAACATTGTTTTTGTTGGCTTGGCGTATTGCTCGTATTTCTTGACGATGACTTCAATGCCATTGTTCATACCCAGCCAATAGATTGTCTCTCGTGCAAGACTTCTCATCTGATTTATGCGCATGTGTGAGTATTGAAGTTGTGGAAGAATATCATGTCACAAAGTATGATGACCTGCCTGCCTTTTAAAATGACTCAGCAGGAATCACAGAATTGTTACAGTGCAGAAGGAGGCCATTTGCCCCATCGTGGCTACACCCGGCTCTCCAAATAACCATTGTGACTTAGTGCCATTCCCCTCCTTTTTCCAGTACCCCTCAATACAGTTTCTATTCAAATAATCATCTAATGCCCTATCCCTCTAGGGTCCGTATCCCTCTATTCCCGTCCTATTCATGTAATTGTCAAGATGCCCCTTAAATATCACTATCGTCCCTGCTTCCACCACCCCCTCCGGCAGCGAGTTCCAGGCACCCACTACCCTCTGTGTAAAAAACATACCTCTCCTCTAAACCTTGCCCCTCGCACCTTAAACCCATGCTCCCTAGTAATTGATCCCTCTACCCTGGGAAAAAGTCTCTGACTATCCACTCTGTCTATGCCCCTCATAATTTTGTAGACCTCTATCAGGTCGCCCCTCAACCTCCTTCGTTCCAGTGAGAACAAACCAAATTTATTCAACCTCTCCTCATAGCTAATGCCCTCCATACCAGGCAACATCCTGGTAAATCGCTTCAGCACCCTCTCTAAAGCCTCCACATCCTCTGGTAGTGTGGCAACCAGAATTGAACACTATACTCCAAGTGTGGCCTAGCTGAGGTTCTATACAGCAGCAACATGACTTGCCAATTTTTATACTCGATGTCCCAGCCAATGAAAGCAAGCATGCCGTATGACTTCTTGACTACCTTCTCCACCTGTGTTGCCTCTTTCAGTGACCTGTGGACCTGTACACCTAGATCTCTCTGACTGTCAATATCCTGAGAGTTCTACCATTCACTATATATTCCCTACCTGTATTAGACCTTCCAAAATGCATTACCTCACGTTTGTCTGGATTAAACTCCATCTGCCATCTCTCCGCCCAAGTCTCCAAATGATCTAAATCCTGCTGTATCTTCTGACAGTCCTCATCGCTATCCGCAATTCCACCAACCTTTGGGTCGTCCTTACTTCGCTACATGTGACTATAAATATCAATCAATCAATCTGGTCTCTCCATGTTTTTCCTAGCAAAATGCTCTGCTCAAAGCAAAACTGAAATTAAGACTGGATCACATGACACGCTTACCTGCTAGTGGTTTCATGCTGCCATCTGTTAAAGGCATTGTCATACTATCCACTCATTTATATCATGAGATGCAGACAGGCAGTGATTGATACACAGGATAACCAATGAACACACACGACACAGAACAACCCATCACCAGATAGGACACCACCACTATAAAGCCCAGAGGGCATTAAGGCTCTCACAGGGCACGGCTAGGGAAATAGTCGCAGTGCACAGGCCAATGAACATCATCACCATGTGATGTACAGCTAGTGTGGTCAAGCCAGTAGGAGGTTATCAGTTAGGTTAATAGAGTGTCAACACACAGCAGATTATGTACAGCAATCAGCAGGTTCAATAAAACAGTGTTGGACCATCTCCTGTGTCAGAAGCCTGTTTCTCATTTTACTGCATCCAGTTGCAGTCGATGTTAGACCAACACAGATAACACATCAGGCATATTACGACAACTTTGTGCATTGGTTTAGAACTGAACTTCTGATTCACTGTAAGAGCACTGTTGCCCTACCAGCCCCACCACTGACCTCACGCACCCTCCCCCACTTGTAAAATGTGAGGTGCAGTAGAATTGGGTCAAGTCATGATGTACGACCCTATTCACCGACCTTTACATTATAAGGAGGCCATTTTCCTTGCTGATGTTGGCACATAATGGCACACCCACAGTGCTGTGAGGGAGGGTGTTTCAGGAATTTGATCCAGTGACAGTGAAGGAACGGTGACATATATTTCCAGGTCAGGATGGTGAGACACTTGGCGGGGATCTTCCAAATGGTGGTATTTCATCTTCAAATATATCTTCAAGTATACCAAACCTATGTTTAGTTCACCTGTCCTGAGTGAGATTGGTAAGTTTACTATCAGCAAACATAGAAATACAACACGTCCAATAGCAAGAACAAAGTGGTGTTCCATGTCTTGCTCTTCAAAGGGGTGAGGGGGTTTAAAGCTGAAGATGTTCACTCTGGTGGTGTTCCTTTGGAAAACAAAGAACAGCAATGTTCTGTGCATGAATCTAGGAAAAACGAGAGTCGGGATAGCAGTGGAAGAGAGCATATCATGTGTCATAAAAAAGGTAAGTAACAATAATAATATGTATTGAAATAATGCAGAAATATGAATGGGCAATAAATACTGACCTTGTCAGCAAAGTCCACATTCCTTGAATGAATTTTTAAAAATTGTACAGGACTGCTCAGCAGACAGATTTACTATAAAGATTCAATAGTGCCGGCCAAAGCAGGGCTGGGAGTTGTTGGTTATCTCAGTGGGGACTGGATTGTGGAGAGAGTTACTGTTGAGTATTTTATATTGTTTGAAATAAATCCTTGTTCCACTGCCGTTGGCTTCCTCAGTTACTAAACTGGCGATGAGGACAAAGGAGACTCCAGACTCGCTTGTGGAACTGCCCAACCATCCTGGAGTGTTACTATCCCAGAATGTGTGGACATGCCGCTGTTTGATAAGCTGTAAGCCTTCGATGCAGGGCCTGGACGACTAGAGCCAGTAGGCTGGACGCATGAGGTACTGAGAACGCATGAGATCCAGCAGAGGGCAGCAGAGCAGAGCTACTGATCAGCTGTTCTGGGGGAATTTGCAACATTCTGCAATTTGCATACGTGCAGTGCGGTCAGCCTAAGTTGAAGGTGAATCTGCGAAGTAGACCCGAGGAGTTTGAGTGAAGGCAATCATCCAGCAGAGGGCAGCAGAGCAGAGCTACTGATCAGCTGTTCTGGGGGAATTTGCAGACGTGCAGTGCGGTCAGCCTAAGTTGAAGGTGAATCTGCGAAGTAGACCCGAGGAGTTTGAGTGAAGGCAATCATCCAGCAGAGGGCAGCAGAGCAGAGCTACTGATCAGCTGTTCTGGGGGAATTTGCAGACGTGCAGTGCGGTCAGCCTAAGTTGAAGGTGAATCTGCGAAGTAGACCCGAGGAGTTTGAGTGAAGGCAATCATCCAGCAGAGGGCAGCAGAGCAGAGCTACTGATCAGCTGTTCTGGGGGAATTTGCAGACGTGCAGTGCGGTCAGCCTAAGTTGAAGGTGAATCTGCGAAGTAGACCCGAGGAGTTTGAGTGAAGGCAATCATCCAGCAGAGGGCAGCAGAGCAGAGCTACTGATCAGCTGTTCTGGGGGAATTTGCAGACGTGCAGTGCGGTCAGCCTAAGTTGAAGGTGGTTTGTGGAGAGGCTGTTGGCAAGTGACAGTTAAACCCGAAACACTTCGTGAGTGTTTCCCACCCTACCTCCTCCTCTAACCAACCCCCCCACCCCACGGTGGTTGGGAAGCGGGAGCAGGGGCCTGTCGTGAAGGTGAGTGAGTGCCTTTAAATTTGCTTACCTTTCAGCGGGAGCAGGGTTTGAGGTAATATCAGGTAAGCTCTTCTTTCTTTTTCTTGTTTTTTTTTTTAAATCTAGAGGTGATGTCAGGGAAGGCAGTACAATGCTCCTCCTGCAGAATGTTTGAGGTGAGGGACGCTGTCAGTGTCCCTGCTGATTTCATCTGTGGGAAGTGCACCCAACTCCAGCTCCTCAAAAACCGTGTTAGGGACCTGGAGCTTGAGCTGGATGAACTTCGGATCATTCGGGAGGCAGAGGGGGTCATAGATAGGAGCTTCAGGGAAGTAGTTACACCAAAGACTGGAGATAGGTGGGTAACTGTAAGAGGGAATGGGAAGAAGCAGTCAGTGCAGGGACCCCCTGCGGTCGTTCCCCTGAGTAACAAGTATACCGTTTTGGATACTTGTGGGGGGGACGACTTACCAGGGGTAAGCCATGGGGTACGGGCCTCTGGCACGGAGTCTGTCCCTGTAGCTCAGAAGGGAAGGGGGGAAAGGAGTAGAACATTAGTAATTGGGGACTCAATAGTCAGGGGCACAGATAGGAGATTTTGTGGGAGCGAGAGAGACTCACGTTTGGTATGTTGCCTCCCAGGTGCAAGGGTACGTGATGTCTCGGATCGTGTTTTCCGGGTCCTTAAGGGGGAGGGGGAGCAGCCCCAAGTCGTAGTCCACATTGGCACTAACGACATAGGTAGGAAAGGGGACAAGGATGTCAGGCAGGCCTTTAGGGAGCTAGGATGGAAGCTCAGAGCTAGAACAAACAGAGTTGTTATCTCTGGGTTGTTGCCCGTGCCACGTGATAGTGAGATGAGGAATAGGGAGAGAGAGCAATTAAACACGTGGCTACAGGGATGGTGCAGGCGGGAGGGATTCAGATTTCTGGATAACTGGGGCTCTTTCTGGGGAAGGTGGGACCTCTATAGACAGGATGGTCTACATCTGAACCTGAGGGGCACCAATATCCTGGGGGGGAGATTTGTTAGTGCTCTTTGGGGGGGTTTAAACTAATTCAGCAGGGGCATGGGAACCTGGATTGTAGTTTTGGGGTACGGGAGATTGAGAGTATAGAGGTCAGGAGCACAGATTTGACTTCGCAGGAGGGTGCCAGTGTTCAGGTAGGTGGTTTGAAGTGTGTCTACTTCAATGCCAGGAGTATACGAAATAAGGTTGGGGAACTGGCAGCATGGATTGGTACCTGGGACTTCGATGTTGTGGCCATTTCAGAGACATGGATAGAGCAGGGACAGGAATGGTTGTTGCAGGTTCCGGGGTTTAGGTGTTTTAGTAAGCTCAGAGAAGGGGGCAAAAGAGGGGGAGGTGTGGCGCTGCTAGTCAAGGACAGTATTACGGTGGCGGAAAGGATGCTAGATGGGGACTCTTCTTCCGAGGTAGTATGGGCTGAGGTTAGAAACAGGAAAGGAGAGGTCACCCTGTTGGGAGTTTTCTATAGGCCACCTAATAGTTCTAGGGATGTAGAGGAAAGGATGGCGAAGATGATTCTGGAAAAGAGCGAAAGTAACAGGGTAGTTGTTATGGGAGACTTTAACTTTCCAAATATTGACTGGAAAAGATATAGTTCGAGTACATTAGATGGGTCATTCTTTGTACAATGTGTGCAGGAGGGTTTCCTGACACAATATGTTGACAGGCCAACAAGAGGCGAGGCCACATTGGATTTGGTTTTGGGTAATGAACCAGGCCAGGTGTTAGATCTGGAGGTAGGTGAGCACTTTGGAAACAGTGACCACAATTCGGTGACCTTTACGTTAGTGATGGAAAGGGATAAGTATACCCCGCAGGGCAAGAGTTATAGCTGGGGGAAGGGCAATTATGATGCCATTAGACATGACTTAGGATGTGTTGGTTGGAGAAGTAGGCTGCAAGGGTTGGGCACACTGGATATGTGGAGCTTGTTCAAGGAACAGCTATTGCATGTTCTTGATAAGTACGTACCAGTCAGGCAGGGAGGAAGGGGTCGAGCGAGGGAACCGTGGTTTACCAAAGAAGTGGAATCTCTTGTTAAGAGGAAGAAGGAGGCCTATGTGAAGATGAGGCATGAAGTTTCAGTTGGGGCGCTTGATAGTTACAAGGAAGCGAGGAAGGATCTAAAGAGAGAGCTGAGACGAGCAAGGAGGGGACATGAGAAGTCTTTGGCAGGTAGGATCAAGGAAAACCCAAAAGCTTTCTATAGGTATGTCAGGAATAAAAGAATGACTAGGGTAAGAGTAGGGCCAGTCAAGGACAGTGGTGGGAAGTTGTGTGTGGAGGCTGAGGAGATAAGCGAGATACTAAATGAATACTTTTCGTCAGTATTCACTCAAGAAAAAGATAATATTGTGGAGGAGAATGCTGAGACCCAGGCTATTAGAATAGATGGCATTGAGGTGCGTAGGGAAGAAGTGTTGGCAATTCTGGACAAGGTGAAAATAGATAAGTCCCCGGGGCCGGATGGGATTTATCCTAGGATTCTCTGGGAAGCCAGGGAAGAGATTGCTGAGCCTTTGGCTTTGATTTTTAGGTCATCATTGGCTACAGGAATAGTGCCAGAGGACTGGAGGATAGCAAATGTGGTCCCTTTGTTCAAGAAGGGGAGTAGAGATAACCCCGGTAACTATAGGCCGGTGAGCCTAACGTCTGTGGTGGGTAAAGTCTTGGAGAGGATTATAAAAGATACGATTTATAATCATCTAGATAGGAATAATATGATTAGGGACAGTCAGCATGGTTTTGTGAAGGGTAGGTCATGCCTCACAAACCTTATCGAGTTCTTTGAGAAGGTGACTGAACAGGTAGACGAGGGTAGAGCAGTTGATGTGGTGTATATGGATTTCAGTAAAGCGTTTGATAAGGTTCCCCACGGTCGGCTATTGCAAAAAATACGAAGGCTGGGGATTGAGGGTGATTTAGAGATGTGGATCAGAAATTGGCTAGTTGAAAGAAGACAGAGAGTGGTAGTTGATGGGAAATGTTCAGAATGGACTTCAGTTACGAGTGGCGTACCACAAGGATCTGTTCTGGGGCCGTTGCTGTTTGTCATTTTTATAAATGACCTAGAGGAGGGCGCAGAAGGATGGGTGAGTAAATTTGCAGACGACACTAAAGTCGGTGGAGTTGTAGACAGTGCGGAAGGATGTTGCAGGTTACAGAGGGACATAGATAAGCTGCAGAGCTGGGCTGAGAGGTGGCAAATGGAGTTTAATGTGGAGAAGTGTGAGGTGATTCACTTTGGAAAGAATAACAGAAATGTGGAATATTTGGCTAATGGTAAAATTCTTGGCAGTGTGGATGAGCAGAGGGATCTCGGTGTCCATGTACATAGATCCCTGAAAGTTGCCACCCAGGTTGATAGGGTTGTGAAGAAGGCCTATGGTGTGTTGGCTTTTATTGGTAGAGGGATTGAGTTCCGGAGCCATGAGGTCATGTTGCAGTTGTACAAAACTCTAGTACGGCCGCATTTGGAGTATTGCGTACAGTTCTGGTCGCCTCATTATAGGAAGGACGTGGAAGCTTTGGAACGGGTGCAGAGGAGATTTACCAGGATGTTGCCTGGTATGGAGGGAAAATCTTATGAGGAAAGGCTGATGGACTTGAGGTTGTTTTCATTAGAGAGAAGAAGGTTAAGAGGTGACTTAATAGAGGCATACAAAATGATCAGAGGGTTAGATAGGGTGGACAGCGAGAGCCTTCTCCCGCGGATGGAGGTGGCTAGCACGAGGGGACATAGCCTTAAATTGAGGGGTAATAGATATAGGACAGAGGTCAGAGGTGGGTTTTTTACGCAAAGAGTGGTGAGGCCGTGGAATGCCCTACCTGCAACAGTAGTGAACTCGCCAACATTGAGGGCATTTAAAAATTTATTGGATAAGCATATGGATGATAAGGGCATAGTGTAGGTTAGATGGCCTTTAGATTTTTTTTTCCATGTCGGTGCAACATCGAGGGCCGAAGGGCCTGTACTGCGCTGTATCGTTCTATGTTCTATGTTCTACTTCTTCCAGGTTAACGGTATTCTGGGGGACGACCGCCAGAAATTCATCCTCCTGACCGCCTGCAGGGCTCCAACGTTTGGAATTATAAAGAGTCTCACTTACCGGCCGCACCATACTCCAAATCGCTTGACGAGCTGGTCGCATTGGTAGCTGAACATTATGACCCGGTACCTTCGGTCATCATGCAGCGGTGTCGGTTTAACAAAACAGTGTGGCCTCAAGATGAATCGGTCACTGACCTTTTCACCCGCCTTAGGAGACTGGCAAAGCATTGTGTGTTCGGGCCGTCCCTCTCTGAAATGTTGAGGGATAGGCTGGTTTGTGGGATAAACAATGTGGCCACGCAGGGGAAGCTGTTGGTGGAGCCCACCTTAGATTCAGAATGGGCCATCGAGTTGTCACTGTCCCGTGAGCACACAGAGAAAGGAGTGCCGGAGCTGCAGGGGTGCATGGACTATGGTGTCCATATTTTGGCCCACCCTCAGTTTTGAGCTCCGGTGGATCGCAGGGCAATTCCAGTCGGGCCAGAACCCCCGAGGCCATTCCGCTGCTGGCCCAATCGCTCGGTAGCCACCGCTGACCTGCGGCGTGCCTCCCCCATGGACAAGGGGGAGAGCTGGCCGCATTGCCAAATGTGCGTTCAGAGGATATGTGATGGCCAGATCCAGCAAGTACGATGCAGACAATGCCGTCCAAGGCAGCCACCGAGATTGCCGCCAGCCAGGGCCTTGCACCGCCCCCCGACCCCCCTGCACAGCCTGCACCCCCCAGATGAGGAAGACTGTCTTTGAACTGCTTCACAACCCCAAAGATAAGGCCAATCCAGGTTGTGTTACAAGGAAATGGTCATCCTGCAGTGATGAAATGGACACTGCAGCTGCCGTCTCCATCACGGACCATCAGACGTTTCGATGTCTTCACGCAGGGATCATGCTGCTGAAGTTAAACACCAAGGCGAGGTTGGTGACCTATACCGGTGAGCCATTGAGCATCATGGGGACCACCGTAAACCGGGTAACACATGGGCAAAAATCGGTCCGACTTTTCTTGGTTGTGGTATGAGGACTGGGGCCCAATTTGCTGGGGTGTGACCGGTTGCTACTCTTTTGCTGCAACTGGAAACAGGTTTTTCAGATGGGCACCAGGAATCCGTATCACTTCCTGGGAAAATACCCTGAAGTGTTCCAGGAATGTCTGGGTATGATAAAGGGGGCCAAGGCCCATACCTACATGAATCCTGATGTTCAACCCAGGTACTTTTGGGTGAGGCCTGTGCATTGCTTGCCAAGGTTGACACAGAACTACAGTGTCTGAATAATCTGGGGATTATACGCCCTGTCGAATTTGCAGAGTGGGCTGCACCAGTGATGCCAGTAATGAAGCCTGGCAGATCTGTCTGACTCTGTGGGGATTACTAGCCTAAGGTAAACAGAGCTTCATGCCTGGCCTGGTACACAGATCTGTTTGCAATTGGCTGGAGCATGTTCCTTCATGAAACTCAACATGAGCCATGCCTATTTACAGGTGGAGCTAGATCCACCAGCCAGAAAATTTATGGCTATAAACACCCATAGGGTGTTATTTGAATATACCCGCCTCCCATTTGGGGTCTCATCTGCCCCGGCGATTTACCAGCGAGCAGTGATGAGTAACCTGCAGGGTCTGCCAAAGGTGGCCGTCTATCTAGATAACGTGCTCATCACAGGCGCCACCGAGAAAGAGAATGTGGACTGTTGCTTGTTGTGCTAAGTGTGCTTTACACTTAATTTGCTCTGTTTAATCACCTTGCTCTAGAGTCGCCAGGTATCTTTATGATACCACCACGAGGTTCAAGTTCAAGTGCTGATCAATAACTCAATACACCAGTTAGTAAGGTTCAAATCAAAACACATTTATTATATACACAGTCAATCGCTACTCATGCATAAATACTACTCACTAGACTATTTCCAACACTAAAAGGCCAATACTTAGCTTTGGAAACTGGCCCGTTTGCTTCTGAGTCTGCAGGCTTCCAGCTGGTATGGACTAAGGGTTAGGAGCGCCTATCTCGTAGCGTGCTCTGACTGGACACTTACTTGGTTGATGCAGCTGCTCGGCAAGTCTCTCCGAGTTGAGAGTCACGGTTGAGTTCTTTGAGAGCTGCCAAGAAGCTGTTAGGCCGGTCTCTCCTCACTGAGAGCCAAATGCCAAGAAGAATGAATTGAACTTGGGGACTCTATTTTATAGTCCCCAGGGGCTTCGCACCTTTTTGGGCGGACCCCGTACCTGGTTCCAATTGATTGGACCATGTTCCAATCAATTGATTTGATTTCCCCAATACTGGGCTGTTCCCTGATCGCTGGGCTGTTCCTATATGTCCGTTGGCCTTCCTTTGTCTTGGCTCCCGCTGATGTCGAGGAGTCTGGCTTGGCCTCGATTATCTTAAATGTTTCCAATTGTTCCCGGGGATCGCTCATCAATATGTAGATGGTTGTTAGTTTCAGTGCTGTCTGGGTTTCTGCAAGTTCTAATATACAGGAGATTTTGCACCTGCTTGTTTTCCTGCATTTGGCCATTTCTCCCTGCATTCTTAGCGGATCTCCATTTTAAAGTCAGGAAGTGGCCAACCCAGGTGGCTGCAGGACAACCTGCAGGAAGGGCTCGGGTGGTTCTTCCAAGTTTTTTTTAACGATGGTTAATTGCACCTCTGGTTCCTAAAACCTCTGCTGTCTTTCAAACCAAGATTCTTTTAAAAACATGACTTCAGCATTCAAACACACCCTAACCCAGGCTTTTAACCCATACTTCACCAAATACTTGTTATCCAATATAGCTGAAATTCCTCCATTCATTGCACAGGTTTGTGACTGAACACCATTATGTTTCACAGGGCCTTGTAAAACAACATTTAAATACAGCTGTTAGTGTGGAGGAAGGGTTTTGATTGTGTATGGTGTGCAGTCATAATATATCAGAGGTTGAAGAGGTGTACTCTTGCCCAGGATAATCAACGAATAACAAAGAGAAAGCCTGCCATGTGTTATCATGGTAACCAGGTTGAAAATTGACCAGCAGTCCAGGGATTTGGAGTTGGCACTAATTGCAAGATTTTCCGTTACGAGTCCACCTCGCCACCACTGCCAACGAGGACAGAGAATTTGATACTCAGCCAACTCATCCAAATCTCCATTCACAGCAGCAAGATCAGAGAGTCCCACTGGATCGAACGAACAGCAAATCAAACTCTCTTGGGTGGCAGAATTTATATTTCTGGTAGGCTCGGGGACAACGGGTGTGGCATCTGCTGTCTTCAATCTCCTTAAGAAGGTCTTCGTCTGTTGATGTTTGTGTTCTGATCTTGCTGTCCCATGAGTACACATAGTCCTTGAAAGTTCAGAAACAGGTAGGAGGATAAAAATCAGCCCTGGAGCACAGTGTTTCACAATAAAAAAATGTTCTTATTGTCAAGAAAAATGCTTAATACCGGTTACCTGTGGATACACTTCCAGAAAATCAAAACAACAAAGAAAAAACAAAGAAAAGTACAGCACAGGAACAGGCCCTTCGGCCCTCCAAGCCTGCGCCGACCATGCTGCCCGTCTAAACTAATATCTTCTACACTTCCGGGGTCCGTATCCCTCTATTCCCATCCTATTCATGTATTTGTCCAGATGCCCCTTAAATGTCACTATCGTCCCTGCTTCCACCACCTCCTCCAGCAGCGAGTTCCAGGCACCCACTACCCTCTGTGTAAAAAATTTGCCTCCATCTCCTCTAAACCTTGCCCCTCGCACCTTAAACCTATGCCCCCTAGTAATTGACCCCTGTACCCTGGGAGAAAGCCTCTGACTATCCACTCTCTCTATGCCCCTCATAATTTTGTAGACCTCTATCAGGTCGCCCCTTAACCTCCGTCGCTCCAGTGAAAACAAACCTGTTACCAATAGCTATGGATATATCTGTGGGGCACTGAACAGAATTTATAATAATGGATTTTGTTTCCCTGTTTCAAATGAACATTCAGATGTTATAAGCTATGCTACCCTGCTATTGGTTTCTTCCAGGTCTACAGGCACGGGCCCAGCTACCTATGGAGAATCACTAGTTCCTCCAGCATGTCTATGCATTCCAGCTGTCAGTCTGCATGTCCTCACAAATGAGAACAGAGACACCCAAGTGAGAGATTTTGGATCTTCAAAGGGAGGTTTATCCAGCTACATGATGTAATGGAAGGCTTGTTGAAGGGGCGCATCAAACAAATTTCAAAATGGATCTGCCAAACCTGAATCCTTCCAAACCCAGAATAAAGTCAAATTTTATTATCATCGGACAGGACTGTCTCCACAGAGTTAATCTCCAGTATTACCTGTTGGGTGGTAAACTGCTGGAGTGGATCATCATCAATCCCATCTAAGCTTCTGTTTTTACTGATTTCAAATGGAACTGAAATGAGGTGCATTCCCTCATGAACGAGCAATTAACCCCATGTTAGATTCCACCTTGTTGGCACATTTGTTAATTAATGAGGCTTAAATGATCAAATTGTACTGTACACGAGCTTAGTGATGAAAAGTCTTAATTTGTGTCCATTATTGGGATGATTCGTGCATTTTGGGACATGTTGTTGAAGAAAGTCTTAAGTTGGCATCTCTTTCAGTGCCAAGTACTGTGATGTAGCTTCAAGAAAGAATACCTGGATCCTTTGGGAGTGAACTGAAGTTACAACTGGAACAAATTTGCCCATTTGGGCTCCAGTCAATCTGTCTTAGCAGTACACAGAAGCCAAAACTACCATGCTGATTAGCCGGAAGGTGACCTGAAGACTAGATATTCCTGGGCCTCTGGTCAAAAGATACAAGTGATAGTTTAGCAGTTAGAGGGAACCCAAGGCTGTAAAGCTGAGTGACTAGAAGAATGGCCTGAGGGCTAGATGTTCCGAGACCTCCGGTTAAGTGATATGAATTCAGGTTAGATTTCCATGGGAACGATAGGAGCTCTCATCCCATTGGTCAAATATTGGGTTGAAAGTTGTTAGTTGTCTTGATCCAGGTGCACATACTTGGGCTAAATGTTAAAAAGCTACTTGCAAAAAAGGTATAAAGTAGAGGGGCATCACAAAATGTTTGTACATGCCAAGGGTTAGCCTTTGTCAGGACACTTCAGGGGCGGGTGGATATTTGCCAGAAGCGAGAGTTAGGATTACAGCACTTGTCAGGTGTAGGGCACTGGCTGGGAAGTTACCATTTGTGCAGTAGGACATTTCCAATCAATGGGTATCTGTCACTACTTGAGAATTGCCCTAAAACCGCAGAATTAGACTGTCAGTGCGGCAGCAGGGCCTCTTTAAGGCGGTGGGCTTTCTGATCACGTGACTGGCTCAGGACCCATAGAGAGAAAGTGTGGGGCCCTGGGAGCAGGGATCCGGGCAGTGTGGACCCTGGAGCTGGACCTATCCAGCATTACCCTGTGCCTGTTTATAGTTGCCTTTTGGCTGTGGGCAGTGTGGTGGGTGGGGTGCCACATTGTCCTAGATGGTGTCAAGCTTCTTGAGCCAATGGATGAACGGAAATCGCGCGACAATCACCAAGCAGGAAATGAAATGAAATGAAAATCGCTTATTGTCACGAGTAGGCTCCAAATTAAGTTACTGTGAAAAGCCCCTAGTCGCCACATTCCGGCACCTGTTCGGGGAGGCTGTTACGGGAATCGAACCGTGCTGCTGGCCTGCTTGGTCTGCTTTCAAATCCAGCGAATTAGCCCTGTGCTAAACAGCCCCTAAACAGCGGGGAACACTTCAGCAGCCAAGGGCATTCAGCCTCTGATCTCCGGGTAAGCGCTCTCCAAGGCGACCTTCAGGACGCGCGACAACGCAGAATCGCTGAGCAGAAACTGATAGCCAAGTCCTGCATAGATGAGTGCGGCCTCATGGATTCATGTCGCATTACATTCAAGCCCCACTATCTGGCCTGGGCTTTCGAAATCCTACCAACTGTCCTGGCTTGAGACAATTCACACCTCTTTAACCTGGCGTTACCCCTTCTCTCCAGTCGCTCTGTCTGGACCTGTAAATACTTAATTACCTGCAAAGACTCACATTCAAAGTATCATCTTGCATCATTGACTTTGTCTATATATGTGTTTCTGGAACCCACCTCTTCATTCACCTGAGGAAGGAGCAGTGCTCCGAAAGCTAGTGATTCAAAACAAACCTGTGGGATTTTAACCTGGTGTTGTCAGACTTCTTACTGTGCTCACCCCAGTCCAGCGCCGACATCTCCACATCAAAGCTTCTTGAGGATTGGGAGATTGTGGCCGTTGCAATTTCCATGGAGAAGACCATTAGCTTTATCTAAAAGTGATGATAGATGATATGGGACTAGAGAGATAATGAAAGGCTAAATAAGGAATGGTGTCAAGGCATTATCTTCAACAAATCCTGTCACAAAATCCTCTATGCATTTTGCTATCTTTGGACATATACTCATGATGTACAGCGGAAAGCTCCGTCTGAAATTTGTCTGCTGATTAATCTTCCTTTTAGTCCAATGTGATTAGGAAAGACAGCCGAGATCAAATTACAGTCAGTCAAAGTACAGCTGGAGAATATGACATTGTTTAAAACAGTCAGAGATAAAACCATTTATTTCTTGTTGGCAGATTAAGTTGTAAATCAGGATGCTCACAAATTAAAGTTACATCGCACAATCAGCTACACATTCACAATGTTTACCAGAAGTCTTTTCAAAATAACTTGAAGGAAAGACTGAGCCCTTTTTAAATAACAATGGCCGTGGCTCCATCTCTATCTCAGTTTGATGCCATCCCTGGCAACAGTGTTACAAACCTTCACCTTGTTACATCACAGTTTGTTTTAAATCACAATTGATATTATTTGTGTTTCTTAAAATGGCTTTTCGGTTTTGTGAATATAATGCAGACGACTTTGGCATGAACAGATTAAGAGCGCGATCTAACAGAAATGTTTCTAAGAGTGGTAGCGAGCGAGAATTGTAGGGTGCTTCCTGATGGTCAGCTAGGGAGGCCGCCAGCGGAATCTAATTAAGGTCAGTAATAATGCCCCATGGAGTTCACGTGGGAAATGACTGAGCCACCAGCTGATTCGCCCGGACCGCTCCCGGCAGCTCCCCGCTCACGAGGGAGAGCGTCTCTTAAACCAATTCGGCAGCGCAATCCCCACGGAGCATCCCGCCATGCCACCACGCAGACTGGCTCCACGATTCGGAGATGCCGACCTGGCCAGACTCTTGGACACGGTGGAGTCCCGACGGGATACCCTGGGTGGGATTCTCCGAGCCTCCATGCCGCAATCGTAATCAGCGTGAGGGCGAAGAATGGCTGCTGACGCCAAAAACTGGCGCGACGCCGCTCCCGTGTGCGCGGTCTACGTGGCGCAGATGGGGGCCATTGACAGGCGTCCACCCCCCCCCCCCCCCCCCCCCCCCCGAATTCCCGAGGGCATGGATCTAGCCACGTTTTGTCCGTCGGGAATGGTCGGCGACGGCTGCGGACTTAGTCTGCGGCCGCCCTGATGGGGGGCGGGGTGATCCTTCACCAGGGGCGACCTCGGGGGGGAGGGGGCAAGCAAGCGATTGGGGGCCACCGATCCACAGGTGCGCGCGATCTCGGGGGGGGGCATATATTGTTGAGGCTGTTTTCTTCAAGATAAACCAGAGGGAAACACCCGCGTTTTGCCGCTGGAGTGGGGATATAGCCCCATTATTGGAGAATCCCGCCCCCTGTTCCACCGAGGGGGGTCAGAGGGTCAGCCACAGGGCAGCCAGTGCTGCCTGGGAGGCAGTGGCAGCAGCCGTCAGCACGGGGAGTGTCACCAGGAGGTCCATCACCCATTGCCGCAAGAAGCTCAACGACCTCAACCAGGCTGCATGGGTGAGTTGGCATTGGCCTCCTGGCAACACCCCCCAATGACCCAGCCATTGCACCCCCCCCCCCCCCCCGCTCCCAGCACAATACTGCTCCTGCGCCCCAGCTCACCCTGGAATCCACCAGCTCACCCCACCCATTACCAGCAGCGGTGCCCATCCCTGCCCCCCATCATAGTGCCCTCACCCCTGCGATGCATGAAGCATGCAGTTCACAATGCCCTCTCTCTGTCCCCGCAGGAGAGGTTGGCCCATAGTGGACGGGAAAGGGTTGAGGCAGGCGGCGGGTTGCCGGACATCAGAGTCCTCACCCCATGTGAGGAACGGGCCCTGGAGGTCACAGGGTGGCCGCGGACGGAGCGGTCACCAATGTTGAGCTTGGCCTTGGCCGCAGAGGTGAGTATCCACCAGACCCCACCCAGATGACCGGTCACACGTGAGTTTTTCTTGCCAGTCAAAATGATTGGGTTTGGATCCAATCATTTTGGATTATGTTTATTGTCACGTGTACCGAGGTACAGTGAAAAGTAGTTTTCTGCGAACAGCTCAACAGATCATTAAGTACATGAAAAGAAAAGGAAATAAAAGAAAACACATAATAGGGCAACACAAAGTACACAATGTAACTACGTAAACACCGGCATCGGGTGAAGCATACAGGGTGTAGTGTTAATCAGGTCAGTCCATAAGAGGGTCGTTTAGGAGTCTGGTAACAGCGGGGAAGAAGCTGTTTTTTCCCGCAGGATCTCCATCCGATGATGCCGGCTGATCCGGGGTGGCCCCCGCCTCCCAAGAGAACACCTCGGAGGAGAGCTACGAGAATGCTACCATTGATGCGCCACAGCTATCATCCCCAGCTTCCACCATCGCAGAGACACACACTTCAATGGGCAAATGTACTGGACAGGCTTCTGGGCACAGTGTGGTGAACACCACAGAGTTACTGATGCACATCGGGAAGAGGTAGGATCATCCAGGGGAGACAGCTGCCTGAGATCTGCTGCATCCCAGGACCCAGCTGGATCTCAGTCCGATGTCGAGCCTCTGGACCAGGTTATCGCGGAGCTGATACAGACGCTAGCGAGTGGCTGTCAGATTCAGAAAGGGATGTCGACGACTCTCCAACGGGGCCAGAGCTGATTGGAGGAGTCCCAAAGGCAACAGGCACAGGAAATGGCACCGGCAATATGTGGCACCGAGCCAATACTGCAGGGGTGGTGACCGCAGTGGCAAACCTGCAGCACAACTTCAGAAGCAGTCATCGTGGTGTCCAAGGCGTTACTCAGTCAGTGCCGACCATGGCTGAGGGCCATGACAGCATGACCCAGACACTGGGTGACGTGTCCCTCATGCAGGTGGACCTTGCCAAGTCGCTGAGGACCATGTCCCAGACTCAGGTGGGCATTGCCGAGGCGCTCCAGAGCATGTCCCCGTTGTTGAGCACCGTGTCCCAGTCTCAGGTGGGCATTGCTGAGGCGCTCCGGAGCATGTCCCCATTGTTGAGCACCGTGTCCCAGTCTCAGGTGCACTTTACAGAGCACTGCAGGGCACATCCCAATCCCAGGTGGTCATAGCGCTCCAGAGCATGTCCGGGTCACTGAGGAACATGTCCCAGACACAAGTGGATATAGGCAAAGTGCTGCAGAGCATGGCCCGGTCACTGAGGGATATCACTGAGGCCATTGACACCATGGTTCAGACAATGGGGAGCCGCCAGGGCTGGCAAGCCAGATTATGCAGTGGCCTCTGCAGCTCACTCCAGCTGCCCCTCTGTCCCAAGGTGACTCCCAGAGTTCTATGTGCATCGACCGGGAGGAGGGAGCATTGGAGGCCAACCTGGAGCCTGCCTACAGGGAGACGACAGTGTCACCAGCTCTCCTGGCACCGGTGCATCTCGGGGTCAGCGGACGGAACAGAGTGGCTCTGCAAGGCATGTACCACTGGCTGGTCAGCCAGGACCCTCTGGCTCCAGGTCCTCCAAAGCTCACCTGCCAGGGGCATCAAAGGTTACAGGACGTGGTAAGCAGCAGGCTGCCTCCACCTCTGATGAGGATCCTGGGGACACGTCTAGACATAGCGGCAGAGTATGGAGGGCTAAGCAGATTGAGGGTCAATGCGCAGGCACTGGAGGAGGAGGGGTGCGGGGGTGCGGCACCACCAGAAGCTCGGAATAGTTAGGATCATGATCGTGCACCATTAAAATACGTTACACAGAGACATGTCAAGCCTGTGTCATGTTATTCCACACTGTAGGCTGGCCTGCACCCCCTCCCCCAGTTTCCCTCTGCCCACCCCCGGCCCCAGGGCACTGTGCTCTTAGATCAGACCACCACGAAGCGGGCAACCCTCCGGGGGGTGTACTGCAGTGCGCCACCACAGCGGTCGAAGCATCGGAACCGCATTTTGAGAAGCCCAGATCTTGCCAACAGAAGCGGTCGGTTAGACCGTAAACCAATCGGTGCCTGCCGCAATTCTCGTTTTCAGACTCTCTCGCGATTTAACCAGCTCACCAGGATTTGCAGCGGGCATAGTGCCAATGTTTGTGTTCATTCACTTTCCAGAACCTACCGAAAGGAACGTGAGTGACAGGTATAAACCCGAATCATTCTCTACATCCCTACCGCCGAGCTCGGGGGAATAGTACCATTTCGGGACAAGTTGTAATATTCAAGGGTTCAGGTAAATATTCTCATCACCTTTGAGCTTTTTAGTTTGGTAGGACCCTCCCCTGCATTATTTGTTCCACCTTTTACTTCCCATCAATGACCTCAGGGATAATTGTAGCCGACTCACTGGTTGGCAAGCCCATGGGATTGGGTAAAACTTCAAAGAAGGGTAAAATTGGGCCGGATGTAAACCGACCATATCAGTCGCCAGTATGTGAGGTTAAAATTTACCTCTTTTCTTTTGGTTCATCGTTAAATTCTCTTTTTAATTTGGTTCATTTGGTAATTAAGCACTTTAACGGACTGTCTCTGAAAAAGAATATCCAAAATGAATCTAATCTAAATTCAGTTGGCAACAATGGTTAGATACTAAGGAACGCCCCATTGATTTTTGATGACAAGGGTAAAGTGCATGGTAAATCGATTAAAGCCTTTGTTAAAACAGAAGACAATGAAATTTCAAATAGGCTCATTAATGTGTTTATTACCGATATTGTACAGCATGCTTTCAAACTGGCTGCTCATTCCACCAATGCCGTCGTTAATCTCATTGATGTCAGCGGCTGTAACTGCCCTCAGAAGATCCTCATTGTACTTGAAGTTCTTTTAGAGTTGCTGAGAGATTGTATAAAATTCTTTACCAACGTCTCTTCTATGTTTCTTGTTTGGTAAAGTTCAAATTCAACCAAGGAAAATAAATCATAGAAGCTTACAGCACTGAGGATGGCCACTCAGTCCATCCTGCCTGTGCTAGCTCAAAGAAAAAAAGAAAGGAGAGTAGAACAAAGGAAAGATATACTTTCACTAACTCAGGACTTCCAAAAGAGTTTTATAGCCAATGAGGTACTTTTTTAAAAGCGCAATTACTGTTGCGAGATAGGAAACATGACAACTGGGGCAGCAAGGCGGCGCAATGGTTAGCACTGCTGTCTCAAGGCGCCGAGGTCCCAGGTTCACTCCTGGCCCCTGGTCGCTGTCTGTGTGGAGTTTGCACATTTTCCCCGTGAATGCACGGGTTTCACCTCACAATCCAAAAAAATGCGCAGGTTAGGTGGACTGGCCATGCCAAATTGCCCCTTCATTGAAAAAAAAATAATTGGGGACTCAAAATTGATTTAAAAAAAGGGAAACATGACAACGGAATTGCACATCGCAAGGTCTGTTTAGCACAGGGCTAAATCGCTGGCTTTGAAAGCAGACCAAGCAGGCCAGCAACACTGTTCGATTCCCGTAACAGCCTCCCCGAACAGGCGCCGGAATGTGGTGACTAGGGGCTTTCCACAGTAACTTCATTTGAAACCTACTCGTGACAATAAGCGATTTTCATTTCATTTTCATTTTCTTAAGAGCAGCCAACGTGATAAAAGACCAGATTTTAATTTTTGTGATGTTATTTGAGGGACAGATACTGGCCAATACACCAGGAAGAACATTCCAGATCTTTTGTCTCCACCTGAGAGGGCAGACAAGGCCTCAGCTTAACATTTCACCTGAAAGGTGACACCACTGACTGCAGCACTCAGCGAGTGCAAGTCAAGAACTCACAGCCATCTGATTCGAAGACCCACGTGCGCCCAGCTCAGCCACAGCTAGCATTATCCGGGGAACTGGGGATTTCCTTCATTATAGTGGACAATGAAGGTTTAAATGTATTTCTGAAGTAAATGAATGTTGAAAGGGTGTGACACAGCTTGGTGGGTATGTGCTCAGTAAGGAAAAGGAGAACAGCAATGGAGGTGAAGACATTCCTGTCTGTCGAACAACCTCTCCGCGGGTCAACAGGGAAAAGAAGGAAAAACTTGCTTTGGCTGAAATTAGGACGTGCATCGTTAGCATGCAGACATTGAATGTATTTGTACGAAATTCCTTTGTCTCTGTTTAATTGCGCCATGAACCCATTTACTTTAGATGGGTTAATGCCTCCATTAAAATAGTGGACAGATGGGTTTCATATGAGAAGAGCAAAGCATCCCGATGCTAATTAAAGTGCAGCGCAGAACATTTTGTGATCTGGGCAGGAGTCCACAATGCCACATGGGGCATGTGCAACTCTGTCTCAAGCACAAAGGATGGGTTTCCTGGCAAAGGAAGTGCACTACATCAAGCATCAGCTGGATGCAGAGAGAGAAATAAAATAGACCATATGCAGCTGCCTGGTATGGAGCCTGGGAAAGGGAGAGCATTTGTGAAGATGGTGATAATTTACATTTGCTGATAATCGCTGTCAAGGACAGTGCGTGGAGGGACGTGTTCCAAGTGCTTTTTGTACGTTGGTTGGGTTTACATTGGCTGCCTCACACCGGCGCAGTCGCAAATCTGCTTTCATGGTCATTTCATTTGGGAAATGAGGTTCCTCCCAATGTCACTCATTACGGCGGCTTACTGCAGGCTGAACAATGCCCCGCTCCCAACTGGCCCGAATCATTTTAGGCTTGGAGGTGTGAGCAAATCCAACAAATCTCTTTACATGAAAATTATCCCGAGGAGCTGCTGGTGCCAGGCTCCACACTGTGGTGCTGTATGGTTTAATCTTAGTCACAGCTTAATTCACTTTGTAAACCTAGCTGCCCAATCCGTACACAAACATCCCTTCCACTGAAGTAGCTAGACTCCTGCTTGTATGTTTTGTGAAGTATCATTGGGTGTTTTTTCAAAGGCTGGGTATTTGGGTGCCGTGTTACTTCATTTCTACACTTGTCGCAATGAATTCCAACAGGTCCAAGCAGCCATCATTTTAGCAAGTTAAAGTTCTATCAGACAGGGTCTGCCTTCTTGCGGCCTGTATTTCCTGTTCTTGGGGAGAAATCATGCTGTGGTATTGGCAACTAACACGCTGACCTGCTTGGGTTAATGGCCTGTTTACTTTAAATTGGTTGGCACCTTTCTTAAAGCAACAGAGGAATTTCATCAATGAGTTTATTACTGATACCACTGACTGTGACCTGGAGCCATTTATTTTGTTTTCCACCTACTTGGCAAAAAAGGTCCCACTAACAGACATTGCACCTCCTCAAGTCGAAGCGGCATGAATTTCAGAGCAGACTTGCACAATTTCCCATTCAATGTCCAATATCATTCAGTTTAATTATTTAGTTATAATGCAAAGCTGCTGTTACTTAAGACCAGTTAACCGTTTCCCGAGTGGAGCATGCAGAAGAGGGATGTGATAGTGGACGGCATCTACCGGCCGCGTTACGCCGGAAAGGCAGCGCGGAGCGGTGCGACGGGTAGATGGCAGGAGATCCACCTTCCGTGATCTGCCCAGTTCGCCATGCCTCACAAGATCTAATGTGATCTCACGAGATGTCGCAATCTGAAATGGGTGGGATCACTTTTTAGTAAATCTGCATTGTAGAGTGAGACAGCTAGTCCCACTCGAATACGCATCATTCCCACGATCTGCCCAAGGCATGGGGTCTAACTCCCTTCGCCCTGGAGATCACGGGCGAGCGCAATTCAGTATTGGTCTACACAAACGGGCACCAGATGGAACAGCACCCGTGGGAGTCTCCCAAGGGGTCCCTAGGTGTTTGCCCAGTGGGCAGGATGGCAGCCTGGCAGAGCCCCTCAGAGCAGAAAATGGGACTAAATGCGGCCCTGGCCGCGTGTTTCCTGCTGAGGCTGCCAATCTATCTGAATGGCCATTCGACGGTGTGGAGTCTCTGGCCGCTCTGAGCGCCAGGAAACACCTAGCTCATCGCGTGCGGTACAGGACTGTGTTCCCATTCGGGCAGGGCCCTGTATGTTCTTTGCAGCTTGGATTCAGTCACAAAGTATCCTGAGCTCAGCAAAGCTAAAACGAATCTTCCAAACTCAATCAAGTGTCACAGTATTTCTTGATTAGCAAATAACATGGATGCGTCAGGCACAGTATTGCTGGGGAAAATGGATTTACACTCAATTCTGTAACGGATCAATTACTAACGCACTTCTTCCAACATACTGGCAGGAAATAGAAGCAGAGAGCACCCTTTCATGCCATCCGCATCTCGTTAAATGGGTATGGTAGCTCAGACAGTATGCTGCTGGACTAGTGATGCAGAGGCACAAATAGGTCTTGAAAGGGGCTGATCCAGAGAAAATGAGTTTTTAAAAAGTCTGGAAATAAAAAAATTAGTATCAGTAGAAGTGACCATGGTCCTATTAGATTCTCATTAAAAAAACCCTAATGAGCTCCAGGGAAGAATGGCTGCTGTTATAACCCCATCGAGACCCACAGGGATGACCAGAATAATCTCTCCATGAGCCTTGTGGAGCATGGGCTCCCTCGCTGAGGGGCGGAGGCCCATCAGAGGGCTTGTTAACTCCACAGGATAAAACCTGGCCCAGGTAGAAGCCGGAATTCCAGATTACTCCTGGCTGGGACTTGGACTGTTGCTCGTGTATACTTTTCCTAAACCAAGGGTTGGAAATAAACCTTCTTTTACTCACCTTTCCCGACTCCTCTTTCACTACCATAGCTGCCTTCCTATCTGGCCTGTCCTATGCTGTGACTCCAGTCTCACACTAACATGGCTGACCCTTAGCTGCCCTCTAAAGTGGCCTTGCAATCAATTTAATTATATCAAGGAATGGACAATATATGTTGGCTCATTTACCTTGTTCCGCGCACTGCACGCATTTAGATACAACACCGTCAGTCCTGCATTGTCTGCCCCCCCTCATCATATTTGTCCCCTTTTTTGCTCTACCTGAGGTTAGATTGTTTAGCTCACTTGGCTAAATCGCTGGCTTTTAAAGCAGACCTAGCAGGCCAGCAGCACGGTTCGATTCCCGTACCAGCCTCCCCGGACAGGTGCCGGAATGTGGCGACTAGGGGCTTTTCACAGTAACTTAATTGAAGCCTACTCGTGACAATAAGCGATTTTCATTTTTCATTTTTCACCTTCTATATTCTCTGTTCTGTTACATGTTCTGGAAACTTACTAACCTCTCCTGAGACCTCGGCCCCTTTAACTAGTTTAAAGTCCTCGTCGTTAATCTGCACTTCTACCTCCTCCTTTAACTTGGATTTTTAATTCACCACACAACTAATTCAACCCCCCCCCCCCCCCACTATTTAGCGTAAAGCCCTACCTACAGCCCTGGTAATGCGATTCGCCACAATGCTTCTGAGCTGATTTAAGCAAATTTTCACTCATTCCCAGATTGCCCAACTTTGGTTACTTACAGTTTGGCTCATGTCCACGACATCAACATTGGCGTGAATTCTCTGCCGGCGGGATTCCCTGTCACCGGCAGTGCATTCCCGCCCATGGGTTTCTCAGTGGCGTTGGGTGGCCACAATGGGAAATCCCGTTGGTCGGCGGTGGGAGCAGACAATCCCGCTGCTGGCAATGGCGTGTTGGTCAGGAACACGCAGCCAGGAGGGAGAGAATTCACCCCATTATTTCATTTATCTAAACAACACCAGAGGGCAAGAATCTTTCTTTTACTCCTTTGCGTTTTGTGTGAAATCCAGTCGCTTTGCGAAAACTTCAAACATGGGCCAAAAATATTGGGCGGGATTCTCTGATCCTGGGGCTAAGTGTTGACGCCGTCATAAATGCCGATTTTACGCCGGTGTGAACAGGCCCCTAGGAGCAGGGATCCTGCGTCGCACAGGGGCCATCACGACACTGGAGAGCATCACACTGCTTCAGCTGCTGATCCGGGCGTCAGAACGGGCGCCGCGGGTCCGCGCATGTGCGCTCTGACTGGCGGAGTTCGTGCATGCGCACTATGGACGGCGCGAGTTCGCACATGCGTACTACGGCCGGCGCGAGTTCACGTATGCGCATGGGCTGCCTTCTCCGCGCCGGCCAAGGCACAACATAGCGGAGAGCTACGGGGCCCCCACCAGGATAAGCCCGCCCGCTGATCGGTAAGCCCCGATCGCGGGCTAGGCCACTGTGGAGGCCCCCCCCCCCCGGGGTCGGATCACCCCTCCCCCCACCAGGCTGCCGCCCCCAACATGAACGCCGAGGCCCCGCCGGGTAGGACCACACGAGAATGGCGGCGGCGGGACTCGGCCTAACTCGGCGGGCACTCGGCCCATCGTGCGCAGAGAATCGCCGGGGGTCCGTGTAGAGCGGCCCCCGACCGGCGCCGTGGCGACCGCGCCAGCGCCACTGTTGCTGAATCTCCGGTCACCGGAGAATCGGTGGACCGACGTCGGGTTGGTGTCACGTGAATTGCCCCCCCCCCCCGGCGATTCTCCGACCCGGCGCGGGGTCGGAGAATCCCGCCCATCAAGTTTTAACATCATGGTTAATGACTGAAACGGCAGTATGCCAAGTTGGACACATTGATTCTTCCCAGAATATCCCATGTGCAGGAGAAGCAAGGACACCACTAGTGGTGGAGTGTACATTCACATTACAGTTAAATTCATTATATAGGTTTATGAGCATGATTACTCACCAATAGTAAACAAGCCATTTGCAAACAGATATGCGCAGAAAAGCCTTATCTCAGCTCTTTATACGTCAATGGGGCAGCTTTGTTTCCACTTTACATCATGACATTGTCGACATAGTCAGTGAAGGTTGATGGTGGGTAATTCGGAGATGCTAGTGCCAGTGAAGGTCATGGATGGGAGGGGAATGCTAAAGATATTAATTACTGGGCAGCTATGAGGCCAGATGTTACCTGGTACTTGTCAACCCAAACTTGGACATTGTCCAGATGCTGATAAGAGCTGCTTTGTTATAGGAAGAGTTGCAAAGTCTGCCAAAACAGTGCAGAATCATCGGTGAGCAGCCTTTGCTGTAAATGCTTCCGCAGGCCATCAATTTCCAAGCACGTGGCTCTGTCTGAGGGAACTTCCCGGGTCTGTGTACGCCAATTGGAAAGGTCTGATCACATCATGAGTTACCAGTTGGTTTAAGACAAATGGATGAAACTTCAGGTTAAATTGGAGTGAATAGTTTAAATATTCTGATGCAGGAATCTTACATAGCAATCTTGGGGCTGGTGGAGTTACACATGACCGGCCTACCAATTCTATGCACCGTACAACGTCTGGGCAACAACTTCTTCATTTAGGTTTTCCTGGATTCTATCTAATTTTCTGACTTTTCTGAGGGTGGAGGAAATGTTTATTTAGTAGACAGGCAGCCAAATCTTACTTGTGATATCGCTGAGAAAGCAGGTGCAAACATTCTTGTTTCAAAAGGTCAGTAAAACACGAGGTCTAGTTGCACCAGTTAGCTGCAATGATCCTTGACTGTTAACAATAGCCTACCATGGCCCACATACAAACTCCATTGCCCACATACAAACTCCATGGCCCACATACCATCTCCATTGCCCACATACAAACTCCATGGCCCACATACAAACTCCATGGCCCACATACAAACTCCATTGCCCACATACAAACTCCATGGCCCACATACAAACTCCATGGCCCACATACAAACTCCATGGCCCACATACAAACTCCATGGCCCACATACAAACTCCATTGCCCACATACAAACTCCATGGCCCACATACAAACTCCATGGCCCACATACAAACTCCATTGCCCACATACAAACTCCATGGCCCAATAGAAATTTCATTGGCCACCATGGCCATCTTCAGTGGTGCCCTCCAAATGGCAGATGAATTCTCATCTCCAGGAGCTTCCATATCCATTGTAAAAAAAATGCCAGCTCAGCTGGTTAAAGATAAATTATTGCAATTGTAAGAGCATTAATTACAGTTATACACACATAATAATAATAATCGCTTATTGTCACAAGTAGGCTTCAATGAAGTTACTGTGAAAAGCCCCTAGTCGCCACATTCCGGCGCCTGTTCGGGGAGGCCGCTACGGGAATTCAACCCGCACTGCTGGCCTCGTTCTGCATTACAAGCCATCTGTTTAGCCCACTGTGCTAAACCAGCCCCTCAACGAATGCTTTAATGCATTGATTGGAGACTGTGCACTAAGCGGTAACTCTTGATCTTTCTGCTGCCTTTCTCTCAATTGCAGTTGTAATAAAGCCTTTATGTCGACATATTCCATCCTCTTGAAAGCAGATTATCTTCTATCCCTTTCAGTCTCGGGCAATATAATTCACCTCAACCTTTCTTGCAATCTCATTTATTCTGAAAAACATCCTTAAACCCTGTGGATACCTCGACTCCATTTTACATTTGGCTCCCTCAACTCAATAAAAGAATTAACCTCCCTGACTACCTACAACAATACAATGCAACATACCAGTTTCATTACTTTGATTAGCATAAAATTCAAAATGGAAACACATCTCCTTGCAAAGTGAGCTCCTCAGCCACATCTGCACAGTTACAATTGATAAAGCGTTGCAATTTCATCAAATTTTCTTGGGAACGTTGGCGAGGGGTTTCTGCTCCTTGTTTGCAGTGGGCGGGTTCAGCGACGGGTGCAAACAATATCCCGGGAACAGCAAACCCACGTTTTACGTTGGCATTAATGTGAGGTACGATTGCCCGCTCCCTGTTAGTGATGGGACGCATTAACGTCAGGAACATCATTTGATATTACCATATCATTATCAGGCCCCTACAACTGAATCACCACCAACTCCCCCCCCCCCCCCCCCCCCCCCCCCCCCGCCTCCCCGCCCACCGTCCGTCAGAAGATCCACAGAAGGCAGTATGATGGCAGGGCGGCGGAAGGGTGCACCTGGGGAGCAGACCTTCCATTGGATCTCAGGTGAGTGTGGAGCTCAGGGGGAGAGGGTCATGCCTTCCCAGTACTGCCCAGTGGCTAGGTCCCCCCCCCCCCCGAATTACCCCAGACCCTGCCCAGGCACTGCCCCCTAGCGTTGCCCCAGCACTGTCCCCAGCACTGCCTGGGTAATGCCCTGACTGTGTCAGGAGCAGTGCCGGGGACAGTGCTGGGGTCAATGCTTGAGCAGTGCCAGGGGAACTGCCAGGCGGCATTGCTGGGGGCAGTGGCTGAGGACAGTGCTGGGGCGGAGGAGATTCCGGGGAGGTTTCCTCGGTGAATTGCTTTGCCCTCTCTGCGCTGGGATGGCCTTTAAAGGCAGTGGCCAATCCTCAGCTGTCTAAGTTGCTGGTGGGGTGGACGAATTAGAGGCCGCCCCACCAGCGGAACTATAGGGTGGAGAATGTTGCCATTGCTGTCGGCAGCTTCAACACCACTTTTCCCGCCTGCCATTAACCTTTGCCCTTATCTTTCTTCCCTGAAAAACGTGGTTGGCGTGTTTGTGAGAATAGAAAATACATCATTATCAGAACCACTGCACGGATTCTATTTAAAGAACTTCACTAATAGTCGACTCTTCATTGCACAATAAATGAGCTGTAATTGTAGCACTGCGGCTCACTGTCCCATGCGTATGGTCTGTGAAACTGCTGATTATCATTTCAGTGAGGGGATTGTTTTGAAACAGGCCAAGTTCAACATGCCTCAGGATAAAGCACAAGAAAATCATTACAGTGTCACCCCTTGGCTCCACAGACCAAATAAAAACCTCAAGTCTCCTGTCTGATAAAGCGTTGGTGATACTGATTACGCTGAGATTGTGTGTTCACAAATCTTTAAAGACGGCAGAAGCAGCCGAGAAGGCTGTTTAAAAGAAAAAGAAGATCCCTGGGTTTAACAACGGAAAGATTGTATGTTAAAACAAGACAGTTCGGCTAACCTTTGAAAATGCTGATTAGGCCTCTGCGGGAGTATTGTAGCTAATTCTAGCCACCAGACTTTAAAGGAGGACAAAGGTGTTTACTAGGATGGAACCAATTTACATTTTGTGGAGAGAGTGGAGAAGCAGGGGGTGCTCCCCTTACAGCAAACAAGGTTCAAACGATTTGATAGAGGTGCTCCAAACAATGGACTGTTTGTGTAGGCCACAAACAAGTCCAAACCGAGTGTGTTAAAAAGAAAACTTGGTTCATTGTAAAGCAGTTATATTTACAATATACATCAGATCCCAGCCAGGTCGATTCCATACCTGGCCCACTTTATACAGATCTTAATCATGAGTGATCTCCCTGATGCACCATCAATTGCACGCGAGGCGAGTGATTTACCAATGTCAGGCTTTAATCAACTAGAACACAGCCTGGCGATCGTCTACAGTGGAAAGGAACGATCGTCAGGCTTCTGGGCATTTATACCTCGTTGATAGAGGCGTGGTTAACTCAGCCTCTCGGCCAATCGGTCGAGAGGCACATGACCGACCAGGGCCAATGGTAAGCCGACGTTCTGGCCCAATGGCAGACGAGTATGCAGATCATATCATCACACTCCCTTAGCGGGCGAGTTTTATTCGGTGAGACTCTCAGTTGATTGCTCCAACCCCATAGGTCTCGTGCAGGTTATAAGAACTATTTTGCTGAGTATATAAGGGACAAATTGTTTCCAGTGAGGGGTAACGAGATGAGACAGATTTAAGGTCATTGTAAAAGAACCAGAGGGGAGATGAGGGGACTTTTTTTGTCACACTGAGGAGTTGTAATCTGGAATGTGCTGTCTGAAAGGGTGGTGGAAGCAGATTCAGCAGCAACTTTCAAAAGGATATGGAATCCTCAAAGGGAAGGCATTTATAAGGCTATGGGGTCAGGGCAGGGAACTGCAATTAATCAGACAGCTGGCACAGGCATGATGGACTGAATGGCCTCCTTCTGTGTTATATCATTCTAGGATATGGGATGCTCATAGTAAGAGTTTCAAGTACAAATGAGGCCATTCGGCCCACTATATTATGCATGCGCTTTGCTAGAGCAATACAATAATAATTGCTGCTCCCTCTCAATCACCCTGTTGAAATATTTATCCCATTCTCTGCTAAAGAATACAATATGACACTACCTCAACCATTCTCAGGGGTTAAGCTCCTATGCTCCAACAAATTTCTGTATAAAGATATTTCTCACGTTCTTCGTGACAACCCCCTTCCAATCAGAGAATTCACTCTTTCCCAATCAGCCTATCAAAACGCTTTCCAATCTGAAAGCAAATTCTATTAAATCCCCCCCCCCCCCCCCCCCCCCCCCCCCCATTCGCACGCACAGTGCTTGCATAGACTTCCACAAACTGACAATCTCCTCAGACAGGTATCTGGGCACAGTGGGCAATGACTGTTGAATGAAAGTGAAAATTGGCAAACATTTTAATTTCTTTGCTTATTGGCTTAAAACTTAATTTGCATGATGCAAACTTTTGATGAATGAGGATTAAAATATTTACATGGAGTGCATTGAATTAATTGTCCAGTTGCATTGTGAATGTGGTACTGTACAAATCTCCTAACTCAAAACTGAAATTGGGTCAACTCCAGCAATAACAATGTGCACTATTAATATGCTTGAGAAGTGGCTGATTCAAGGTCTAACAGTTGCAATGTTTCAGTGTTAGGAGGTTCACTGCGTTCAGTGCAGGGGAAGAATTTATTCTCAGATGTTCATGAATCATTCGAATTCTCTACCCGTGAAACCGATGGAGACTGAGTTGTTGAATATATTCAAAGCTGAGATAAACCGATTCTGTTAAACCATAGGGGAGTCAAGAGTTATGGGGAACAGGCAAGAAAGTGGAGCTGAAGACAAGGTCCACGCAGCCACGATCTGAGTGAATGATGGAGCAAGTTCGAGCGGCTGAGTGGCCTATTCTGCTCCTGTGCCTTACATTCACACAGAAAGGTGAACAAGAGTTTTACTTGTTTCCAACCAAAAGCTTATTAAAGAATCAATACAGGTGCCCTTGAAAAACGTGGGCAGTTCACTGAGTAGCAGGACACTCTCCAGCAGCAGAAAGTAAAAGGTTTTGTCCCTTCACCCTGTGCTATTTTAGTTGGAGCTGCCGTGTGAGTGCATGGTTGGCAAAGTCTTACGGCTATTTGTAGGGAAACGTTTCTGGGAAGAGAGAGCGTACAAGGAAGAGAAACAGTGTCCCGCTTTTAACATAGAATCATAGGGCGTGATCTTACGGCCACACTGCTCCGGAAAAGCTGCTCTCCGCGGCGCAGCGTGGCCGGTGAAAGCTGGGAGACCCCGCTCCCGGAATCCACCCGGCTCGCAACTTCTCACGGGATTCACGCAATCTTGCGTGACGTTGCAAGGAGAATACAGCCCACATTGGGTGGGATCACGTTTTTAGCAAATCTGCATATTAGAGCGAGGCACTTAGCCTTACTCGAATGTGCAGATTCCCGAAGTACCTGAGGCCTTGGTATTCAATCCCTCCGCCTTGGGGCCCTCGGGCGAGTGCCATTCAGCACTGGTCCCCAGGGACCAGATGGAACAGCACTCATGGGGGTCTCCAAGGGGATCAGAGGCTCCCAGCTCTATGCCCTTTAGACAGGGTGGTGCCCTAGTACTACCTGGGTACCCTGGCAGTGCCAGCCTTGCACCCTGGCAGTGGCACATGGCTGCCATTCTGGCACTGCCCAGGTGACACTGCCAGGAAACCCACGCAGACCTGGGGGAACATTCAAACTTCGCACAGTCACTCAAGGCTGGAATTGAACCCGGGTCCTGGCACTATGAGGCAGCAGTGCTAACCACTGTGCCACCCTATACCCTGCATGTATTTTGGTGCAAAGTGTGTCATGTCATTAAGCATTTGCTAAACCTGCAGAAGTTAACTAATCGTTTCCTCCAAAATCGTGCTCCTTAAAATTCTTCACTAACTCAGCGTAATTCAAGGTATGTGAAATAATGCAAGTGCGACAATTCTATACCACACCAAGGTGATTAAATGTCACTTTGGTTAATTCAGCTCGCTCGATCCAGCGAGTGTACACTAAACATGACTTGATTATACACGCATAGCTGCGGACTAATTGTGAGTCAGATAATCTGATTGATGTGTGGGGTAAACACCAAGACATTAAATTTGAGGCAGATGAGGGGAAATTTGAGGCAGATTCACAGAGTAAGATTCTTCAAAACTGCTCAAAGCCATAGTGCTCAATAATCCTTGTCGCTTCATTCGAAAGCTCTCTGCACAAATTAACTTTATTTTTAGAGCAAAAAGAAAGATGATACCTTGGTTCCCTCTAATGGGAAGTTGTAGTTATATTTGGAGCTGTCAGTCAGTCGCTTGAGTGTGCCAGGGACCGCAGGCAGATGTGTGTGGGGATGGCTAAAATACGGGGGACACCTTTTGTGAACCCTGATAGGTCTACAGCAGTCCTGGTACCCACAAATGAAGACCCTGACCGAATACTGGTTGCTTTTTTCGACAAAGGTGATGATTCCGTTTCACTATAGCTTCTCATGGTGATGTTGCTTTCCATCAGGGCAGAACGGTAGCCTTGTGGATAGCACAATTGCTTCACAGCTCCAGGGTCCCAGGTTCGATTCCAGCTTGGGTCACTGTCTGTGTGGAGTCTGCACATCCTCCCCGTGTGTGCGTGGGTTTCCTCCGGGTGCTCCGGTTTCCTCCCACAGTCCAAAGATGTGCAGGTTAGGTGGATTGGCCATGATAAATTGCCCTTAGTGTCCAAAATTGCCCTTAGTGTTGGGTGGGGTTACTGGGTTATGGGGATAAGGTGGAGGTGTTGACCTTGGGTAGGGTGCTCTTTCCAAGAGCCGGTGCAGACTCGATGGGCCGAATGGCCTCCTTCTGCACTGTAAATTCTAATTCTATGATATCATAATTTTCACGCTGAACGCTGCTGTTTGTTATACCCCATCAAAGGTGCTATATAAGTGCAAGGTGTTGTAGATTAATGTTCAGATTCACACTCTGAGAACATAGCGTACAAGGCTTTGGACCAACTGTTGGAAAATGGGATTAGAATCAACAGGTGCTTGAGGGGCCAGACATGATAGGCCGAAGAGCCTCTTTCTGTGCGGTACAACTCTGTGACTAAAACAGCAATTGTACTAGAACAGAAAGTGTTCTGCCTTTCGGGTAAGCAGCTTGTGAAATATAACAACGATTCCTTTTTCATGGTGATATATATTTAAGTTCTTTCAGTATGCTCATCTCTGAATCACAAGGGTTCTGGATTTAACTCCCACTCCAGGAACTGACCACAAAAATCAACGCTGACACCCATGAAGGTGGATGTCAAAGATTGGAAGAACAGTCGGTGTCCTGGCTAATATATATCCCTCAATCAATGTCACAATTTACATAGCAGTTCGTGGGAGTTTGGTGAACACAATTTTTCTGCTGTGTCTCTGACATTAAAACAGTGCCTGCTCTTCAAACAAATACTTCAAAGGTCGCAGTGCACTTTGAGATGCCTGCTGGTCATAAGTGCCATATAAATGCAAGCTTTTCTTTCTGTGGCACAGTGGTCAGCACTGCTGCCTCACAGTTCCAGGGTCCCAGGTTAATTTCCGACTTTGGGTGACTGTCTTCCTCCCCGTGTCTGCGTGGGTTTCCTCCGGGTGCTCCGGTTTCCTCCCACAGTCCACAGATGTGCAGGTTGGGTGGATTGGCCGTGCTGAATTACCCCTTAGTGTCCAGAAGGTTAGGTGGGTTACTGGGTTACAGGGATAGGGTGGAGGCAGGGGTTTAAGTAGTGTCTTCTTTCCAAGGGCCGCACGGTAGCATTGTGGATAACACAATTGCTTCACAGCTCCAGGGTCCCAGGTTCGATTCCGGCTTGGGTCACTGTCTGTGCGGAGTCTGCATATCCTCCCCGTGTCTGTGTGGGTTTCCTCCGGGTGCTCCGGTTTCCTCTCACAGTCCAAAGATGTGCATGTTAGGTGGATTGGCCATGATAAATTGCCCTTAGTGTCCAAAATTGCCCTCAGTGTTGGGTGGGGTTACTGGATTATGGGGATAGGGTGGAGGTGTTGACCTTGGGTAGGGTGCTCTTTCCAAGAGCCAGTGAAGACTCGATGGGCCGAATGGCCTCCTTCTGCACTGTAAATTCTATGATAAGGGCCGGTGCAGTGTCGATGGGCCGAATGGCCTCCTTCTGCACTGTAAATTCTATGATATGATATGGTTCTTTATATCATAAATAACTAACATCTTGAACGCCCACCCAACTTTTGAGCCTGATGCACACTGGTCACATTTCAAATGTCACCTTTCAAAATGTCAGAAATATTTTCTTAAAAAAGAAACGCTGTCATATCTCCATCTGACCTGAAATTGAGAATTTGCAAGCACCTGCTAATCTGCTCATCTCCCTCAGCAACGGCAAACAGCCTCTCCGTGACCTGAGAATGGGCTTATTTATAACATTTCAAACTTACAGCATTACAGCGACAGACCAGAGTTTCGCTTTACCAGCAGAATAATCCATTGGGCAATATACGATATATCGCAGTGATAATTATGGAACAGCATATCATTCAATCTCTTCGGAGCAATGCCATGGGCTGTCCACAAATGTGAACAGTAAAACATATCTTCAGATAAGTACTGCTGCTCTAAACACTGTGTGCAATGTACAATAAAGGATGACTTTGCAACCTACATTACAATCCACCTTCAGCGACAGTGGTAAGAATTCCTGAACGGCACCAAGCTTTGATCACATCCAAAATCTAGATAGGGCTCCACCCACAATGAAAATGAAATGAAAATCACTTATTGTTACAAGTAGGCTTCAAATGAAGTTACTGTGAAAAGCCCCTAGTCGCCACATTCCGGCACCTGTTCGGGGAGGCTGGTACGGGAATTGAACCGTGCTGCTGTCCTGCCTCGGTCTGCTTTAAAAGCTAGCTATTTAGTCCAGTGTGCTAAACCAGCCCCTGGGGTAAACAAGCCATGGGGTTTAGAAATTAAAGCAGAAAATAAAAGCTCACGCTAAAATTAATCCAAGTACATGCTGATAGGTGCATTATAAGCGGGTCTGGAAAGTCCACTGTCCAGGAAATAAATGCTTTATTTTGTGTCAGCTGAATATTGACGACTGTTGACAAAGGCTAAAGAGCTAAAGTGCAAAGCTCACATTTAAAATAAAATTCCATTATTTTGCACATACAAATCTGGGTCTATTATTTTCCTTTACTCTTTCCCTGGAAAGTTGGCAAGATTTGCCAGTGAGCTGCCTATTACAGTCCATAGTTTGCTGCTGGCCTGATGGCAATTGCCTCAAGCCCCAGTATGAGGTGTGCCTCAAGCCTCACCATTCAAGCGCAGAAATGAATGGCACACCCAGAATTCCTGGATCATTGGCTCCACTTGTTGTGAACAGAAGCTTCTGGCAACAGGGTTGAATGTCCTTTTTGGTTTCCCAAACTGCCCGGGCATTGGGTGTACTTCACATCCTAATGATGCACCCTGGCCTATCCTGGCTAAGGACGCAATACAGGACAACCTATTATCCCTTAGTTCCATAACAAATCACATTTTGTCAATCAGAAAGAAAATTCATTGAAAGCAAAATAAATGTTTGTCAATATGCTGACGGAGACTGTCGTATATTTTCAAAATCTTTGCAAAAGGGAAGCTAAAGGGACATTGGCATCTTGCGAGAGTGGTGTCTGTTTCAATGACAAAGCAGAACAATCCTTCACCAGTGACAGCGGCTCGAATTCAATCCAAAAATCTTCTTGCGAGTCTGGCAGAGATCTTCCCCGATTGCTATTTCTGCTGTTTTTATATGGTGCAGTGTTGATGCTGTTACCAGATAATCGCTGTGCTTAGAACTACAAAATAAGTGTCTCAGATTCATCATGACGACTGACATCCCGGATGGTGCCAGTTGGCTAATTTGTTCATATTTCTAAATGTAATCAAGTCTCCCTGACAACAACCACTAATGAGATGGTCTTACAGCTGCTTTATGTTTGCATCCAGCAATGTAACAGAGCTGATTGTTTAGGCTTTATGACTCGTAATATTTGGGTATTCTTGAGTTTAAAGCTGTCCAAAGAGTTCCAAATCACCCAGCATCCAGAATATGGGACTCCCCCTGGCCATCTTGGTCCAGATTCAATTTCCTTGTCCAGGGACATTTAATCACCTCAACACTGCAGCGTCAGGAATTGGCTTCCTCTGCAACACAAATTGGATTACTCCCCAGCTAGATTTTCCTGCTTCAACAAATATTCTTTCATTGTTGTCGGTCTCATCGCAACCAGTAAGCTTTCGAGATGCCACGTCATTGGGGATCTACGTGGAGTTCATGGAGATGTTCGTTCTTATTCTCAGATAGATCATTAATTTTATTTTTAAATGTAAAAGACGTGAGCACCCCTGGAAATGTCCTCAAATAGCTTGTCCTCATCTATCTTCAAGTTGATCTGAGGTTGATATATTGAGGAGAGGTCAGGTTGAACAGTGTTACGTCCTTCTTCTGTTTGATGTAAACGCACAAATCATACACAAGGATTGGTGAAACAATAAAGTTGCCTCTTTACTCAAAGATAAGATGATATACAGATTAAGTCCACTGGGAGGCTATGAGGCACACATCTGACCTCAACCACTGTTGCTTGCAGACTGCCCAGAAGTTACGGGACTAATGCATCATATTCTGCTGAGGTGGAAATGATTGACAGTTGTTTAAGGTCCACTTCCTGAAAGGAATATGTACATCATATCCCCTGTCATAATATACACCTGTATATCATGGTGCAGACACACACACTGATGGACATACACTGGGACCAATCAACATGCACAAACACCGCAGCCAATCACCAGTAAGAATACACAGACTATAAAGGCAGAGGGCACCACGGTTCCCGCTCATTCTGGATGCTGCCTCTCAGAAGCACAAGAGCTCATCCAGCCCAGCACAGACTCACACCACGGGCTGAGAGAATCAACTGGTTCGGACAGGCTTAGGTCTCTAGTTAAACTAGCATCGTTTAAACCCACAGTTCACGGATGTCGATTAGTTTATAGTTAGTTAATAAAATAGAGTTGAACCTTGCTCAGTGTTGGTGCTATATGTTAACCTCGCAAGTCTACATTATCCAACACTTCATCCCCATTTCCTTTTTTATAAAGTTTTACCTTTAACAAATCTAACTATTTACATGAAAACAAAATAAAATTATATTTGAATGTACCTTAACAGAACAATACATTTATTAGTCCCTGAAACGTACCATTGTACGCAGTTGCCACTGCTATTCTGTGACTACATACATTTCAGTGCATGAAGAGACAGGGTACGGGATTCTCCGTCCCGCCAGCCGACCATTGTGGCCAATCCCACGCCATCGGGAAATCCTTGAGCGTGGGTGTGCTGCTGACGCAATGAAGAACCCCGACAGTGGAGAATCCAGCCTAGGATGTTTGCATCTGCACTGGTATCAAGGTTTCGCATATCAGAAATCAAAATGTCCAATGTTCAATTCACCTAACTGCACGCCTTTCGGGACTTGTGGGAGGAAACCGGAGTACCCGGAGGAAACCCACGCAGACACAAGGAGAACCTGCAGACTCCGCACAGACAGTGACCCAAGCCGGGAATCGAACCCGGGTCCCTGGCACTGTGAAGCAACAGTGCTAACCACTGTGCTACCATGCTGATCCTTCTTCACCTGTGGGAATATAATCTGGACAGTGGCAAAGGCTGTGCCAATACATTGCTTGATGTCCAGATGTTGAATGTCTGCTCACTCTGTATGTTCATGGACTGCTCACCCTCATCATTTGACCATATAGCTTGGCCACGCATTTTGTGGAACCTGTTTTGACATTGTTTGGTACATACTCTTGGTTGTTGCACCTGTGTGGCCTCTAGTTGTGTCTCCTCATGGTATCGAATCACTTATTCTGACTTTTGCCTTCTGCATCGTTGTTTCCAGTACCCTCCTGTGTCACACGCCTTGCGCGCAGCTTTCGATACTCAGCGTTTGCTGATTGCTTCTGTGAGACCATACCACCTGCACTATTTAGCAGGCTAGCCTTTATTGGCTATCACGCATACCCTGTATGTTCCATCCACCCATCGGTATAGCTTCATACTTGTGTCCCTTTGTGGTAGTTTTTCCATGGTCGAACCCTGGGTTGGTCTGAGATGTTTTCTCGGAATGCTACCATGAGGGTAGATGAGATTACAAGCTTGATTATCCTGTTGGCGAGCCGCGTACAATGATGTTGAAATCACACCCTTTGCCTCTGCATCTAATTATAAATTAGTCAATAGTTTTCGTTGGTTATTGTCCAAAGGACATGAATTCCACTCAGGGTATTCTGAAGTTGAACTTCACTCATATTTGATTTTGAGAGTTATATTTTGTTCAGATTTTTCCAGATAATCGTTGGACAGACCCAACATGTTCAGTCTGCGGAGGTCTTCATTGCCTATGACATTTAAAAATGTAGGACTTGTTTATCTGGTTCAGAAATGTTGAGATCCAAAAACACTACCCAATGCATTGTCAGAACAAATAAATTCAGACAGGAGACCTGTTGCAATCCAATTGATTGTTCGAAATTTTGTGGTCATCTTTTAGCTTTTTGCAGGATTTTGTTTTTCAAATTTAGAGTACCCAATTATTTTTTCCAATTAAGGGGAAATTCAGTGTGGCCAATTCGCCTATCCTGCACGTCTTTGGGTTGTGGGGTGAAACCCAGGCAGACACGGGGAGAATGTGCAAACTCCACACGGACAGTGACCCAGGGCCGGGATTCGAACCCAGGTCCTCAGCACCATAGGCAGCAATGCTAACCACTGTGCCACCGTGATGCCCCTTTTGCAGGATTTTTAATGGTATCTGGAACTGTGCAAGCTTCTTGTTGTTCATTTTGCGTTAATCTAGCTCTGAGTTGGAGTACCTTTAGCCGCCACTGCCTCAACTGGTCAGAGCTTATTGCTTGACTGCAATGGTGGTACCGTTGAGCTCTTTCTGATTTTTCCCAGTTTAACTCTAAGCTCCACCAATAAAGCAGTGATTCACGTGGGAACGTGGCTGCAGACTTCAAAAATGAGAGCAAACAGCGACTGAAAAACTTTTTTTTTGCAGGTTTATTCTTTTTTACAGATTTCTTCTTCTGGGTGCCACTGGATGAATTCTTCTCGCCCAGCCCAGATTGTGATATTTGATCTTCCCCAGAAGCAGTAATGGTACACACTCTCTCCTGTCTGTAAGTCCTGATTTCAATGAGACCCCACAGACTCTGCTGTGTAATTTATATTCATACTTAAACTTCATAGCAAACTTTCACTATTTAAGCTCTCCCAAGTTTGAGCAATCTTACTCAGGCCTGAGGCCTGTTGCCTGGAGTGAGATGCTATCCCAGAACACAGGCACTATGTGTCGAATGCCTACAAAGCTGCAGAATCCTTCCACACGGTGAATCACTTTCACACCAGCTCTGTTGTTCTGCTGCCCAGGAGGGGTTGAGGCTTACATATTTGGCAGTCAAGCCTTCAAAAGCATACTGCCACCCTGCCACCATGTTGTGTTCTTCTTTGGTTCAATGTAAATTTACCAATCATGCGTGATGGGTGAAACAATAATCTTGGCTCTTTATTTGAAGGTATACAGATAAAGTTCGCTGTGATGCTAACATCTGACCTCGACCACGGTTGTCTGCAGATTGCCTACAAGTCATGGGACTAATACATCACATTCTGTCAAGGTGGTGCCGATTGACAGTAGTTTAAGGCACACACATTTAAAGGTATGTGCACATCATACCCCAACAAGCAGCAGAGTCCCTCAGCCATGTCTGCTGCAGCTAATGCTGCTGGAAATTTAGGAAAATCACACATTAACCATTGAGTTCTTTGCATCTGGTGGTGCGGTTGTAGGGAGGAATTTTCATTCCCGTCACCAAGAATTCTTTCTCAGATGTATCACCTGTCCACAAAGTTCCTGGGCTGGATTCTCCGCACTCTGATGCCGTAATTGCGGCCGGCAGCGGGGTGGAGGATCCAGTTTGACGCCAAAATTGGGACCGGCGCCGGTTCGACGATTCTCCGGGCACCGAAAAGCGGCGTCACCGGGGAGTACGCCACGCCGCCTGGGGCCATTGCCAGAGGCCCGCTCCGACATCCTCCACTCCTGACCAGCCAAAGTCCCTACGGCGTGGAACTAACCTGGTCCTGCTGATCGGGATGCTCGCGTGGCGGCTGCGGACTCAGTCTGCGGCTGCCCTGGTCGGGGGCTTGCCGATCGGAGAATAGGCGGCCGGGGAATGATTGTGCGGGTTTTGAGGGTCAGGCGCGTGGCCTATCGGGTGCGGGGGGGGTCTCTTTTTCGGGACCAGCTCCGCGGTCCGATTCCGCCATGGAGCACGGCGCGGCTGCTGGAGGCTGCCGCCATGCGCATGTACGGCCTCCGACCCGGAAGTGCGGGGCCCCTATCTGCAGCAAAAGCTGCGAGATTCACTCTGGGTCCCTACTAGCCCCCTGCAGGGCTGGGAATTCGTGTCCCTTTAATCCAGGATTTCCAGGAGTAAAAATCCACTGTTTTGACTCCGGCGTGGGGACATAGTTCCAATGATGGAGAATCCAGCCCCCTGTTCTTGGTTTATATGGAAACGTGTGAAAAGAATTGCCAATCCAAAGATTTATCAGCCATCACTCTGTCACATATCTCCAAGTGAAACGATCCAGGAGTCTGGTCATTCTGCCTTTCAGTATATCTCACTAGATGGAGTCATCATTAATGATAAATGGCACTATTGTGGCTCCTTCACCCCTCAAAGATGCTCTTCCTCAGCATCTGCAAGAAGCTCAGGTGCATGTTGATTTGTTTAAAATTAATGTTCTCAAGTTCTGAACCTTTGTCCTTCATGCTGCCAATAAGACATTTTTCCCCAAGAAACCATGACGATTGACAATCATTTCATTAAAAAAATATATATTTAGAGTACCCCATTATTTCTTTTTCCAGTTAAGGGGCAATTTAGTGTGCCCAATCCACCTACCCTGCACATCTTTTGGGTTGTGTGGGTGAAACCCATGCAGACACGGGGAGAATGTGCAAACTCCACATGGGCAGTGACCTGGGGCCGGGATCAAACCCTGGTCCCCAGCACCGTGAGGCAGCAGTGCTAACCACTGTGCCATCGTGCGGCTCTGACAATCATTTCAAATAAAATATTTTCTTAATCAAAAATCATGCCTATTAAAACGATACTGGTGTGAATACTGATTCTGCTAGTCCAAACCAGAACATGTTATACACACTGTAAATAGACCATATATGAGAATTTTATGATAATATAATTCCAAACAACCTGCTGTCGAGATTCTTTGTTCCAAAATACATTCAGATAGAGAAATAACTGACATAACAATGGTGTTAGAACTTCTAACCTTCAGGATCCTTTATTCAAATCCAGCCACGCAGAGCAGATGTTAATCTCACATGTCTGGTAGAATAACTAAATCGGGATAAGCATTAAGGATTTGCATTGAATTTTGGCTTCAGCTTCATTGCTAGTTTCTGCTTCTATGAGATTCAAGTGGTGTGAAGCCACTGGATTTAAAATCTTCTCAATTAACGCAAATACTCTTCGGAAATGCACTCTTCCCAGTGCTTTGGGTAAGGTAGTGTCTGATAGGAAATCATTCTGTCACCTGACCTTCAATGTTACACTCGTCCTTCTAAACCCCCAAATTGCTGATATATACTCTTTACCTCATCCCTGCATCCTCACTATATTGTAATCAAAATTCAGCACATCAGGGGCAGCACGGTGGCACAAGTGGATCGCACTGCGGCTTCACAGTGCCAGGGTCCCAGGTTCGATTCCCCGCTGGGTCACTGTCTGTGCGGAGTCTGCATGTTCTCCCCGTGTCTGCGTGGGTTTCCTCCCACAGTCCGAAGACGTGCAGGTTAGGTGGATTGGCCATGATAAATTGCCCTTAGTGACCAAAACGGTTAGGAGGGGTTATTGGGTTACGGGGATAGGGTGGAAGTGAGGGCTTAAGTGGGTTGGTGTCGACTCAATGGGCCGAATGGCCTCCTTCTGAACTGTATGTTCTATATTCTCCCATTCATTCCTTCTGAGGACCTGAAAACGGCAAAATAACTGAATTCTCTCAGACTTGCCTCCATCTTGCAACCAACAACCTATCAAAATGCAAGTTTGGTATCATCCAGTCGTTAACTTTTCATTCACGAATCCCACCCTCCTGTACTGGTGATCCGTGGCTATATAACACTACATCTCTTAAAGAAATAAACACAAAATCAAACTTGTCTCCAAACAAAAAGTTTCAAGAACTTCTGCAGTTTTGCTCCACGCCAAAACAGAGAACCGACCAATAATAATAATCTTTATTAGTGTCACAAGTAGGCTTACATTAAGCACTGCAATGAAGTTACTGCGAAAATCTCCTAGTCGCCACACTCCGGCGCCTGTTCGGGTACACAGAGGGAGAATTCAGAATGTCCAATTCACCTGACAAGCACATCTTTTGGGATTTGTGGGAGGAAACCGGAGCATCCGGAGGAAACCCACACAGACGGGGAGAATGTGTAGACCGTCCGCACAGACAGTTACCCAAGCCGGGAATCGAACCTGGGACCCTGGCGCTGTGAAGCAACAGTGCCAACCACTGTGCTACCGTGTGCCTTTCCTAAATATAAATAAAATTGAGCATTCTTATTTCAATTGCGAATTATAGATCCACAGCATGGATCCTCTTCAGTTCTAACATTGTTCAGTAATTATTTGAATTTAGATCAGACGTGGAACGTTTCGGTAAAGCTTCTCATTCCTGATTTGGTCAACGCATTATAATAGGTGAAGGTCTAATGCATTAGACAAGTGGCAGTTTTCCCCCTCACATGTTTTGCAAGGTTGGCTCATTGTACCACATTAAAGCCTAAATAAATGTAAGTTGTCAGTGAAGATCTGAGCAGACTTGATCCAATTTCCCTGGACAAGCAACTCTCAATCTGGTGAGCAAACATTGTCGATATAATACGCTTAAAACAATATGCACCATTATCGATTGCAAAAACTGTGGTCTGATTTGCAAAGTAATTCAAGAAAGGGTTAAAAAACAAGAACACAAGCTGTAAGTGATATTCGCATTGGAGAAAATCACCAAGACTCCTCCTGGTATCTCTTGAAGTGCGAAGCAACATGTCTCGTATCAGAGCAAACCTCAAATGGACAAGAGACTGTGGGCCGAAAAGTCATTGATCTAAGCTGCCAGACACAAATGAGGTCAATACATCTGCTGAAGAAATGTCGATGCAAATCCCCAACCACAGCAAGAAGGAAGAGCTGGTGTGGAAACACAGCCTGTGGACAAATCTCATTATAAAATAATGGCGGTTGTAAATACCAGTGCAAAAAGATTGACTGCCGCTAATTTCAGTCTGTTTCCATGAAGATTGAGTATCGTTAATCTCCTCTCTGGTAACGTCTGCATTTTAATGCTGAGAGGGGCTTTAGAAAAGGGTCAGCCTCTTTTAAAATTAATTTGTCTGAGACTAATGTACAACCTATTTCTGAAACATAACGCACTACACAGGTCAAAGCATTGGGTTTTGTTCCCTTCAAGCTCAGAGCGCAGGTTTTAACACTTTCACTGGCACCGACCAATATTTAGGGATTTATTAGCTTATAAAGAAAGTGCAGCAGGAATCGCTCTTTAATACATTCAAGGGTGCCAACTATTCTGTTTGCAGCTCCGAGTGAGGAGAGGAAAAGGGGGAAGGAAATCTACATCTCCTTGCCTCACTGCTGTTCCACAATCTAATTGTATTTAAACACCATCAGTATATTGACCATCGCTTGGCCTCTTTAACCCAGTTAAGTTCAATTGACACTCCACACACAGGCTCCTGTGACATGTTCCTGCAGCCTAGCTTAATTGCTTTCAATAAATTGAAAGGCCACATGGCGTTCGATGTGACACCTTCCGTGGAAAGTTCAATTGTTCAGATTGTTAATTGGGTCTCTAAACTTGTTATTCTGAAATCAAGTATTTGTCCTTGTTTGTTTCAGAAAGCACCAGCACCACAGTGTTCGACTACTTGTGTTTTTGAGTGCGATTTAATACGATTCCTTTCCAATCAGATGTTACCACGAGGAGGGTTGGTTGTCATTGGCATTATGCCATTAGCATTTTACATCTATTATTTTCAATGGCCTGAAAATCAGGAGCTGAAACCCATTCATCTTCTGACTGCTGCTCCCTGCGCAATTCTACCCTGCACTGGGAGCACCTGCTCAGGCCTTAGAAATAATAATAATAATAATCGCTTATTGTCACAAGAATGAAGTGACTGCGAAAAGCCCCTAGTCGCCACATTCCGGCGCCTGTTCAGGGAGGCCTGTACGGGAATTGAACCCGTGCTGCTGGCCTTGTTCTGCATTACAAGCCAGCTGTTTAGCCCACTGTGCTAAACCAGCCCCACATAGGACCAGGACAGGATAATTCAGTGAGGTTGTGGCTGATCTGTGCCGCAACTCCATTTACTCATCCTTTTTCCTCTTCCGCAATCCTAAAATGGAAGAAAAATCCATCAGCTTCAGTTTTGAAAATTTCAATGGATCCACAGCCATTTGAGGAGGAAAGTTCTGTCTTTCCCCGGCGCTCGTTGTGGAGTAGTGCTTTCTGATTTCATTCCTGAATGCCCCATCTGTAATTTTGAGACTGTGCTCTCGTGTTCGGGAATCGGGAGATAGTTTCTCTATGTCTACCCTGCTGAATACCTCAACCATTGTGCATGGTTCGACTCGCAACGCACCCTCAACCTTCTAAATTCAGGAGAACACAAGCCATGTTTGTTAAACCTACCGTCCTGATGTAATCCCTTAAATCCCAGAATAATTCTGGTGAATCTGTTCTGTCCTCCTTTCTAGGCCAAGGTCTACTCCTGAGGTCTGTTGCGTCAAATGAAAACGGTTCTCCAGCTGAAGTCTGACCAGGTCTTTCTACGACTGAAGTATCCTTTCCTTCCTTTTCTGTTCCTGCCCCCTTGAGGTAAAGACCAGCATTCCATGGGTCTATTTTGATTACTTTTTGTACCTGTGCAGTAGCTTTTAGTGATTTGTGCAGCCCAATTATTTATTTCCACGACAGTCTGTAGCTTCTCACTATTAAAGAAAGACTTGCATTTATATAGCACCTTTCATAACCATGTTTGTCTCAAGGGGCTTGGCAGTCACTGGTACTTTTAAAATGTAGTCACATGTCGTCAGAAGGTAGGAAACCCAGCAACCAATTCACAGACGGAAGACACCCATTATGGTATCGATTGAGGGGTAAGTATTAGCCGGAACACCTGGGATAATTAGCTTGAGTGAAAGCAGATTTGATTTTAACATGTCATCTGAAAGCCAGCACCCTATGAAAGTGCTGCATTCCCTCAGTGCTGCACTGAGACGTCAGTCTTGATTTTTATGCTCAAGCACTAGCGTGGGACTTGAACCCATGGCTATCTGAATCAGAGACAAGAGTGACACAAAGTGGGTGACCTCCAGATTCCCTCCACACTGAACGCTCACTCTGTTTTGTCCTCTTTGATTCCACACAACTTACTATCCTGCCATTTCTCAAAGACAATGAACCCTGAAAATCCACGGAAATTCTTCCAGAATCTCACCGTAACACTTGCACTGACTGAGCAGACCCCACTGGAGAATTGCAGTGTCTCAAGAACATAATTTATTTGGTTTTATTTTATTTTTTACATTTTTCCAACGAAGGGGCAAATTGGCGTGGGCCAATCCACCCACCCTGCACATCTTTGGGTTGTGGGGGCGAAACCCACGCAGACACGGGGAGAAATGTGCAAACTCCACACGGACAGTGACCCAGGGCCGGGATCGAACCTGGGACCTCGGCGACTGTGAGGCAGCAGGGCTAACCTACTGCGCCACCCCTCTCAAAAACATAATTGATGCAAAAGCTAGGGTGGCCCTGGAGATTGGGGTCACCTCGCCCTCAGCTGGGAGTCCCACTTTTCCTGGTCTGACGTTGAATTGGGTAATGGTGAACTTAGTGATTTGAGGTTTTCTGGTCCTCAGGCAGTGGACCCGCCTTTCAGAGAAAAGGTAGCAGAGCCTGGAGACTGAGCAGGAGCTAGATGTAAAATTGCAGCTATGAGGAAAGATTAGGTAGTCTACGTTTGTTTTCCTCAGAACAGAGGAGGCTGAGGAGTTGCTCGATTGACGTGTACAAAATTATGAGGGGGCCGAGATAGAGTGAACAGGGAAGACCTGTTTTCCCGAGCAGAGAGATAAATTACCAGGGGGCACGGAATGAAGGTGATTGGTAGGATAGAGGATGTGAGGAAAAACCTTTGGACCCAGAGGTTGGCAGGTGTCTGGAATTCGCTTCCCAGATTGGTGGTTGAGGCAGAATCCCTCAACTCATTTAAAAGGTACCTGAATCTGCACCTGAAGTGCTGTATCCAGGGGCTGGAAGGTGGGATTAGAATGGGCGGGCTAGTTTGTTTTACAACCGGTGTAGACACGATGGACTGAGTGGCACCTTCCAGTGCCATAACTTTTCTATGCTTCCCTGAATCTATGTCTTTTTCTTAAAATATCATTGGATTACCCCCTTTCACTGAGGACCAAAAGATCGATAGCTGGGTTCCTGGCACTGTTATCATAACTATCAGCATTACAAGGGTTAATGTAGTGTCAAGAGTAGCCAGTAGAGGGAGCTGCAGATACAACTATATAAGGCAGTGATGCTAGACTTTAGGGTAAGAGTGTATGCAGGAGACAGCTAGTGAAGGTCATAAGAGCAAATAGTGTGAGTAAGGTTAGATTATAGTTTATACCAGTACTGTAGTGAGATTAGCAGTAGATGAGTTGCGTATTCTTAAGGACTAATTGTCGAATCCCAGTTTAGTAGTGGAAATAAAATTGTAGCTTTGCTTAAGTTAAAAGCTATTCTGTGGTCTTTGCGAACACCATACCAACTATCCTGAACACCACAGCACTGAGAGTGTTGGGAACCACCCCTATTAGTGGGAAACCGTCAGACTTTCCTACTTGATGCTCTCGGGATGTGTCTTTTCTGGTTGAGACTCTCTGCCAGTGTCTTTAATCATGTTGTGTTCTATCCACACATCGCCGCTACGCTGCGTGACCTACGCTGGCTCCTGGTTTAGTAACACCTCAATTTTAAAGTTCTCATCCTCCGTTTTCAAATCTCTTCATGGCCTCTCTCTACATGTGTGGTGAGATAACCACTGTAGTTATGTGTACTGCAGTAGGGGATGTATGCCTGTACCTGTAATACAGGTTCCTCCGGTCAGCCCCTGCCGGCTAGCTCCGCCCACAGGGAGCTTGTGTATAAATATGTATGAGAGCTGCTCAGACCCTCAGTCTACAGTTGCGGATGGAGGGACAACATCGTACAGCAATAAAGCCTCTATTGTACTAGTCTCTCGGCTTTGAGTATAATTGTTAGCGCCACAATTTATTGCTGTACGATTTCCCAGTCACCATGGACATCAGAGTCAAGCCTGACCGTCTGCAGCTGGATCCACATTCGCCTCACGCCAGAAAAGACTTTGATCACTGGCTCGCAGTCTTCGAGGCCTACATCTCTTCAGCGGACCCTCCCCCGACGGAGGCTCAGAAAAAGCAACTCCTGTACTCCAGACTTAGCTCCAGCGTCTTTCCGCTCATTCGAGATGCGACCGACTACACCGCAGCTATGGAACTGCTCAAGGAGAATTATGCACCATCGACGAACACCCTGTTTGCGAGGCATCAACTTTCTACTCGTGTCCAGCAGCCGGGTGAGTCGATTGAGGACTTCTGGAGGGCCCTTATACCTCTGGTACGAGACTGCGACTGCCGGGCCCTCACAGCCGCGGAACATTCGGATTTACTCATGCGCGATGCCTTCGTTACAGGCATTGCATCGGACCCCATCCAGCAACGACTGCTGGAAGGGGTCGCCCCCGACCTCGCGGCCGCAAAGGCCCTGGCGCTCTCCATGACGGCCGCCTCCCGTAGTGCGCACACTTACTCCGCTAGCCACTCGGCCCCCGTCCTACCCCTCGTGGACCCCGCAAACGGCTCCCCAGGCCCATCCGTCCCACCCCTCGTGGACCCCGCAAACGGCCCCCCCAGCAGCCGCCCCCGCGCACTATGCCTGCGCTGCCCGCCGCACCGCACCCCCTGGGGGTCCCCACTGTTACTTCTGCGGCCAACAGAAGCACCCTCGCCAACGCTGCCCGGCCCGCACAGCGACCTGCAAAGCTTGTGGAAAGAAAGGCCACTTTGCAGCGGTGTGTCAGTCCCGGACGGTCGCCGCTATCGCGCCGCCGGTCCCCACGCCTCAGCCGCTCCCTCAATGGGCCCCGCCGTCCGCTTCCCCCGACCCCACGTGCAATCAGTGGGCGCCGCCATCTTTTGCCGCCCCCGCCACGTGCGCCCCATGGGCGCCGCCATCTTCATCCACCACAGCCATGTGCGTTCCATGGGCGCCGCCATTTTGTTCCGACCCCATAACGTGCGCTCCATGGACGCCGCCATTTTACCCACAGGTACTGCGGATGCCGCCATCTCGTCTCCAGGGGCCGCCATCACGGGACACGGGTCGCTACCGCTCCTCGTCGGACTCATCGGACTCAACCGCCGACCAACCACTGCTCGCCTCCGTTACGCTCGACCAGTCCCGTCCTCGCAACCTGGCACCCTCTTCCACATCGGTGCTGGTCAACGGCCATGTGACCTCCTGCCTCATCGACTCCGGGAGCACCGAGAGCTTCGTCCACCCGGATACGGTAAGGCGCTATTCCCTTGCGATCCATCCCGCCGACCGGCAGATCTCCCTTTCCTCCGGTTCCCACTCTGTCCCGATCCGGGGTTTCTGCCTGGTTAAACTCACTGTACAGGGTGTGGAATTCGACCGTTTCCGTCTGTACATTCTCCCCGACCTCTGCACTTCACTCCTACTAGGCCTGGATTTCCAGTGCAATCTCCAGAGCCTCACCCTCAAATTCGGTGGACCCCTACCTCCCCTCACCGTTTGCGGCCTCGCGACCCTCAAGGTCGAGCCCCCCTCCCTCTTTGCCAATCTGACTGTGGATTGCAAGCCCGTCGCCACCAGGAGCAGACGGTACAGCACCCAGGACAAGGCCTTCATCAGGTCCGAAGTCCAGCGGCTGCTTCGGGAGGGTATCATCGAGGCCAGCAACAGCCCTTGGAGAGCCCAGGTGGTAGTGGTTAAGACCGGGGAGAAGCACAGGATGGTCGTGGACTACAGCCAGACCATCAACCGGTACACGCAGCTTGACGCGTACCCCCTCCCCCGCATTTCTGATATGGTCAATCAGATTGCACAGTACCGGGTCTTCTCTACTATTGACCTGAAATCCGCCTACCACCAGCTCCCCATCCGTAAATCGGACCGTCCCTACACTGCCTTTGAGGCGGACGGTCGTCTGTACCAATTTCTGAGGGTTCCCTTCGGCGTCACGAATGGGGTCTCGGTCTTTCAGCGAGAAATGGACCGAATGGTTGACCGGTACGAATTGCAGGCCACCTTCCCGTACCTCGACAATGTCACCATCTGCGGCCATGACCAGCAGGACCATGATGCCAACCTTTATAAATTCCTCCACACCGCATCTCTCCTTAATCTCACGTACAACAAGGAGAAATGCGTGTTCCGCACAGACCGCTTAGCCATCCTTGGCTACGTAGTCCAAAACGGACTACTGGGGCCCGATCCCGACCGCATGCGCCCCCTCATGGAGCTCCCAATTCCCCACTGCCCCAAGGCCCTCAAACGCTGCCTTGGGTTTTTCTCTTATTACGCCCAGTGGGTCCCGCAATACGCAGACAAGGCCCGGCCACTTATCCAGTCCACACATTTTCCCCTCTCGGCCGAGGCACAACAGGCCTTCGCCTGCATTCGATCTAACATAGCCAGGGCGGGGATGCACGCCGTAGACGAGACTCTGCCTTTCCAAGTAGAGAGCGACGCTTCAGATGTCGCCCTTGCCGCCACGCTGAATCAGGCCGGCAGACCCGTGGCATTCTTTTCACGCACCCTCCACGCCTCCGAAATTCGGCATTCCTCTGTCGAAAAGGAAGCCCAGGCAATCGTTGAAGCGGTGCGGCACTGGAGGCATTACCTGGCCGGCAGGAGATTCACTCTCCTCACTGACCAACGGTCGGTAGCCTTCATGTTCAACAACACGCAGCGGGGCAAGATCAAGAATGACAAAATCTTGCGGTGGAGAATTGAGCTCTCCACCTTTAACTACGAGATCTTGTATCACCCCGGCAAGCTCAACGAGCCCCCAGACACCCTCTCCCGAGGTACATGTGCCAGTGCACAAGTGAACCAGCTCCGTGCCTTGCACGACAGCCTTTGCCATCCGGGGGTCACCCGCTTGTACCATCTGATCAAAGCCCGCAATCTGCCCTACTCCGTCGAGGAAGTACGGACAGTCACCAGAGACTGCCAGATCTGTGCGGAGTGCAAGCCGCACTTCTACCGGCCAGATCGCGCGCGCCTGGTGAAAGCATCCCGCCCCTTTGAACGCCTCAGCGTGGACTTCAAAGGGCCCCTTCCCTCTACCGACCGCAACACCTACATCCTTAATGTGGTCGATGAATTTTCTAGGTTCCCCTTTGCCATCCCATGCCCAGATATGACGTCTGCCACCGTCATCAAGGCCCTGGATTCCATTTTCGCCCTGTTCGGTTTCCCCGACTATATCCACAGTGACAGGGGATCCTCATTCATGAGCGATGAGCTGCGTCAGTTCCTGCTCAGCAGGGGTATCGCCTCCAGCAGGACGACCAGCTACAACCCCCGGGGAAACGGGCAGGTAGAGAGGGAGAACGGGACGGTATGGAGGGCCGTCCAGCTGGCCCTACAGTCCAGGAACCTCCCAGCCGCTCGCTGGCAGCAGGTCCTCCCTGACGCGCTCCATTCCATTCGGTCGCTACTGTGCACCGCAACTAACAGTACACCCCATGAACGGGTTTTTGCCTTCCCTAGGAAGTCCACATCCGGAGTGTCGCTCCCGACTTGGCTCACGACTCCGGGCCCAGTCCTTCTCCGTAGGCATGTACGGCACCACAAGGCGGAACCCCTGGTGGACAAAGTACGCCTTCTCCACGCCAACCCTCAGTATGCCTACGTGGAGTTCCCCGACGGCCGCCAGGACACAGTCTCGCTCCGGGACCTGGCTCCCTCAGGTGCCGATCCCATGCCCACAACCCTTCCTGCGCCAACCCCAGCGCCCCCCTATTTGTCCCCATCAGGTCCATCCCTCATCCCCCTGCCCACCCTGGAGGACATGGAAGATTTCGGCTTGCTCTCGGAGTCATCCCGCCAGCAGCCAGCACCAACACCGCCAGCACCTGCACCATCGGGGCCATCACCGCCTGTGCCGACGTCACCACCACAGCTACGCCGCTCACAGCGGAACGTCCGACCACCGATTCGGCTCAACCTGTAACCTGCTAACCGGATGGACTCTTGATTTTCCTTGTTGGACCCTCTTGTAAATAGCATCCTTTGTATTAGAGTTACATGTCACCCCCGCCGGACTCATTTTTACAGGGGGTGAATGTGGTGAGATAACCACTGTAGTTATGTGTACTGCAGTAGGGGGATGTATGCCTGTACCTGTAATACAGGTTCCTCCGGTCAGCCCCTGCCGGCTAGCTCCGCCCACAGGGAGCTTATGTATAAATGTATGAGAGCTGCTCAGACCCTCAGTCTACAGTTGCGGATGGAGGGACATCGTACAGCAATAAAGCCTCTATTGTACTAGTCTCTCGGCCTTGAGTATAATTGTTAGCGCCACAACATGTCTCTCTAATCTCCCCTAGCTCCACAACCCTCCAAGTTGCATGTGCTTCTCACGAACATGCCTGATTTTAAGCGCTCCACGACTAGGGGCTATGCTTTCAGTTGCCAGGCTCCAAGCTCTGGATATCTGGAGCTCGGAAACCCCTCCGCCTCTCTATCTTGCTTTCCTGCTCCTTAAAAACTACTATTTTGACTGAAGTCTTTGGTTATCAACCCTCATAGCTGTTGATGTGGTTCAACATCAAATCTTGTTTTCTAATCTTTACAAATTCGTTTACAGAATGTGGGCAATCAATAGGGCATTTGATGATTACTTTGTAGAAACCCTATTGTGCAGAAGGAGGCCATTCGGCCCTTCGAGTCTGCACCGACCCTCGGAAAGAGGACTCTACCTAGTGCCACTCCCCCACCCTATCCCTGTGACCCCACACATTGACCTGGCCAATCCATGTAACCTGCACATCTTTGGAATGTGGGTGGAAACCGGGGCACCCGGAAGAAACCCACATAGACACCTGGAGAATGTGAAAACTCCGCACGGTCACCCAAGGCTGAAATCGAACCCGGGTCCCTGGCACTGTGAGGCAGCAGTGCTAAACACTGTGCCACGTGTTACCCCAGTACTTGAATAGAAACAATATGTAGGGATACAGGAAATAGGTAGGGGAATGGCACCAAGCCATATTGCTTATTTGGAGAGTTGGTGCAGACGCAATGACCCAAATGGTCCCCTACTGCGCAGTAACAATTTTGTGACTCTGGGTGTCACTGGCTAGGCCAGCATTTATTTCCCATCCCTAATTGCCCATGAGAAGGTGGTGAGGAGCTGCCTTCATGAACCGCTGCAGGCCCTGTGGTGTAGGTACACCCGCAGTGCTGTTAGGGATGGAGTTTGAGGATTTTGACGCAGCGACAGTGAAGGACCGTGGGACATTTTATTCAGCCGATATGTTGGACTTGATGTATTAGCTTGTCTTTTACGCAACCTTCTTCTTGACATAAGATTGAACAATGAATGCATAAATAACATTGCAATTTCTTTCACTTCAATAGATCTGAAATTAAAGCCAATTGTATATTTTGAATTGTTTCATATATTTACAGGGAACACTTTAAGACCATAAGCCATTGGAGCAGAATTAGGCCACTCGGCCCATCGAGTCTGCTCCGCCGTTCAATCATGGCTGGTATTTTTATCATCCCCATTCTCCTGCTTTCTTCCCATAACCCCTGATCCCCTTATTAATAAAGAACCTGGGCGTGATTCTCCGCAACCACGATGGATGGGAGAATAGCGGGAGGTTCGCTCCCGCACGTCCCGCTATTCTCCTACCCCCCCAAAATGGAGTGTCCGGTTTTGCGACACGCCGCTCGGAGAAACGCGGGCCGCCGTTTTTCACGGTGGCCCGCGATTCTCCGGCCCGGATGGGCCGAGCGGCCTGCCGTTCCCGACCTGTTCACGACGGCGGCAACCACATCTGGTTGCTGCCGTCGTGAACATGGCGCGCCAGGTAAGTGTGGGGCCTGTGGGGGGCGGATCGGGGATCGAGCACCACGACCGTGCTCGGGAGGGGATGGACCTGCGATCGGTGCCCACCGATCGTCGGGCCGGCGTCTCAAGGGGATGCACTCTTTCCCCTCCGCCGCCCCGCTAGATCAAGCCGCCACGTCTTGCGGGGCAGCTGAGGGGAAAGACGGCAACCGCGCATGCATGAGTTTGAGCTGCCCAACCTGCGCATGCGCGGTTGGCGTCATTAGGCGCCGCGGCGGCGTCATTCTTGGCGCGCCGGGCCTTGAAGCCAGGGACAAGGCCCAGCCGCCGAGTTTCCCGGTACGGCCCGCCTATCCCCCTGGGGAGGGGAGAATAAGGGGCCGGGAGAGGCTTCCGACGCCGTTGTGAACCTCTCCGGGTTTCACGATGGCGTCAGGCCTTGCGGAGAATTCCGCCCCCTATCTATCTCTGTCTTAAGGACACTCAATGATTTGGTCTCCTGTGATGATTTTGTCTTCTGCGGCAAAGTGTTCCACAGATTCACCACCGTCTGGCTGAAGAAATTCCTCCTCATCTCTGTTTTAAAGGATAGTCCCTTTAATCTGAGATGGTGTCCTCTGATTCTAATTTTCCCGACAAGTGGAAACATCCGCTCCACGTCCACTCTATCCAGGCCTCACAACATCCTGTAAGTTTCAATAAGATTGCCACTTATCCATCTAAACTTCAACGAGTACAGACCCAGAGTCCGCAACCGTTCCTCATACGACAAGTTCTTCATTCCACGGATCATTCTTGTGAACCTCCCCTGGTCCCTTTCCAAGGCCAGCACATCCTTCCTTAGATACGTGGCCCAAAACTGCTCACAATACTCCAAATGGGGTCTGACCAGTGCCTTATACATTAGTACTTTTAGAATTTCATCCAACTCTTCTATTATAAAAGTGTATTTCCAACTGCACAATCTTTGTTCCTTTGCATGAGTTATGTTTACCAATATACTAAAGATTTGGTGCAGACATGTTGCATTAATTCTCACAAGATTAAACAATTGGCACTGCCGATTACTTCAAACCACATGGTTCTCAGGTGGATGCCTATAAGGAAAGAGCGCGATCTAAAATTATCCCTAACCCTGCGTTGGTCATGAGTGTATCATTGATGCACGTTTCCCGATGGATGTATCATTGATAACAAACCGGTTGGATGGTGAAGAGGAAACAGACTCCAGTCTCGCTAGCTGTAATCTGTGATTACCTCCTCCTTGTCATGGCACAGACAGGGGGCAGCATGATGGCACAGTGGGTTAGCACTGCGGCCTCACGGCACCGAGGTCCCAGGTTCGATCCCGGCTCTGGGTCACTGTCCGTGTGGAGTTTGCACATTCTCCCCGTATTTGCGTGGGTTTCGCCCCCACAACCCAAAAACGTGCAAGCTAGGTGGATTGGCCACTCTAAATTGCCCCTTAATTGGAAAAATGATTGGGTACACTAAATTTTTTTTTTTAATGGCACATGTAACAGGTATTGCAGCAGTCTGTATTGGAGGCACTTCTGTTTGGAAGTAGGAAATCTGGTGCTTTAAACCAGGTTGGAAACCGAGACTTGAGCACATCATGTGGGTTAACAATCCAGTGCAATGGTGAGGGAGCACCGCAATGTCAGAAGTGCCATCTGTTGTGATATTGAGCCTGCGTGCCATTGTAATGAAAGGTGCTGGGCAGAGCACGGGACTGGAGAATAACACCATGGTACCATCGCCATTGGTATCAACGCCAGTCTCACCACTGCCAACCACATTGTAATATGGTTCTTTAGATGTCTCATTGAGGGAATCTTGAGACTTCTTGCGTTTCGCAACAAAACGCAAATCTTTGGAGACTTTTATTTTTAAAGATGAACCATTTATTGTTCGTCTTTAACTATTCACAGATCCCAGGTTACAGTCATGCATGGTGCCGCTCCATGTAGGTAGGCTGCTTGCAGAGTGTCCTCTCCACATTGTCCTCAGAGAGCCTCTTACCATATGGCTCTATACGTCATACCATGGGCGGTGCTATTTACCAGTCCCACGTTAACCCTTGCTTGGTTTACCACCTTTACATTACAATGGCGTGCAGGCACAAAATCAAAATGCCATCTTTTGGATAAGATATTAAGCTGAGGCTCAAACTGCCCTCTTAGCTGGACAAAACGGATCCCATTGCACTATTTTGAAAAGCATGGGAGTTCTCCCCCCCCCCCCCCCCCCCCCCCCATGTCCTGGGTAGTATTTATCTCAACCAACATCACTAAAGTTGATTATCTGACCATTATCGTATTGCTGTTCGAATGGGCTTGCTGTGTGCAAATTGGCTGCTTCATTTGCTGTGTTTCACAGCGAACACAATTCAAAAGTACTTCATTGGCTGTAAAGTGTTTGGAGATTGTGAAAGGCAGAATAGAAATGCATGTTTTTCTTTCTTTCCAGAATATGTTTCTTCACTGTGGGTTTCCATTGAGGTGAGGAATAGTTTGGCATCTGGAATTTTTCAGTTTTGAAAGAAGGCACCTGGGACAAAGCTGATATTTACCCCCACGTGTGGGTGGGTTTGTTTTGAGCAGGAGGTTAAAATGCTAAAAATACAAACCAGGAACCTAACCTACCTCAAACCCTTGTTTTAACAGAATGCGGGTGAGAGGCAGGTAACCAATCAGTCCTCAGGAAGCAGGTAGGTCATTTCAGTGTTTTAACTGGGTTTGCAGGCCTTAAAAATTCCAACAGGTGAAAGGAGGCAAGAAAGGGTGAATCCATGAGATGAGTGCCTTTACAGCACTTCTTGTGGGCAAAATATCGATAGGGAAGCTTCACCGCAGCTTCTTGGAGCCTGTGCTCTGATCCAAGTTGTACCTGATCTCCCAAGGTTGACATCCACAGCAGGACCCAATCCTCTCGCACATCAGACGGTATTAAATCACTAGCCCGGCAAAAGAAAACACTGAGGTTTATCTCCCCCTGCAGAGAATGGCAAGGGGCTTGCATCAGGTGTTAACGGCAACCAGGTGCAAATCTTCTGTTGTGTGGCCATGAAGATTAACTCCTGGGATGTGTTACGGCAGCAGGGCGAGCAGGCGCGGGTGCAAAGTTCAGAGGGGAAAGCGAAGCCAGGCATCAGGTGGCAATTCCTTAGTCGGAAGGCGTTGAACCATTGGGATGGATGGCAAGGCAGGTCGGTAGCTGAGGCCAGAGCTCTGGGCTCGCTCAGATGTTGCTGAATGCTGATGTGTCAAGGTGGGAGTCCCAGGAAAGGTGAGATGGAATGGGCTTTGTGCCTAAGACACTTACGTGATGTTATAACTGAAGTTTAGTGAAATGGCAAGTGATGTTCATAGAGTCCCTGATTAGGATGGCAGTTTTAATATTAAAGGAGAGGTTTTAATGCAATTGATATATATTTTTTCGATCTGACCAAGCTACACGATTTAATGGTGCCTATATTTGCATTAAGGTGTCACCAACCTGATCTAGGTTCACAACAGATAATTTACTATTTGTCACACTTAGGACCATGAAACTAAATAAAGTAGTGTTCTGCAGGAGCCTGGGATCATCACAACAGTTGAGTCATGCTCTACCAATGGCTCAGTGGGCATGTACATTGCCTAGTTGATGTTGAGCCAAGTTGAGTTAGGGTTATTCTGAGGCCTGACTAGAGGATTTCAGCTGGGGTGGGGTGTTGATGGAGATATTACAGTTGGCTTCAGGTCATCAGGGGTGATGAGGAGGGAGGAGACTTAAAAAAAGCATTCTTAATGGTCACGGGGCTCTCGTTGAAAAATGCCTGTGGATGCAGTGTGAGGCAAGATTGAGTCTGGAAACTCTTTCTGACTGACAAGCCTGTCAACTATTCCTCTCAAGTAGGTTAGCCCTGCTGCCTCACGGCGCCGAGGACCCAGGTTCGATCCTGGCTCTGGGTCACTGTCCGTGTGGTGTTTGCACATTCTCCCCGTGTTTGTGTGGGTTTCACCCCCACAACCCAAAGATGTGCAGGGTAGGTGAATTGGCCATGCTAATTGCCCCTTAATTGGAAAAAAAATGAATTGGGTACTCTAAATTTTTTTTTTTTTAAATAGACCTCTCAAAGGCTTGATTCATGCAATTTAAGTACTGTAAAATGCTGGTGCTGTGAGAAATGTGCACCAGCACACGAGTCACCATTTTGCGGAAGAGCAATATGTCTTACCACCACCAGATGGCAGAGTGAGACAGTGCTGCTCTTTGCTTCTACTGCTGATAGTCTACAGCATCTGGGGACAGTAGCTGTGTGGCAGGGGGTGAACACAGAGCCCCTGTACACACTCCTGCTGCTTCTGGCCTTCCCCTATATCACCGCGATATTAGTTTTATCCAGAAGCTTGTGAGTCCATCAAATGCCCGGTCCTCTGGCCCCCTAAACCACCATAGGGATCACTAGGAGAGGAGAGGAATGAACCAGGCCAGTAACTGTCCTACACTACTGATAAATATTTACATTGCAAGAAAGTTCCATAAGACTGAAAAAAAATCTAAATGTTAAAATATTAAAAACCCTAGGTCCGGAAACAATTGCTGCCACAACACATCAAAAGTTCATGATGCTGATTTTCTCTCTCACACCAGGAAGACCACGAATTCCTCCAGGAATGAAAGAGTTAAGTGTTTTTTACCGCTGTATTATACGCAGTAATATCGTTGCCAACACCTATCAGCAGTCCCAGCACACTGTCAGTCTCCAAAGGCCAATTCTTCAAACTGCTGTCTGATTATGCCAGTCACAAATGTCTTTCAACTTGGAGCTGTTTTCTGTTTTAATAATCAAATTCAAGCACATTTCTTCCGAAAGGCTGCTGAAAGGTTTTATGACAGTGTTGTCATCTCGTTGGAAAATTAGCCGGGCAGTACGTGACACGCGCAATTTGGTGTCTTATTGTGTTTTCTTATTTTGAAAAGCAATAGAAAATCCTCATCAGGATTGCAACAGTTGCAAAAAAACATTCAGAGATTGTTACTCCCCCCACCCCATAACAAAATGATTAATGGCGTCTACTTAAATATAATGTAATATGAGACTCCGGGCTATGTGCCTGTGATGCTGGTAGGCTGGATGACCACTGTCATAAGCTGGGGTTAAACAGGTCATGAGACACTAATGAAACCTTCAGCAAGTCATGGGACACTGATGAGAGCTGACTCCTTCCTTCACTCACCTGAGGAAGGAGCAGTGCTCCAAAAGCTAGTGATTCGAAACAAACCTGTTGGACTTTAGCCTGGTGTCGTCAGACTTCCTACTGTGCTCCTTCCTGTAGTAGAGTAACTGCTCTGCACTCTTGCTCTGTTGCATTAAACCTTTTTCCTTCAGCTCGAGCTGTTCTGCTCGGATTCCTTTCCGGACCTTATAACATCCACCTTGACCATTACCTTCAAATGCCAGCAGCCTTGATTATCGTTCCAACGCATTCTCCCTCCACAGCTGGGTTTAGCCAGGTATCTGGCAGCCACACACATTGCACACCCGCCGTGTGCTGTACTTCCGCTTGGGGAGGCAAAGAGTCAAGAGGTCGACAGGGAGATTTTTTTTCTGCTTGACAATTAGTCGATAAGAGGTAATATGCACAACACTTGTGGGATTTACATGGACTTTGCTGTCTTAAACTCCAGGCATCAGGTGAGGAAGATTAGTGCAGAGCATCCTGCATTATCTAGGAGATATGTATGTTTTTATTTATGCTTGGAAAGTGACCAACATTACCAGCGCCAAATGTATTGATGATCCCTAATTCTCTTTGGTCTCCTTTGCTGGCTGCAGTCCACGTAGTGACAGTGATGATAAGCTGGTGTTGATTCAGTAACCCTGAGCAGCTATATAGACCCAAGTCAGCATGTGACTTGAAATGGACCATTGTCCTTCTTGATGGCAGAGGTTTTGGAACTCAGAGGGGCTGTTCATGTTAGCTTGGAGAGCTGCTGAAATGCATTCCCTATAGGTCAGCAGGAGATAGTTCTGGATCCTCTTAACCCAGTGACAGAATAATAGAGATTACAGGGAAGAAGGAGGCCATTTGCTTCAACGTACATAAAGGCACTGCTAGATCCACACAGGTGCTATCTCCTCTAATCCTACTTCTCCTGTCAATTTAATTCCTTTTTATCAATAATTTATCGAATTCCCTCTTAAATGTCATGATCGATTTGTGACAATACATGCTGCATTCTAATAATTCTGTCTGAAAAAACGTATTTACATTTCTAGTGCTGATCTTACAGTTATGCTGGCCAGTTGTTGCAATTTGCAAACCACCGGATCTAATTTTTTGCAGCAGATCCCCTCAAAATTTGAAACGCCTATTGCATCCTCCGTGAACCTCAAATGGTGATCGCCGGAGAGAGAGGGAGATGGAGGGAAGGAACAAAGTGTAGACGTCTTGTGTGGGTTGGGTTGGGTTGGGGGGGGGGGGGGGGGGGGGGAGATCCACTGGGATGTTGATGATTTAATCTCTGCACATGTCAATGAACCGGGCCATCCTTGCTCAGGGTAATATAAACATGGGAAGAGGGCAAAACTGAACAGCAGAAACAACTGAAGTAATTTGATTTATTTGTGCTAATTAGGTTTTCTCTGTTGACAGGTTACCCGTCTGATATCTTCCTGCTTTGGTCATTTTTTTTCTGGCTTTATTTCCTATTCCTTTTCTGCTTCTTTACTTTTGGCAATTCCATTTTACCACGTTTACTTCATTGCATTCGCTACACCTGTTCACATGCAAATATCAAAGGTGAAGTCACAGCACAATAACAAGCCAGCGGTGGGACGTGGGCATTACTCGGCTGTTGTCCATCCCTGATTGCTATTGAACTGAGCGGCGTGCTGGGCCATTTCAGCGGGGGGCAGCTAAGAGTCAACCACATCATTGTGCAGGTCTGGAGTCACGTGTAGGCCAGACTGAGTAAGGACGGCAGATTTCCTTCCCTGAAGGGTATTAGTGCACCAGATGGGTTTTTAATAATAATAATAATAATAATAATCTTTATTAGTGTCACAAGTAGGCTTACATTGAATGAATACAATGAAGTTACTGTGAAAATCCCCTAGCCGCCACACTCTGGTGCCTGTTCGGGTACACAGAGGGAAAATTCAGAATGTCCAAATTACCGAACAGCACGTCTTTCGGGACCTGTGGGAGGAAACCGGAGCTCCCGGAGGAAACCCACGTAGACAAGGGGAGAACGTGCAGACTCCACACAGTCAGTGGCCCAAGCCGGGGATCAAACCTGGGACCCTGGAATTGTGAACATAAGAACATAAGAACTAGGAGCAGGAGTCGGCCATCTGGCCCCTCGAGCCTGCTCCGCCATTCAATGAGATCATGGCTGATCTTTTGTGGACTCAGCTCCACTTTCCGGCCCGAACACCATAACCCTTAATCCCTTTTTTCTTCAAAAAATGATCTAGCTGTACCTTAAAAACATTTAATGAAGGAGCCTCAACTGTTTCACTGGGCAAGGAATTCCATAGATTCACAACCCTTTGGGTGAAGAAGTTCCTCCTAAACTCAGTCCCAAATCTACTTCCCCTTATTTTGAGGCTTATTTGAAGCAACAGTGCTAACCACTGTGCTACTGCGCCGCCCTATACGACAATCAGCAATGGTTTCATGGCCATCATTTTACATCCACACTTTTATTGAATTCAAATTTCACCATTTGCCATGGTGGGATTCGAACCCGGGACCCCAGAGCAGTATCCTGGGTCTCTAGATTACTTGTCCAGCCACAATACCACTACGCCACCATCTCCCCTTATGCTTTATAACATCAGAAGGTGACTTGTAAGGAGATATCCTTAATGGCTCTAGTCTGAGCTGGTGGTTAAATTTATCACAAAAACAATTTTGCCATTTAGTACTTCCTCCCTTTCCTGTTACCGAGCTTTGCCCAAGCATCACCTGCCACCATTACTTTGCAATGTCAAGAGATACATGAGACTGGCCTTGGATGACTTGCCAGTTTACTTGTTTCGTTACCCATTCTCTACTAACTTCCTCCTAATAAAGAACCATTTTCCCTTCCAACCTTGGTCATCGGAACATTCTGCTGTCACCCCAGCTCCACCGTTTGTGGTTGGACCTTCAACCTGGAAACCATCTCTCCTCAGCTTCAAAGCCTCCTCAGAACCTTGCTGCACTCCAATCAACCCTCGCATTGTCACCTGTGCCTACTCAAGCCAAATCCGATTGGAGGGTAAAATTAGTTGAGGTGTTGTAAGATCAAAGGAATTGATAGAGTGGACAGCGAGAGACTATGCTAGGGACCCCAGAGCAAGGTGACAAAGTCAGAGCTAAGGCCATTCAGGGGTGATATCCAAAAGCATTTCTTCACGTGAGGGGTGGTGGAGATCTGTAACTCTCTCCCCCAAAAAGCTATTAAGGCGGTGTTCTTTCATTCGTTCATGGGATGTGGGCGTCGCAGACTGGACCAGCATTTATTGCCCATCCCTAATTGCTCTTAAGGGGGCAGTTAAGAGTCAACCACATTGCTGTGGGCCTGGAGTCACATGTCGGCCAGACCAGGTAAGGATGGCAGATTTCCTTCCCGAAAGGACTTCAGTGAACAACTGAACATGTATCAATTGAACATGTCAAAAGTGAGACTGATAAATATTTACGAGGCAGGGGTATGAAGGCTAACGGAATCAAATGGGGTTGAGCTCATATCACCCATGATCTAATTGAATAGCGAAACAGGCTCAAGGGGCTAAATGGTCTCTTCCTGTTTCTATACTCGTGTTTTCTGCACCATTGGAGAATTTTCATTGCAGTAAAGGGCCCAGTGAAGCTGAAATAATTGCTGTTGTTGATTTCTCATCTTTTCCTTTTAGGAAGCACTTCACTTTTAAATTTGTTACATTTGCCGAAGGAAGAACATGGGTGGGATTCTCTGTCCAGTGACACTGGAGTCGCGATTGGGCAGAGAATTGGCCATGCTCCGGTACCTCGACAGTGGCGTCAATGCATTCTACTCTGCACATATAGCAAACGCCGTTGGCATATCATTAACGGCCCCAACCCCTTACTCTCAGGGACTTCCGTGATGCTCCGCCAGGAGGAATTACCAATGGCGTGTTTTACTTGTGGTTTTAAAAATCGGCTGCTGAGGGAGAGAGGAGGTAGGACATATTCCCAGAGGCGCGACTGTAGGCTGCCAGTCTGCCGCAGGCATGGCTGGCAGGAGGGGGAGTGTCTGCCAGGGCTGGGGGGGGGGGGGGGGGGGGGGGGGGAATTAGCAGGGGGTGACCAGGGGATTGGCCGTGGGGTCGGAGTAATCCCTCGAGACCGGGGTGTCCAGGCACGGGGTGCCACTGCAGTAGTCTGCACGGCAGCAATCTTGATGCTGACCTCCCACCTTGGCCCGGGTTGCGCAGAGTGACACCAGTTAGATGGGAGCCCCCATACACGGTAGGGGTTGTGGTGCAGGGTGGGACCATCACGTAGACTGTTGGACCTGGTTGGGCGTATGCACCTGGCTAACATGGGCGAAATTCTCCGAGCCCCCGCAGGGTCGGAGAATCACCCGGGACCGGCGAACATCCCATCCCCGCCATGGCTGGAATTCTCCGCCACCCGGGAATTGGCGGGGGCGGGAATCACGCCCCCCCCCCCCCACCGATCGGCGTGCCCTCAGCTCCGATCGGCGAGCCCCCTGCGGCGATTCTCCGGCCCGCGATGGGCCGAAGTCCCGCCGCTGAGAGGCCTCTCCCGCCGCCGTGGTTTGAACCACCTCTGATGGTGGCGGGATTGGCGGTGCGAGCGGGCCCCTAGGGTCCTGGGTGGGGCGCGGGGCGATTGGACCCCGGGGGGTGCCCCCACGGTGGCCAGGCCCGCGATCGGGGCCCACCGATTGGCGGGCGGGCTTGTGGCAGGCTTGTGCCGTTGGGGCACTCTTTTTCTTCTGCCGCCGCCACGGCCTCCACCATGGCGGAGGCGGAAGAGAATCCCCCAGCGCGCATGCGCCGGTGGTGACATCCATCAGCGGCAGCTGATGCACCGGTGCATGCGCGAACCGGCGAAGGCCTTTCGGCCAGCCCCGGCACCAGGCGGCGGGTGTCAAAGGCCGTTGTGCCGGTTTTGGTGCCAGTCGGCGTCGTGCCAACCACTCCGGCGTGGGCCTAGCCCCTCAATGTGAGGGCTTGGCCCATAAAGGTGCGGAGAATTCCGCACCTTTGGGGAGGCCCAATGCCGGAATGGTTGGCACCACTCCGCTTCGCCGGGACCCCCCGCCCCGCTGGGTAGGGGAGAATCCCGCCCCATGTCTGCCTTTCACCACTTGCAGACAATAGACTTCTGAATCCAACCAGGAATGGTGGCCTTCATCCTGGTCGCTGCAGCCCTGGGGGATGCATTGAGGCTGTCAGAGCAGGAGTTGCTCAGGGAGGACCCTGCAGCCTGCTGCAGGGAAACAGGAGGCAGCCGGTGAGGATGGAGAGCCGGCCGCCGAACAGGTCGAGGAGGAGGTGGGAAGGAAGCGTCGCATCAGGCCACGTGTATACCGTCAGTGCCTGTCATTCAAGGACCTGCTGGACCGGGCGTACCGTCGAAGATTCCGGCTGAGCAGGGCGGCTGTACGGCATATCTGCCGGATCATGTCGCACCTGGAGCCGTGGGGGTATGGGGGAGGACACCCACTCCCAGTGGCTGTCAAGGTGAAGGTCGCCCTGAACCTTCCAGGGGTCCTTCTAGGCACCAGGTGGAGATCTGTCTGGGATCTCGCAGACCTTGGTGTCATCACGGAGGCCCTGTATGCCCGGTCGGCTCAATACATCAGCCTGAATATGAACTGAGCCCACCAGGATGGCCAGGCAGCGGGATTCATCGCCATTGCCAGGATGCCCCAGGTTCAGGATGTGATCGACGGGATGGATGTCCCCCTACGAGCGCGGACCCATGACCCACGACGGGCCAGTGTTCACAAACCAAAAAGGGTTCCTCTCGATGAAGGTGCAGCTGCTGTGTGGCCATGAGCTGAACGCCATGCACATGTGGACCCGAGACCCGGGGCAGTGTGCACGACCCCTTCATCCTGGCACACTCCACAGTTCCTGACACCTTCGAGGGGCACCCTCGGGTAAGGGGTTGGCTCTTGGGCAATAGTAGTTACCTGCTGCCGTCGTGGCTGATGACCCCTATCTGGAGGCCACAGACCAACGCGGATACCAGCTGCAATGATGCCCATGCCGCAACCAGGAGCGTGATCGTGTGGTGCATCGGCATCCTGAAGATGTGGTTCAGGTGCCTGAACCACTCTGGAGGGGCCGTCCAGTGTAGCGCTAGGTGGCCTGCGCGTCCACCACAACAGCGCGCCGCAGAGGGGTGACGTGCTGCAGGAGGGGGAATGAACTCCAGGCCTCGTCTGACAAGGAAGATGCGAGGGGTGGCCTGAAAGGGCAGGGCACGGGCGTGGGCACACACAGGAGGCCGCACAATGTGTGCACCAGGACCGGGGCACACGGGACACTCTCATTGTCTCCAGGTTCGCTGACTAGGGGCCTGGCCGACGGCACAAACATCCTGCCCGCCCCCACACCCCCCTCCCCTGGCCAACCACCCATCATACACCCCCCCCCCCCCCCCCCCCACCGCCACAATCCACTCCGTCATCCCTACCTGCGGGTGCGACCCCTGGATTGGTAGTCACAGCGGGCAGTAGCAACATGGGATGGAGGACGATGACAACCCACTCTGCGATGAGCTCTGGTGATCCGCTTCATTTGACAATGTCTGACTCCTGCCCAGGGTAGCTCTTTACACCTCGGTGAGCCCTGCATGCGAGCTGGCCAATCCATCACACAGTCCCACTGAACTCTTTGGGTGGGGTGGGGGGGTGTTGGGCCAGAGGGAGGGGCGAGGTACCGGGGCCTGACCAGGGGGCCCCGGCCTGTGACCACCTCCAGCGCCCGTCCAGGGGCACAGTGCTGCCTACTCACCCTGGCCCCCTGAGGAGGTGTTGTGCAGTTTTTCCCGGCACTGCTGTCTGCTCCTGGGGGAGGGGCGCTTGGAGCTCACGGCCTCTGCCACCTGCGCCCAGGCCCGGTATACGGCGGTGGGTGGCAGCCTCCTTCCCACTCCGGAGTACAGGGTAATCTGCCTCTCCTCCACGGTGTCCAGCAGGGTGTCCAACTCCGTGTCCGCAAAACGGGCTGCCGCTCTCTGTGCTGCCATCGTGTGTGGGGAGCGGAGTCGCTAATATGCGGCTACAGCTTGTCACCTCTCGGGTGGCAAACCCGACCCCGCCCAATCGGACACCGTTTTTCATTGGAGTTGATCAAGTTCCATGTGGCAAGTTCCATGTGGCGTCAGTGCGAGCCCATTAACGAATCATGAATCTCTCCGGGATCGGTGTCAATTTAGTTGTCGTCGAAGTCCACCCATTCAGTCCCGGCGTCAACACTTAGTTTCTGAATTCCGCCCCTTATGTTTATTTAGTCCCGACCATGTCTCCAGGATGTGCTGAAGTTTTACCCGTCCATAACTGAATAAGAGTTGGGATATCAGCTGATACCTGTGAAGGGTGGAATAAAGGGTGGTGAGATTTGTAAATCCCACCATTAATTGAAAATAACAATTTTTTTTTTTTTTTTTTTGATTTCTTTTTTTTTTTAAATTTAGAATATCCAATTCATTTTTTCTAATTAAGGGGCAATTTAACGTGGCCAATCCACCTAACCTGCACATCTTTGGGTTGTGGGGGTGAAACCCACGCAGACACGGGGAGAATGTGCAAACTCCTCACAGACAGTGACCCAGGGCCGGGATTCGAACCCGGGTCCTCAGCGCCGTAGGCAGCAATGCTAACCACTGTGCCACCGTGCCGCCCAATTGAAAATAACAATAGGCTTTTATTTAAAAAATGCTGTGGGAATAAATCTTGGAAACTTGCAAATACATCACCCATTGAAAAATGTGGGCTGTCTGCTCCAACTCTGAACCAGTGACGACTGTACTCAGCACTCTTTAAGATTGGATTTGGGTGTGGGGGGAATCTAGATTATCATTCAGTCTCGACAGACGCACACACAAACACACACACACACACACAAAACAACATATTTGCTTCATCTGTTTGAACTTACTTGCTGCGGAATTAATCATCTAAAGATCTCCAACATCAATATTTAACAATTTTTATTTTCTGAATAAATCAAGCCATAAAACATGATAGTCTGGTACAAAGTCCACGGGACATTCTGTACTCAGTGGATTTAGCAAGATATTGCCTCCGCTCTCACCTCTTGAACTTCCTTGGTTGTGGCACGACGCAATAACACCATCTGATGTTGGAGTCAGCACGCCTGAATAATTGCATTTGTGAGTATCACCTCTTTCTGGCCTATGGCAGGTATTATCACACAGGAGCTTGTTATTTATCTCATTCATCTACCATCCATATACTTAGCTTTCTCCCTTCATCTGCCAATTTTTCTTGATGTTACATCTCTCTATCATCCATCCACAGAAATCAACAAGCAACCCCACCCGCCAATGGTTGAAATGGACACGGGATGAGGCCCTTAATTGGGCATTAATCGCCATCGAACTCACTTTGGGAAGGGCATTAAATTCCAAGGTTTAGCTCTAATTTTTCATAGAATTCATAGAATTAACAGTGCAGACGGAGGCCATTCAGCCCATCGAGTCTAAACTGGTCCTTGGAAAGAGCACCGAACCTAAGCCCACCCCTCTCCCTCATCCCCATAACCCAGGAATCTCGTCTAACCCTTTTGGACACTAAGAGCGATAATGTTTGCTCCATCTTGCGTTATAATGTCAGTAAAACTCAGCTGGGGAATTTGACAATTTTGCACCTTACCTTTTTTTCACAGTGTGCAAACCAATAATTCAATTGGCATTATGAGAGATGGAAGAGTCTTAAGACAAGCCAGTTCTCAGGAACAATGTAGTGGGAACTGCTCTAAACACCTGGAAATACTCCTGCTGCTCTGACAACTACAGTGTTACAGGGTTTTACATCATCCGCGTCAATAGTTATTACACCCTTAACTGAAAATGTACAAAGGTTTCAGGAGTAGCATGATTTGTGGCGGCACGATTAAACCACAAATCCTAACCTTCCTATTTCCTCCCTTACAGCCCTGTGGGTATACGTACACCGCATGGACACAGCGGTTCCAGAAGGCGGCTCATCACCACCTTCTTGAGGGCAATTCGGGATGGGCACCAAATGCTGGCCTGGCCAGCTATGCCCACATCACATGAAGGAATGAAAAAGCCAACCTGTCAGCCACTTTGCCGAAGAAACAACACCACTTCAAGCTGCGCATTGATGCTGTATGGTCTATTGGCCAGGATTGTGATACAGGCAGTTTGTGGGCAGCTCCAGGGCAAGCTTGCCAAGGTAATATGGGTCATCACTACGGCAATTAAAGAGGCAAGCTTCCAAATATTTACTTTGCTGCAAACATGTCTTAATCTGTTTTTTTGAATCATTGCTGCGAGGGACATTTGCATCGTGCAATAATAATTTTACAACTTATTTGTACAGATCCCAAATTGTTCTTGGAGCACTGCAGACTGACAAAGACAACTTGTCTGACATACTTAAAGGGTGACTGTTGGCATGCAACTTCCCGATGTAATTCCAATTTTGCTATGCCAACTGAAACTAGGTACAACATTGGCACAATGCAGAGAAAAAAAACATTCTATTTCGAGGAAGATTGCAACCTCTAGGCAATCTGTTTAATATATCATATCCACCTCCCAATGCTAATGATTTATTTCTATGTGTTTGCTCTGGTGAGGTAGGTTTGTCAGGACATCATGGTGATTGGAGCCATTTGATGTTTCCTGCCATGGATTTTTGTTGTTATTCTGGGTGGAGGACAAATGCAACCATGACAACAATAATCAAAACAAACATTTATTAAGTAGCCAGCTGTGGATGGGAATCTTTGGTTCCTGGCAGCCATGGGGGGAGGGCCAAATTCCTGACTGACATTGTGAACGGCAATACCCAAATCTGGGCTGGCAGCCAAAGGCATTTGCCACTTGCCAACTTTTAAAGAGAGTTGCATTCTTTGGGGAATTGAGAGATATCAATAGCCTGATTGTCTTTGAGGAACTTAGGGGAGAAAAAGAATTTGAGGTGAGAAATTATTGTTAAAGGAATGACGTAAATGTATCGCATTCCTCCATCCGTTATTTGAATAGAGGTATTAACATGCTTGTGTACCGTATACTAAGCGGTAAAGTCCAGCCTTTGGTGCTCTTCAATGTAAGTAAATAACAAGAGGTAGTGGAGGTAAGAGGTGGAATTGGAGGTGGTGATAGTCGAGGGGGGGGGGGTGCAAGAGGGCGAGTGAAGGATCCATGATTGCATCATAAGAACATAAGAACTAGGAGCAGGAGTCGGCCATCTGGCCCCTCGAGCCTGCTCCGCCATTCAATGAGATCTTGGCTGATCTTTTGTGGACTCAGCTCCACTTTCCGGCCCGAACACCATAACCCTTAATCCCTTTAGTCTTCAAAAGATTGTCTATCTTTATCTAGAAAACATTTAATGAAGGAGCCTCAGCTGCTTCACTGGGCAAGGAATTCCATAGATTCACAACCCTTTGGGTGAAGAAGTTCCTCCTAAACTCAGTCCTAAATCTACTTCCCCTTATTTTGAGGCTATGTCCCGTAGTTCTGCTTTCACCCGCCAGTGGAAACAACCTGCCAGCATCTATCCTATCTATTCCCTTCATAATTTTAAATGTTTTTACAAGATCCCCCCCCCCCCCCCCCCCCCCCCCACCCCTCCCTGCATCCTTCTAAATTCCAATGAGTCCAGTCCCAGTCTGCTCAACCTCTTCTCGTAATGATGCATCGTCATACAGCCTCAGGGTGGGGAGTGCTTGAAGTGCTTAATGGTTGTTTCTTGCCCCAGACTTAATTCTTAGAAAATTAGCATTTTATGGGCCTTTCAGACACATATACAATCAATTGCTTTAACATAGGATGGGATTATTTAACATAACATGGGATAATTATTTAAACGATAAAATATTAAAGCATGCTGCTGTGCAGAGAGACCTGGGTGTGCTAATGCATGAGTCACAGAAAGTTGGTTTACAGGTGCAACAGGTGATTAAGAAGGCAAATAGAATTTTGTCCTTCATTGCTAGAGGGATGGAGTTTAAGACTAGGGAGGTTATGCTGCAATTGTATAAGGTGTTAGTGAGGCCACACCTGGAGTATTGTGTTCAGTTTTGGTCTCCTTACTTGAGAAAGGGTGTACTGGCACTGGAGGGTGTGCAGAGGAGATTCACTAGGTTAATCCCAGAGCTGAAGGGGTTGGATTACGAGGAGAGGTTGAGTAGACTGGGACTGTACTCGTTGGAATTTAGAAGGATGAGGGGGATCTTATAGAAACATTTAAAATTATGAAGGGAATAGATAGGATAGATGCGGGCAGGTTGTTTCCACTGGCGGGTGAAAGCAGAACTAGGGGACATAGCCTCAAAATAAGGGGAAGTAGATTTAGGACTGAGTTTAGGAGGAACTTCTTCACCCAAAGGGTTGTGAATCTATGGAATTCCTTGCCCAGTGAAGCAGTTGAGGCTCCTTCATTAAATGTTTTTAAGGTAAAGATAGATAGTTTTTTGAAGAATAAAGGGATTAAGGGTTATGGTGTTCGGGCCGGAAAGTGGAGCTGAGTCCACAAAAGATCAGCCATGATCTCATTGAATGGCGGAGCAGGCTCGAGGGGCCAGATGGCCCACTCCTGCTCCTAGTTCTTATGTTCTTATAGAGTGGCAGTCATTAGATAGGCAAAAGCATGAATTATTTTACACACAGCAAGATCACACGGGCACTAATAAGGGGATTGGCCAATGAATTTATTTCTTGTATGTGTTAATTGAGGAAGGATTGCTAGCTGTACAACAGCAAAACGCGCCGCGCTTCAAATGATGGTTTGGGTTCTTTACTGTACATCAGTGGGAGCTCAGTTTAAAACTTCACCTGAAGAATGATGCTTCAGTCAATACAACATTCTCTCAATACTGCACGAGATACTGAAGTCCTGGAGTGAAATTGAAACCCATCATTTACTGATTGAGAGTGCTACCATCTGAGGTTAGATGACATTGAAGAGGATAGTAAACAGTTTGTGTAACAATATTCCCAAACTGTGTGAATGTTGTGGACACAGGTTGGGATAACCAAACTACTTAGCTAGCTTCCATGCCAATTAGTAGACAGTAATGCAAAGCTATATTGTCCCTAATCAATGAATGTGTACAGATTACACAACATAAAAACATTTTTAATGCCTAGAGCCCTTAACCCATTCTCTTTACCCTTCCTCGTCATGATAATTTTTAAAAGATTCATTTTTTACTGGATGTGGGCTTTGTTGCCCATCCCTAATTGCCCTTGAGATAGTGGTGGTGAGCTGCCTTCTTGAACCGCTGCAGTCCATGTGGTGTAGGTGCACCCACTGTACTGTTAGTGTGGGAGTTCCAGGATTTTGGCCCAGCGACAGTGAAGGAATGGTGATTTATTTGCAAGTCAAGATGGTGAGTGACTTGGCGGGGAGCCCACAGGTGGAAGGGTTCCCAGATATCTGCTGCTCTTGTCCTTCTAGATGAGAGTGGACGTGGATTTGGAAAATGCGTCTAAGGAGCCTTGGTGAGTTGCTGCAGTGCATCTTGTAGATGGTACACACGGCTGCTACTGTGTATCGATGGTGAAGGGAGTGAATGCATGTGGAAGGGGTGCCAACCAAGCGGGCCGCTTTATCCTGAGTGGCATTGTGCTTTTTGAGCATTGTTGGAGCTGCACTCATCCTGGTAAGTGGGGAGTATTCCATTACACTCCTGACTTGTGCCTTGTAGGTGGCTTTGGAGAGTCAGGAGGTGAGTTACTCACTGCAGGATTCATAACCTCTGATCTGCTCTTGTAGCCACAATATTTATATGGCTAGTCCAGTTCAGTTTCTGATCAGTGCTAACCCCCATAGTGTTGATAATTGGGGATTCAGTGATGGTAATGTCAAGAGGGGTTTGTTTGATTCTCTCTTATTGGAGATGGTCATTGCCTGGCACTTGTGTGTTGTAAATATTTAATCTTTAAAGAGAACGTTGAATACTTTTGGCATTTGTATTGCTGAGTGCGGTAAGAATAACTTTCACCTTAAGAGGTGCCCATACCCTTCACTCGGTGTGGATAGTAAAAGTCATCAAAAAGGCTTGTGGATGTTGGTGTTTAACTCAAGGATGTTGTAATTCAAAACTGAAGCAGTCCAAAGATGTGCAGTTTAGGTGGGGCTACGGGGATAGGGCGGTGAAGTGGGCCTAGGTAGGGTGCTCTTTCGGAGGGTCGGTGCAAACTTGATGGATCGAATGGCCTCCTTCTGCACTTTTCTATGGATTCTATGGTTCTGTGATGCTTCAGTTTTAAACTGCCTTGTGGGGGCTGGCTAGCTCAGTTAGCCAGATGGCTAGAGGGCAATGCTGAATGACACCAACAGTGCCCGTTCAATCTCTGTGCCGGCTATGCAAATCCATGGAGGGGCTGCCTCCTCACCTTGTCCCCATGCTTGTGGAGTGGTGTCCTTCAAGCTATTAGTAATCCAAGTATCTCTCCCCAATGGAGAAAGATACCTTAATATGGTCCTTTGGGACTGTGGCTAAATACATACATTGCCTTGTTCAGCCATTACCTGGCATGTTCAGATTTGGACACTGACCATCAGGAAGCAGACATTGGCCTTTGTGCCCTGCCATGGTTCATGGGATTAAATTATGAGGACAGGTTACTTCAACTTGCAAACTCCTGAGTTTAGAGCATTGTTGTGATTTAATCAAAGTCTTTAAAAAAAATAAAAGAATTTGCGACAGTAGCTGGAGTAAACTATTTTCTCCAGTGGCGGTATCCCGTAGTAAGGTGGCGCAATCTTAAAATCAGAACTAATGACGAATGTAAACCCACGATTGTCTCCTGGAATTTCTCACTTTGAAACAAGGTAGGTCTCTGGAAATTACAAACAGAAAATGCTGAGAACACTCAACAGGTATGGCAGCATCTGTGAGGGTGAAAGAGTTAACGATGAATACCAACAACCTTTCATTTAAAGTTGCCGACCTGGAACATTAAAACTGGGCGCGATTTAATGGCCTCTTCGTGCCCGGCTTGGTGTCGCAACAAGGCCATTTAATCTGCTTGAAACAACGTGATCTGGATTTTGCCCTCGCTGGGCAGTAAATGCTGGCCCAGCCAGTGACGCCCACACCCCGTAAAAGTTTTTCTAAATATCATAGGGCACGAACCAATGGCCACGTTGGCATTGCAGCTGACATAGGCCAGGGTCACAAGCTGGCACTTTATGTGCGCGGTTGGGCTGGGGGTGCCATGAGGGAGGGACCAAGTGGTTGGGGGTCGCTGCGGGGGCCTTGGAGCTCAGCGAGTGGAACTTCCCTAGTGCACAAAATGGGGCCTCAGCAGCACGTTCCCTGCTGAGGCCCCTTGTACAACATGACCTGTTGTATCGTCATGTGAAACACGCGACCAACATACGCTCACTATGGGACTTTGTTCCCAATTAGTTGAATCATGCCCGTATAAATGTGTCAGGTGCTGGTAAACTCATATCCATGCGTGCTAACTAAAGGTTTCTCTGCATTTAGGATTGCTGCAATCAGCTATTTCCTGCACACAAATCATTAGGAATAGGAGGATACGACGCATCGAGCCTACTCTGCCATTCAATACAATTATCACCAATCTCGGGCTTCAACTCCACTTTCCCACCCCTCCTGTAACAGCTTGTTATACAACAGAGGTCAGTTTGTGAAATCATCTACACCCTTGTTATAATTCAGGAACAGTTCATATTTTTATTTAGCGAACACAATGTCATGCACAAACGTACCGCACTTTGAGGGCTTCGTGACTTGTACTTCATTAAGTTGAAAACCTTAATTTCCTGTTTATAATTGTGTCACCCTTGATCCCTGAAAGTCTTCAGAAAAGTAATAATTATATTTTGTTGGTGTTGAGACAAAAAGAAGAGGACGTCATTATTTGGTCAGCAGATATTTGTTCAAATTGCTCCATGATCGTGATCGTTAGGCTTCTGAGGCTTTCTGTGACCTTCTGTACCTGTCTTTTGTTCATTTTTAGATCATTTACATTTTGATATGTGCCAGCTCCTGGATAACAGGCTTCTTTAAGCCAACATTTCCTTGTGATGTTGATGGACCGAATAGCTATCCTCTGCGCTGTAACAGTTCTGCCATTCTGTGTGTGATTTTCCTTGTAGCTTTTTTCGCCCTGGTATTTTGTTCAAAATGGCCATTTTTGTTTTGTAAGCGTGACTTTTGACAGCAGGCCCCGCCACAGAGAACATCACAGCAAAACCAGATCCGGTCTCCACCCAATACCAACCACTTGGATGCTTCCGGTGAAGTAGGGCTCAGGGACAGCAATCCTGGTCCATTTTCCCATTCCTGGCAGGAGGGGACGAATATAGCACTGCTCCCAGTCTACTGTCTGACATCAGCTCACTCAATGCAGATTGGGCATCAAATCAGGGACTTCCTTCATCTTTATCTTGGGCGGCATGGCAGCACAGTGGCTAGCACTGTAGCGTCACAGCTCCAGGGTCCCAGGTTCAATTCCCAGCTTGGGTCACTGTCTGTGCGGAGTCTGCACATCCTCCCCGTATGTGCGTGGGTTTCCTCCGGGTGCTCCGGTTTCCTCCCACAGTCCAAAGATGTGCAGGTTAGGTGGATTGGCCATGATAAATGGCCCTTCGTGACCAAAAAGGTTAGGAGGGGTTACTGGGTTACGGGGATAGGGTGGAAGTGAGGGCTAAAGTGGGTCGGTGCAGACTTGATGGGCCGAATGGCCTCCTTCTGTACTGTATGTTCTATGTTTATGGCTCATATCAAAATAATTTGTAATAAATTAACAAGTGTAAAAACATTGAAAGTGGAATTCAAGCTCTTTAATGACTGCTGTGCACAATTACCATCAAGATAACCTTAGTTCCTGCGGACATTGATTGGAATCTGAATAACCTAAAAGTTTCCAATAAACATTAATCACAGCAAAACAGGGGGTGGGAATAAAAGATAAATAATCCTGAATTGAGCACGGTAGCACAGTGGTTAGCACTGTTGCTTCACAGCTCCATTGTCCCAGGTTCGATTCCCGGCTTGGGTCACTGTCTGTGCGGAGTCTGCCCGTTCTCTCCGTGTCTGCGTGGGTTTCCTCCGGGTGCTCCGGTTTCCTCCCACAAGTCCCGAAAGACGTGCTTGTTCGGTGAATTGGACATTCTGAATTCTCCCTCCGTGTACCCGAACAGGCGCCAGAGTGTGGCGACTAGGGGATTTTCACAGTAACTTCATTGCAATGTTAATGTATACTTGTGACAATAATAAACCAGCAATTTGAAGATTAAGATGGAAAATTACACAAAATCTCCAGCAGATGTCACTGGTGGCTACAAATGTATTTTGCTCTGATCTGTTTCGTTCTGGCCCAAATTTAAGAGTGGTTGTGACAAATAGAATCATCATTCCATTGCTGTTATGTGATCATACAAGATCTTGTAGGAATATGATATTCTTCCAGGCTTCAACATTTGCTGGGCTGGGGGTTACCATCAGCCCCAGCTGTTTGAAAAGCAGAATGATATAAAATCCAACGTGTTTGTTCGTATTAGAATAAGACATATCTGTGTTCATGCTGATCTATCATTAAAGGCATGATTGAACGATATTGCTGCATGTCATACTTTGCAGCATTATACTTTGTAAATAGAGCTGTATTCAGACATAGCCTTTGATCTTGCATGCCTGTTTAATTTTTGGTTCAGATACAGCTGTCGAACCAGTTTCAGAAACCAAAAAGGTTAGTGTGGGAGTAAACCGGAATACCCGGAGAAAACCCACGCAGACACGGGGAGAACGTGCAGACTCCGCACAGACAGTGACCCAACCCTGGAGCTGTGAAGCAACTGTACTAACCACTGTGCTACCGTGCTGCCCTTAAATATCTTCATAAAATTCAGGCAACATTGAAAATTTTAATTCTAAATATCATCCGTGGGTAAATTAAAAACCCAGTAACACACAGGATAATGGGGGCAAGGATTGTTTTAGGGATTCCGGCAGCTAGTGTGTGGACTGAAAGGGAAATTTAGAAGGATTACGACGTAATTATCCTATCAACTGGTTTCAGATAACATCAAGCTATGTTATATCTGGGCATGAACTAGAGAGAGAGAAGAGAGAAAGAGATGGTCGGGTTACATGTTCAGTGATGTCAGTTTTATGAAGACACAGGGACTTCTCACTGAGTTGAACAAAAGAAACAAATGTTTATTTGCAAGGCTCAAGGTACACGGCTCCCAGTGATACCCGAGCAGGTGAGCGCTGGGAACAGCCGGCTGTTGTACAAGAGCAAATAAGCTTCCCCCGCCCCTTAGAGTATTCAACAGAGGACTCTGGAAGTCCAATCGACCCCACCATTAGTCCCGTGCTGATGCCGGTTGTGACATCCCCCCCCCCCCCTCCCAGCCCCGGTAAATTCCAAGGGCTCTCCAACGGTAGTGGAGAAGGAGGAGGAGAAGAAGAGGAAGGAAGACAAAGTCTCTTCAGCCCAGACGGAACACCCTGTGCCCCAGGTACTGGTTCCGACACCAAGTATCGCATCGGGGAACGCCGTTGCCTACAAGAACGCCACGCGGGAGCACGGCAGGAGGTAGCTGCACATCAGAGGTCGCAGAAGGCTGCATCTCCATTTCGGAATCCGAAGAGGTGGCAGTCCACACGCTTGCGTCGGGACATTCACGGGCAGGACAGGGGGCCGGCCTAATCGCGGGACCAGACAATAAGGAACAGACGAAGGGGCGGCCTCTGCAATCAAAGATGATCACGAAAACCCAAGTCGACCATTGTCTCTTGTGTGAAATATGCACTTTGCCGGTGGCAGGTGATGGGCAAACTCCGGAAAGTGTCACAGCGCCGCTTCCGGGTTCTTCAAATGCTTTGTGTCAGGAGCCCCTGTGACCAGCACTTCGTCCAAATATACCGCGACGCGTGGCAACCCACGCAGAATATTCTCCGTGATATGTTGAAATATCGCATACGCCAACAAGACCCTAAAAGGTAGCCGGGTGTATTCATAGAGGTCCAGGTGCATATTAATTGTAATATATTGATACGTTCAAGCTGCAGAAATGCATTACTCATGTCCAGTTTCATAAACGAGCACCCACCAGCCGGTTTAGCATACAGGTCCTTGATGCGAGGCATGCGATATCGGTTGAGCCGCGAAGTGATATTGACCATCAACTTGTAATCCCACTGAGTTGGATCGTCCCGCACGGTTTTAGGACAGGACCCATCGGTGTCGCCCAGTCAGCGAAATGCACGGGCCGAATAATGTCCAAACTCTCCAACTTCCACCTTTTCTACCAAGACGGAGGGAACTGGACCCGCCCGGAAGTAGCGCAGCTGAACCTCCAGGTCAACGTGCATTTTGGCCACGGCTCCTTTTATGGTCCACAGGCCAGGCTGGCAAGCATCCGGGAACTTGCTGAGCACCTCACACATCCCACCGGACCCCACCTGCAGAATGCGCTGCTAATCCAAATGCAATTGGTGTACCCAGCAGGTAGGGGCCGTCCCCGTGAACATCAATAAGGGGGAGGTGAGCTGACCGATGGCTATAAACAACAGGGGTCAATATTGTCCCCACGATATGCAGTTGCTCCCCAGTGTACGGCCAGACCAGCCGCCGTGAGGGTCAAGGTTTGCCTGCCCCATTGCACACCCCATCAATGGTGCTCTGAGCCACCACAGCCACCGCTGCCCCAGCGTTCAATTCCATGCTCAATATGTGCCCATTTACCTGCACTGGGATCGAAATGGGGGTGACACGGGGCGCCACCTGACAATGCAACTGCATTACTGCCTCCTCCTCTGACTCATCCAAGCAGAAAATCCAGCCCCAAGTCAGAGCCAAGGCACCTGGGTCGTTGGGGACCCCCGCTGCCTGCAGTCGCACCTGGGCCAACAGCTGCGCGTCTCACAAGGAAGAAAAGTGCCCTCATTAGACTCCAGAGATGGTTCTCGCCGTGGTGGTCGGGCTTGCGACCAAAGGCCGGGGACCCGCCGCCTGTCGGACCGGGTGGGGGAATGGGACCGCATCCCAGGGCATTGACCTTCATGCCCTGTATCTCCCGAACCTCGCGCTCCACGCTTTTATGGGATAAGGATACTGCAGTGCTTGTTGGAGGTTCAGGGAATGCAAGGCCAAGACCTTCTTCTGCGTCTCCGCGTTATTGATGCCGCAGACTAGGCAATCAGGCAACATCTCTGACAGGCCCCATTCTCGGAGAACTCGCCGAGAAAAAACAATTTTGGCTTCCCACTGGCCCCGCCAATTAACAATAGTACATATTGTCCATACAAGGTCCATGGAGTTGTTGAAAATTAAATAGACTCGATCAGTCTTTTCGTGGCCCGTGACGTTCTGGCAGACCGCCGCAGTGGAGTTGGTGACGTTGGTTCAGCCAATGGTGGTGGTTCCGCTGATGTCCTGGAGTCCGGGAGCGATGGTCCTTGAATAGTCTCCGTCACCCGAGCTGGTGCTGGAGACACCATGGATGGGGAAGGGGTGGCCAGGGTGGGGCACTGGGGGAAAGAAAACAGGGGGGGGACTGTGGTGAAGGGGGGGAGGCCGCACGCCGGCGGGTGCCAGGTCCCGGAGGGAGACCGTGTCCTGCCGACCGTCGGGGTACTCCACATACGCATACTGCGGGTTAGCGTGGAGTAACTGGACTTGTTCCACCAACGGGTCCGACTTGTGCACCCGCACATGCTTCCGGAGCAAGATGGGTCCGGGGGTGGCCAGCCACATCGGGAGAGGAGATCCAGAGGACGACTTCCTGGGGAAAACAAGAAGACGTTCATGAGGTGTCTGATTTGTTGCGGTACTGAGGAGTGAGCGTATAGAATGTAGGGCATCGGGGATAACCTCTTGCCATCGGGAAATAGGGAGATCTCTGGACCGGAGGGCCAGTAATATGGTCTTCCAGATGGTACCATTCTCCCGCTCGACCTGTCCGTTACCCCGAGGGTTATAGCTGGTCGTCCTGCTAGAGGCAATGCCCCTGTTGAGCAGGAATTGACGCAGCTCGTCGCTCATAAATGAGGAGCCCCGATCGCTATGTATGTATGCGGGGTAGCCGAACAGGGAGAAGATGGAGAGGAGGGCCTTAATGACGGTCGATGTGGTCATGTCGGGGCAGGGAATGGCGAAGGGGAAGCGGGAGTATTCGTCGATTACCGCCAGGAAGTAAATGTTGCGGTTGCTAGAGGGAAGGGGCCCCTTGAAGTCAATGCTGAGACTTTCGAAGGGGCGGGATGCTTTGATCAGGTGTGCGCGCTCGGGGCGGTAGAAGTACGGTTTGCACTCGGCGCAGATGTGGCAGTCGCGGGTTACTGTCCTGACTTCCACGATGGAGAAAGGCAGATTGCGGGCCATAATGGAATGGTAGAAACGGGTCACCCCTGGATGGCAGAGGTCCACGTGGAGGGAGCGGAGGCGGTCTATCTGCGCGCTGGCGCAGGTACCGTGGGACAGGGCATCAGGAGGCTCATTGAGCTTCCCAGGACGATACAAGATCTCATAGTTGTACGTAGACAACTTGATCCGCCACAGTAAGAACTTGTCATTCTTAATCTTGCCCCTCTGTGCATTATTGAACATGAAGGCTACTGACCGTTGATCTGTGAGGAGGGTAAACCTCCTGCCGGCCAAATAGTGCCTCCAATGTCGCACAGCTTCGACTATGGCCTGGGCTTCCTTTTCCACAGAGGAGTGGGGGAGTTCGGAAGCCTGGAGGGTTCTGGAGAAGAAGGCCACGGGTCTGCCCGCTTGGTTCAGGGTGGCCGCCAGAGCTACTTCTGATGCGTCACTCTCGACCTGGAAGGGGAGGGACTCGTCGATGGCGCGCATCGTGGCCTTTGCAATGTCCGCTTTGATGCGGCTAAAGGCCTGGCAGGCCTCTGTCGACGGCGGGAAGGTCGTGGTTTGAATGAGGGGACGGGCCTTGTCGGCGTGATTGGGAACCCATTGGGCGTAGTATGCGAAGAAACCCAGGCAGCGTTTGAGGGATTTGAGGGTATTGGGGAGAGGGAGTTCCATCAGGGGGCGCATGCGTCGGGGCCGGGGCCTATCACTCCGTTACGCACTACGTAGCCGAGGATGGCTAGACGGTCGGTGCTAAACATGCACTTATCCTTATTGTATGTGAGGTTAAGGAGTTTTGCGGTTTGGAGAAATTTCCGGAGGTTGGCGTCATGGTCCTGCTGGCCGTGGCCACAAATGGCGACATTATCGAGGTACGGGAAGGTAGCCCGTAATCCGTACTTGTCGACCATTCGGTCCATCTCCCGTTGGAAGACTGAGACCCCATTTGTGACACCGAATGGAACCCTAAGGAAGTGGTAGCGGCGCCCATCAGCATCGAACGCGGTGTACAGTCCGTCACCCGCGCGGAGGGGGAGCTGGTGGTAAGCGGACTTAAGGTCCACAGTGGAGAAGACATTGTATTTTGCGATATCGTTTACCATGGCGGAAATACGGGGGAGAGGATACGCGTCCAGTTGCGTAAACCGGTTGATGGTCTGGCTATAGTCGATGACCATCCGGTTTTTCTCCCCAGTCCGGACCACCAGCACATGGGCTCGCCAGGGACTGTTGCTGCCCTCGATGACCCCTTCCTTCAGCAACTTCTGGACCTCGGACCTGATGAAGGTCCAGTCCTGGGCGCTGTACCGTCTGCTCCGTGTCGCGACGGGTTTGCAATCGGGGGTGAGATTAGCAAACAAGGAGGGGGGGTCCACTTTGAGGGACGCGAGGCTGCAGACAGTGAGGGGGGTATAGGGCCACCGAATTGGAAGGTCAAGCTCTGCAGGTGGCACTGGAAGTCCAGTCCTAGGAGTGCCAGTGCGCAAAGGTCAGGGAGGAAAAGGAGTTTGTAATTTTTAAAACCTTCCCTTGGACCGTGAGGTCCGCGATGCAGCAGCCGGTGATGCGGACGGAGTGCGAACCTGAGGCTAACCCGATTTTGTGTTCTGCAGGATATACAGGGAGCGCGCAGCGTCTTACCGTGGCAGGGTGAACAAAGCTTTCCGTAATCCCGGAGTCCAGCAGGCAGCCCGTCTCGTGGCCGTTGAGGTGGATCAACATCGTTGTTTTGGCGAGCGTGCATGGCCGTGACTGGTCGAGTTGAATGGCTGCGAGCCGTGGAGAAGAACCATCGTCGTAGTCGTCGTCGCCCGAGTAGTAGCTGGCAGAACCTTGCGTGCCAGTCCAGGATGGTGGCGCCCGGGACCTGCACGTGGAGTCGGGGCCCCAAGATGGTGGCGCCCGGGACCTGCACGTGGTGTCCGGGCCCAAGATGTCAGCGCCTGCGGGGCCCTCGTGGTTGCTGGGGGCGGGGTTAGCGGTGCCGGCGGGCCGACCGGAGCGGCTGAGAGCGGGGGCAGAGAGGCGCGCAGGCCAGGCGCAGGGGCCCGGGGGCGGCGAGGAGAGAGTTGCGCGGTGCGCTGGAAGGGCCCGGAAGGGCCCGGAGGTGAGAGGGGGAGGCACGCAGGCCAGCGCAGGGGCGGGGGGGGGGGGGGGGGGGGATAGATTGGAGCGGCGTACTGGAAGGGCCCGGAGGGGGGGATCCCCGGTCGCTGCGCGGTGCAGCAGCGAGCGATTTGGCCTGGCAGACGGATGAAAAGTGGCCCATCTTCCCACAGCTCTTACAGAGGGCGGAGCGGGCTGGGCAGCGCGGGCGAGGGTGTTTAGCGAAATAGCAGCGGGGCCCCCCGGACTTGTCAGGGCGTCCCGCGGCGCAGGCCTGAGGGGGGGTCGGGAGCGGCGGATGGCGTTGGGGAAGCATGTCAGGAGACCCAGGGTGTTGGGGACATAGGCGCGGGCATTTAAATCGGTGACCTCCAGGGAGGTGGAGAGAGTCCGTGCCTCAGTTAGGCTGAGGTCGTCTTTCTCCAGCATCCGCTGGTGGATGGTGGCAGACTGCATCCCAGCCACGTATGCATCTCTAATCAGAAGTTCCATGTGCTCCGTGGCTGAAACTTGGAGGTAGGAGCAATTCCTCCCCAGGACAGCGAGGGCCTGGTAAAATTGGTCTAATGACTCACCGGGGAGCTGTTGTCTGGTGGCCAGCAGATGTCGGACGAATACTCTGTTTACCGGTTTAAGAAACTGTCCATTCAGCTTAAGCATGGCCGCATCGTAATCTTTTCCCGCCGCAATCATCGCGTAGGCCGCCGTGCCCACTTGGAGTGGAGGCTGTGAAGCTTCTGTGCCATGGTGGGGGGGCTGTTTGCAGACGCCAGATATCCATCGAAACATGCCAGCCAATGTTGAAAGATTTCTGAAGCGTTCTGAGTTTGCGGGCTGATGCAGAGGCATTCGGGCTTGATCCGGAGCTCCATCTTCAAAATTCTAGCTTATTAAATTGATGAACCATCAATCGAACGTGAGACGAGTTGCTGTACAAAAGTTAGGCTTTAATAAGCTAGAAGTTAGCCCTGCGGTCGACTACAGTAAATGGACGACCGCCGGGCGTTCTGGGTATTTATACCTCGCTCTGGAGGTGGGGTTAACTCAGCCTCTCGACCAATCGGGGAACCGTCACATGACTGGTCTCAACCAATCGGTCGAGAGGCACATGACCGACCAGGGCCAATGGTAGGCCAGTGTTCTGCACCAATGGCAGACAGCTATGCAAATCATACCACCACAGCAACTCACGCGGGGCACTTTCCGACGATAACGCTGGACTATAACGGATTGTGTCATGTTGAAGTGCTGACCGACGAGCTCTATGAGTTAGTCAAAGGTGCCGATGTCCTGCACTGCCGGGAACGTGAGGCTCTGAATGACCACATATGTATGGGCGCCACAGGTGGTCAGCAGTAACACCGTTTGGCGCTCACCCTCCGCAATATTATTTGCGCAAAAGAAATAGCACGTCTGCTCCGCACATTGGGCCCAGTCCTCGGGTGTCCAGCCGCCCGAACGAGGGCGTGTCGAAAAAGCAAGGCTCCTACCAGAAAACACAAAGGCAGGGAGGTGGTGGAACTGACAGGGCCACAAGTTTGACAGCAGACCAGGTTTACCCCTGGTCCCCAGTTTTGCGAAGGCACGGGGAGTCTACATTGAGTGAAACAAAAGAAATGAAGGTTTATTTGTAAGGCTCAAGGGACAATGTGATACCCATCCGGATGAGCCGGTCCGCAAATGGCCGGCTTTGTGTACATGAGTAATCTAGTTTTCTCGCTCCCTTAGCAGGGAGGTTCATATTCTGCAAAGGATTCTGGGAATACAATCATCCCTACCTTGTAAGCTCCATGCGGATGCAGGTTATGACAGTCAGTGCGCACTGAGCATGCGGATGCAGGTTATGACAGTCAGTGCGCACTGAGCATGCAACATTTGACTACATTATACTCCTTCCCCTTTTGAAAGAAGCTTTTTGAAATGAACTATTTATAGATACACTACCTTTAAAAACAAACAAATCTTTCCAAATATGCCTTTGTGACATGAATACAATGGACTTTATTCAGGTCCAATAGCAGGTTTACAAAGTCCTGATCCTCATTGCATAGGGTGGCACGGTAGCACAGTGGTTAGCACTGCTGCCTCACAGCTCCAGGGACCCGGGTTCAAGTCCCACCTTGGGTGACTCTCTGTGTGGCATTTGCACTTTCTCCCCGTGTCTGTGTGGGTTTCTTCCGGGTGCTCCGGTTTCCTCCCACAGTCCAAAGGCGTGCTGTTTAGGTGTGAGGTTATAGGGCCTAGGTCGGGTGGTCTTTGAAAGGGGCAGTGCAGACTTGATGGGCTGAATAGCCTCTTTCTGTACTGTAGGGATTCTATGACGCTTGCCATGGTTGTAAAGGAGTTTCAAGCGACTTTATTTCTGACCAGGATCGGACAAAGGTGCACACGTCCACTGATGTTTCGGGCCAGTTTTCCGATGGAGGATCCTTCACACGTGCCCCAGTGCAGCAGACCTCGCAGGGAGCAGGGCAGAGAATCCACACAGACATCACACCCCTCTGTCATGGAACTAGCTGCTGTGGTCCGATAAGTAAAGAATTCAAGTGCCCCAAAGCTGCTTTGAAAAACATCTACAGAAAGAAGGTAAGTGTGTGTGGTGTTCTTTGTGTTGCTTATTTCAGGATAGGTTGACGTAGTGTTCACAAAGACCACAAAATAGCTTGAACTTAAACAAAGTTATAAATTTATTAACACTAACTTGGATCTGGCATGTACTCCAAACAAATACACAGTTGATTAACAACATTTAAATTACACTCATCTACAACTAATCTCACTACTGATATAAAGTATGATCTGCTCTTACTTGCACAATCTGTACTTCTGACTCTCTCCAGCTAACTCCTGCACACACTCTCCCACAAGGCTCAGCATCACTGCCTTATATAGTTGTAACTGTAGCTCCCTCTAATGGCTACTCTCGACACTTCATTAACCCTTGTAGTTCTTACAGTTATGATAATACCACAGTGTGTCAGGTAAGAGGGGAGGGGTGGCAGGCGGTTGAGGTGGGTGTGTGGGTCGGAGATGTCATTGGCTTGGGTCGGGGTTAGTTAGGACAGGAGTTAGTCAGGTTGGGCCCAGGGGAGGTTGGGGGTAGTCAGTGTGAGTGATTGGAGGGGTCAGCTGTACAGCTACCCAGGTGTTAGGCTAGGTTTTTCCTGTCTAACATTTCCGGGGTAACTATCCAGGTAAGTAAGTCTGAACTGCCTGAAGGCTGGAATCTCCTAGCCTCACCACGAAGGTTGTTCCTGCTGCGCATGTGTCCCAGTGGCCGGAATCTTCCTGTCCTGCTGACGTCTACGGCCTTTTCCAGGTCTTGCCCCCCCCCCCTCCCCTCCCCTCCCCCCACCACCCTCCCCGCTGCCAGGGAAATCGAGAGTGGGGGGCAATTTTGGCAGGACCGGAAGAACCTGCCAGAGGGAAGGCCGGAAAATCACGCCCAAAGTCTTTGAGTCTAATTCAGAGTTGGAGCTTTCTCACCTGGTCTATCTATGCACAAATCTGAGAACGCCCCAAAGTTGCAATGCAATGATAATTTCTTCGGTGCCAACAAAGCAACTTTTGCTTTCTGTCGTCTTCAGTTGCTTGCCATTAAAACGTTCCTCCAACTAAGTGACGATTATTTTGTTTGGCACATCTTTTGATTTACTGGGAGCACGCAGATTTGTTAGCCTGCCATAAAATCCTGACAAAAATCTATCAATCTCAGTTTTGATTTTAATTCACCCCCAGCCACAACAGGGTTCTGGGAGAGGAGAGATTTCCAAGATCCTTGGTGTGAAGAGGTGCCCTCCCACATCACCCCTGATCACCGACCCTCTCTCGAATTTCACGGTTATGCTTCCTTGTTCTGGGCTCCCTCATCAGAGGAAAATAGTTTCTCTTCCTATCTGCCCACCTCTCCATCACCTAAAATGCATCAATTAATGGTCACGGCCCCCCACCCAATTTTCAATTTTAAGGGGTGATCCTAATTGAGGTTATCCCAAACAGAATCTGTGGAACTGTGACTACATACACCACTTATACAGCCCAAAATATCAGGGGATTTAATTGACCAACTTCCTGGCTGTAAGGTCCCTCAAATAAAAATGACCGCCCATGAACATGTCCCACATGTGCATTCACACTGAAACTCCCCATCAGAGGAGCTAAACAATTTGTAACTTAAAAATTATTGCAGGTTTTATTTTAACTGTGCATTCTGTAAACATTGTGAGATGCTTAATTCAGCTTTTATATAAAGGGTGGGGTTCCAATAGACTCCATACACAAAGGCAACTTGAAGAAAGTTAATTAATCAACGGAAATGATTCTAATTGACAGAAAGGGATTTTGCCCTTCCCTTGTGATTTACCAAACAGACCAGGAACACCCACGCTCTTTGTATGGGCTGTTTAACTTTGCTCTTTATGTTTATCTGTGAATCTTTGCAATTCCCGGCCTCAGAGGGCCATGGAGGCTCCATCACTGAGTATGTTCGACACTGAGACCAATAGATATCTACATATTAAAAATATCGCATTACCGCTGAACCAGAGAGCCGGGGAATCCTGGGTTTGAATCTCTCCACAGCAGATAGTGAGAATTAAATTTTATAAAAATCCAGAATTAAAAGATAGACGACACGGTGGCGCAGTGGTTAGCACTGCTGCCTCACGGCGCCGAGGTCCCAGGTTCGATCCTGGCCCCGGGTCACTGTCCGTGTGGAGTTTGCACATTCTCCCTGTGTCTACGTGGGTCTCACCCCCACAACCCAGAAAGATGTGCTGGTTAGGTGGATTGGCCACGCTAAATTGCCCCTTAGAACATAGAACAGTACAGCACAGAACAGGCCCTTCGGCCCTCAATGTTGTGCCGAGCCATGATCACCCTACTCAAACCCACGTATCCACCCTATACCCGTAACCCAACAACCCCCCCCCATTAACCTTACTTTTTTTTTAGATCACTACGGGCAATTTAGCATGGCCAATCCACCTAACCCGCACATCTTTGGACTGTGGGAGGAAACCGGAGCACCCGGAGGAAACCCACGCACACAGGGGGAGGACGTGCAGACTCCACACAGACAGTGACCCAGCCGGGAATCGAACCTGGGACCCTGGAGCTGTGAAGCATTTATGCTAACCACCATGCTACCCTGCTGCCCCTTAATTGGAAAAAAGAATTGGGGACTACAAATTTATAGAAAAAAGTCTAACGATGACCATGAAAAAAAAACCCATCCAGTTCACTCAATAAAACTGATGTCCTCACCTGCATGTGACTCCAGGCCCCATGGCAATGTGCTTGACTCTGAAATGGCCGAGCAAGCCATTTAGGGCAATACATGCTGGACCAGCCAGTTTTGCGCACATCCCATGAATGTAATAATAATAATAATCGCTTATTGTCACAAGTAGGCTTCAATGAAGTTACTGTGAAAAGGCCCTAGTCGCCACATTCCGGCGCCTGTTCGGGGAGGCCGGTACGGGAAATGAACCCGCGCTGCTGGTCTTGTTCTGCATTACAAGCCAGCTGTTTAGCCCACTGTGCTAAACCAGCCTTATAATGTCTGAGGTTTTGTTGATCATTGGGGCCATTTTTAATCACTTCCTGCTTCAAGCTGGTTTCATCAGCACCAAGATTCATGGGTCGCACTTACAGCCACTGTCGATTATAAAGAGCAGTTTATACTGCTGCTTTTTGCAGGATTAAGGAATGGTGTTAATTGGATATTATCTCGACTGAGGACGAGTGCAGTGGGATGGCAATTCTACCCTTCATATTACATTGACAGTAGAGCCTGGAAATGAAAGTCTTTGTATGATTGTCAGCACATTGCTATCAGAGTACCGTCACTGATAGCTACCATAGATTACATGACTTGGTGATGAAAATACTCCTTCCCTGTTTTGTATCCATACATCAAGAGTAACTATAAAAAGGTAAGCTATTCAAATAAAAATGACTGATATCTTCACTGTGTCTTTCAGCTAGATATGGTACCGTCAGCCCGGTAGCATTGTGGATAGCACAATTGCTTCACAGCTCCAGGGTCCCAGGTTCGATTCCCGGCTTGGGTCACTGTCTGTGCGGAGTCTGCACGTACTCCCCATGTCTGCATGGGTTTCCTCCGGGTGCTCCGGTTTCCTCCCACAGTCCAAAGACGAGCAGGTTAGGTGGATTGGTCATGCTAAATTGTCCTTAGTGTCCAAAATTGCCCTTTGTGTTGGGTGCGGTTACTGGCTAATGGGGATAAGGTGGAGGCGTTGACCTTGGGTGGGATGCTCTTTCCAGGAGCCGGTGCAGACTCGATGGTCCGATTGGCCTCCTTCTGCACTGTAAATTCTATGAAACTATGAAACATCAGTTTGGCTTATATGGAGCACTGTTTTCTCTGAAGCAGGAGGTTGTGGGGTCAAGATCAGCATGTAATTGTGTTTAACGCTTCAGCGTAGCACTGCAGGGGTTCTGTACTGTTGGGAGGTGCCATCCTGTAGATGAGATTGCAAACAAAATCTCATCAGTCTGTCGATAGTGGGTGTAACAGATCCGCACAGCACCATTTGGTGATGAGAGTGAAGTGCCGGCGGCGCAGAATTTCACATCTGCCCACCTCTGTGCCTGCTCCTACTGGAGCATAAAAATTCAGCCCATGTGGCAAAATTGGTTTTCCACAACTCCCCAGAAGTTATGAATTCAAAGAATGGTAGAAAAGCAGCTATTTCAAAATGTGCTCGTATTGTACATCTGTAAGCTGTGTGGAAGGTTGGCAAACCCATGGCTAAGAAGCATTGGTTAGCAAAGATTAGCACTGCATCTTTATTTATTCAGTTGATGTGCGTTAGTACGCCACAATAACATAAGAAAAAAAAAAAATTGGCCATTAATCCTTCATGGACTGGCTTATCTGTCCAGTTAAACACCTGTAAAATGATTTCCCGCCCCCTCTATAATGCATTTTTTGATCTGTGTACTTGTTAGTCACAATATTAAACATGGCGTGCTGTGTAAAATGAATTTATATGCTGCTTAGAAGTTGCAGGACATCTCAAAGCACTTCACAGCCCATGAACGACTTTTGAACTGCATTCACCGTTCTTATGTAGAAAAAGCAACAACCGATCTGTGCACAGTAGGATCACACAAGTGGCAATGCGGTGAATCGTCTGCACGTGTGTTTTTTAGCAGTGTTAGTATCCACAGAACTGGGAAAATTTCCCTGTTCTTCCTCAATGGGTGACACGGTAGCACAGTGGTTAGCACTGTTGCTCCACAGTGTCAGGGTCCCAGGTTCGATCCCGGCTTGGGTCACTGTCTGTGCGAAGTCTGCACGTTCTCCCCGTGTCTGCGTGGGTTTCCTCCGGGTGCTCCAGTTTCCTCCCACAAGTCCCGAAAGACGTGCTTGTTAGGTGAATTGGACATTCTGAATTCTCGCTCTGTGTACCTGAACAGGCGCCAGAGGGTGGTGACAAATGCTTTTCACAGTAACTTCATTGCAGTGTTAATGTAAGCCTACCTGTGACACTAATAAAGATTATTCTTATTATTATTATTAGTAGCGCAATGGAATCTCCACCCCAACAGACTTATCTTGAAGAGGGCACTTGCAGCATTGTACCACACCCTCAGCACTCCATTGAAGTTGAAGCTGCTGTTGAGTGCTGAACCCACAAGATAAAAATGTTGGCATCCGAGCCAAACTGACACTGAACGTTGACACAGTGAGGTGACTTGGCTTGCAGCTGACCCTGAGGGTCAGTGTTGGTAAATTGTGCTGCTTTGCTTGACGGAAGAGTAACTGTCGACAGGCTATGGTCGTGGTACCTTGGCTTGTTATTTCTCACATTGCTGTTTTGACAGTCATGAATTGCTAGGTGGTCCTTATGCTAACTGTGTCAGCTGTCATTATGAAACCAAGATTGACGGAATTTTGGTATTGTTGAGGACACAAGTAGCACTTCCACAATAATCAGAAGAGTATCATACTTATTTCATGGACACTGTGCTGCTTTTTATAGAGTCTGAATTAGAGGCTGACGGGGTAGCTAAGAACAGAGCAGCACTGAACACACACCCATCTTTTGGCCTTAAAGCAGAATACAATTCAGATTATTTTTACCATTTAGTTTTGACCAGAGTGTTCACATTGCATTGCGGGTTAAGTCACAAAAAAACAAGAATCTGCTCCTATGCGAATAATTTCAAATCAAACTACTCCTTAGGACACTCAATTCAAAACCATAAATCAGATCAAACGCTTGCATTTGTATCGCCACATACCTCAGATAAATTTAGCAGCACTTCACACAGAGCCTTTGTGCGATAGTGTAAAATGGGGGACAGCAAAATTGTGGCCTGTTTTATATCTCTCCTGATTTTTATTTCATGGGTTTCAATACATATAAAGATTGCGCAGCATAAAACGCGGACCAATTAGTTACTTTGCAATTCAGTGACTGTTGTTTAGGGACATGCAGCAATGACTAGGACACAGCAACGTGCTCTAAACAGCAATGCATTTGTGGTAGCGCAGTCCCCTTAAGTCCACATGACTGGCTACGGACCAATCACACAGGAGCGCGTGAACCCCGACCAATAGTGAGAAAGTGCGGGGGAGCAGATGACTGAGCAATGTTGACCCCAGGGCTGGAGAGTCAGGACCTAACCATCATTGCTCTGTGCCTGTACAAAGTTGCCTTTTCCCACTGTTAATAAACCCTTACAGTAATAATAATCTTTTATTAGTGTCACAAGTAGGTTTACATTAACACTGCAATGAAGACGGGCAGCACGGTGGCCTAGTGGTTAGCACAACCGCCTCACGGCGCTGAGGTCCCAGGTTCGATCCCGGCTCTGGGTCACTGTCCGTGTGGAGTTTGCACATTCTCCCCGTGTCTGCGTGGGTTTCGCCCCCACAATTCAAAAATGTGCAGAGTAGGTGGATTGGACACGCTAAATTGCCCCTTAATTGGAAAAAATAATTGGGTAATCTAAATTTAAAAAAAAAAAAAAAACACTGCAATGAAGTTACTGTGAAAATCCCCTAGTCGCCACATTCCGGGACCTGTTCGGGTACACAGAGGGAGAATTCAGAATGTCCAATTCACTTAACAAGCACATCTTTTGGGACTTGTGGGAGGAAACTGGAGCACCCGGGGAAAACCCACGCAGATACAGGGAAAAGGTGCAGACTCCGCACAGACAGTGACCCAAGCTGGGAATCAAACCCAGGACCCTGGCGCTGTGAAGGTACACTGCTAACCACTGTGCTACCATGCCGCCCTAAAATAATTGCTGCAGTGATTCGGATTCGAACCTAGGTCGCTGCAGCCACAACGCAGAGTACTAACCACGATATGATCACGGCACCACACCTCAACCGCCAAGTCTCTAGTGGATTGTCTTGAGCTACCACTTTGGCGACGAGGTGAATGGTTTAATTATTAGCCTTCACCAATTCGCGATTCGAAGGGGGAAGGAAGGACTCAAGAGAAAGATGGAAATCGGGAATCATTGATGGTAGTCCTCTCCAGTGCAAGTCATGACTGGTCTCCACCACCGGTGGGAGTGCGTTCGGGTCAGGGGTGGGGTTAGTGTGGCGGATCTGCTGGGGCATCATGTATTTGGGAGGTACCTGTGCGGAGCTTGGTCTGGGTTTTAAGTAGTTAATCTGGAGTTAGAATTGATTTTTTTCCCTTCCAATTCTTGCAGAGAAACTATCAGGGTAAAACTGGCACAACCATCTGAAGTTAGCAATTTAAATCACTTCCGTCGGATATTTCTCAGCCCAGCGCAATTGTCCAGAGGAAGTTAGCGCTTCTGGGCAATTGCTGGGTAAACCCTTACGTGGGATTATTAGGATATCCCTAAATGACATGCGGGGGAAGTAATGGGCCATTAATTTAGCCCTTCTTAATGATAGAATCACACCGTTTAAAAACAGGTTCTTGCCATCAGAACTATTCTTGAGAAAATGGCTGTGAACGCACAGCTTTATAACAAAAACTACAACCCAACATTGCCTCAGATGATTTTGAGAAAGTTACGAATTGTGTGGAGAAACAATGAGGCAGTGAAGCTCATAATTTCAATTTCAGGCACTGAGCACGGGACTTGAAAGTGTTACAGCCTGGGGCTTTGCAATAGAAATAGCTCCACAGCGAAGATTGTATAGAATTGAGACAGAGGAGGGAATTATCAAAAAGTATCAAGGAGCCTGGATATCATTGCAAAGGAAAGAAATGGAATCTTGGATCTGGACGGAGATAGGGATGTAGAAACAAGTAGGAACTCTACAACCACTCAGGTGAGAGGGACTCTTCTCGAACGATGAGAGAGTGCAGATCGCCGTCAAACTTAAAACAAAGTCAGGGCCAGATCAGGAAGGTTGGCTAAGGCACCATAGAAACCATATGACATGGAAGCAGAAGTAGGCCATTGGGCCCATTGAGTCTTCACCGCCATTCAGTCTGATCTTGTGTAATAATCTTCAACTCCACTTTCCCGCCCTAATAAGATGTGGAGATGCCGGCATTGGACTGGGGTGAGCACAGTAAGAAGTCTTACAACACCAGGTTAAAGTCCAACAGGTTTGTTTCAAACACGAGCTTTCGGAGCACAGCTCCTTCCTCTTCATTCACCTGAGGAAGGAGCAGTGCTCCGAAAGCTCGTGTTTGAAACAAACCTGTTGGACTTTAACTTGGTGTTGTAAGACTTCTTACTGTGCCCTAATAAGAGACTAACTCCGTGAGCCTGAGGCTTTTGGGAATGGATGTTGGGATATGTATATTTGGGATAAAGACTTGGGGGAAATGTGAAGTAAAAAGTTAACATCAGGGGCACCTAATAGTGATGTAAATGACGATTTAACTTTGATGCAATGTCACATGACCAAGAGACTGAGATCTGTGGGAAGCAGAAATTCCACCTCATGTGAAGTACTGAGGTGTATATCGATCTGTAAATAAACAAGTATGTATTTTCCGGATAGCAGTCTATTGTAGCGTTCTTAAGGGCATGGGTAAATCCTTAAGAAACCACATCTGGACTCTGAAATCAAGACAAACAGCCCTCTGTATTTTATTACAAGAAGTGAAGTTCACGGTCTTTCGATAATCATCCCAGTTTCACCTCTGTTAACTGGCAGGTAAGCTACAAGTTTTTTGTGAAGGGATTTTTTTATTGAGGGAAATATTTGGACATGCCTGTAGTTGGGGATGGAGAATTTAAGGGAGGGTCACTTTGCAGGGCAGTTGTGAAGATATGCTCCCGGAAGCATCTTACGTTGCAGAAACAAATTTTATTTACTTGATTGCTTCTTTAGCAGCATGCTTCAAGCTAATCCAAAGTACACTCTTTCTAACTAGGAAAACTCCTCCCCTTAAAAGAGATTTGCCACGGTATGTGTTGATTGGTTGTTCAGACCACATGATCAGTAAGGCTGTTCTCAAAGTGACAATCATCACATTCCTCCTTCTTTAACTCCTTTTTAACCATCTTTATTTACCAAATTACTTTGTACAGGAGAATAGGAAGCACTGTCAAAATCTAAGAAATAATTACACTTGTACTTCGTCCTGAATCTAATTACACACTACATACATAGTTTCAATAATTATAAATCAAGTCCTTGAGGAGGTTTTCTGTTTCTGGTAGAGAGGCATAATTCTATAGTTTGAGCTGCTTCCACAGGATTGATGTTACCAGAAACAGTAATAATGGGTACCTCTTTTGGCATGGGCAATTCATTATTACTTGCTTCAGTGGAAACATCAATTATGCCCTTGCAGGTTGATCAGGTACGTGGGTGTTTACAGCTGCAAAAACATTTCTCGATGGCAACAGTGACTGCTGGGACATCTCTCTGTTCCGCAAATGACCCACATGGCGACAAACGATCCTTTCCTCCTTGTGTGTTGGTATGAGAGGGATCTGGTCTCAGAGACAATATCTTTATTGTCACAAGTAGACTTACATTAACACTCCAATGAAGTGACTGTGAAAATACCCTAGTCGCTACATTCCGGCGCCTGTTGGATGACCGAGGGAGAATTCAAAATATCCAAATTACCTATCAGCACATCTTTGGGGACTTGTGGGAGGAAACCAGGGCACCTGGAGGAAACCCATGCAGACACGGGGAGAACATGCAGACTCCACACAGGCAGTGAATCAAGCCGGTAATCGAATCTGGGACCCTTGCGCTGTGAAGCAACAGTGCTAACCACTGTGCTATCGTGCCACCTGCAAATGAAACAAGAGGTGAATGGCATTCGAACCCACGCGTGCAGAGCACAATAGATTAGCAGCCGATCGCCTTAACCACACGGCCACCTGGGATCCAACTTGGTCCATTACCGATGCTTTTCACATATCGAGCTTCACCTACGATAAATCTCCATGCTCTACAATGCCAACCATGGCTTGTTTTCTGATTACCTTAGCTGGTCTCTACCCTCCTTAGTAAATTTGGGAACACAAGGCTCAGTCTCGTTCTGAGATGACATTTCATTGGCAGTTCTGCTGGTGGAACGGACGTTGTGGCATGTGGAGCGGTCCGGAAGGAAGGAAGCATATGATTTGGGTTTGCAAGGTTCCTCCTGACAGTTTCGTTGGGCCAATGTGAAGCTTTGGACGTCTATTTCAGCTATTCTTCTTGATGCTAGGTGTTAATGAGCAGTTCTGATGTGTTTGATGGCACTAAGATTGATGCAATTTTCAAATTCAGCACTTCGGAATCTGGCTCCATGGCCTGATACCAAGACTTTGGGTAATCCATGGGTTGAAAAGCACTGGCATAATCTTTCGATGGCAGCCTGTGATGGAGGTGACTTTGCCTAAAAAAAATCTCCATCCAATTTGAGTGTACATTCATCACGAGCAAAAACGTTGTGCCTGGAAATGGACTAACATAGTTAATATGGCTCCTTACCTATGGCTATTCAAGCCATTCCCAAGGGTGTAGTCGGCTGTAGCAGGCACCTTTAGTTGCGGTTGGCACTGCTGACAACGCTTGACTAGCTTCTCGATATCTGCATCAATGTCAGACCACCACACATAACTCCTGGCAAGCACCTTCATCTTAGGGGCTGGTTTAGCTCACAAGGCTAAATTGCTGGCTTTTAAAGCAGACCAAGCAGGCCAGCAGCACGGTTTGATTCCCGTACCAGCCTCCCCGGACAGGCGCTGGAATGTGGTGACTAGGGGCTTTTCACAGTAACTTCATTGAAGCCTACTCGTGACAATAAGCGATTTTCATTTTTCATTTCATAGAGATGCCAGGATAAGTGCTGAGTAATTCCTTTAGGAGCAGCTCTCTGGTATCGGAAAGACTACTCTTGCTTCCCAGAATATGATACCAATCTGACAACTCAATTTACTTTTGCATGTAAAGAATGGTTTAATTTCCTCCGAAATTGGCTCATTTACCCATCCTGCAGGTATCTTGTCTCTTGCTTTGGACGGGGGGTGGATCTCGACTGGTCTAGTTCCTGATGTGCTTCACACAGACTGGTAATGTATCTAAAAAATGTAATACAAAGACAATTTCTTGGGGTACAGGAGCACACGTGACATTTTCTTGCAAAGGCGTCCGCATTCGCTTCGTGCATTTCATGTCGGTTTCTGAAATTATATTCGGAGGCAGACAGAATTGATGCCCATCTTTGAATTATTGCCTAAGCGATTGGCGGGAAAGTCTTGCCGTCTTTGAAGAGTCCCAGACCAGACCGCAACATTTGCTAGGATACCGGACACAAACTCCAATATTTTATTTTGTTTGTAAGACTGTGAGGAAAGGGTACTTCGCTTCAGTAGTGACGCACAAACACGGATATGGTATATTTAAACAAACTTTATTATGAACACAGTATTAAATTAACTTTAACATCATACAAGAAATAGCTTACAATTACCAGTTAAACAATAGAATTAAACACTTTAACTCCTTACTGCTATATCTTTAACTCCAAACTTCAATCAAGCAAAACTCACCTCAGGTCAAAACCCACCTTTAAATACAGTTAGGAAACACAGGGACACTTGCTGTCTGGAGATGTCTTGGGGAAACTGCTTTGAGAGAGATATATCCTTCAGGAACCAACCTGCAGATTCTTGCCTGTGTAAAATTACTTAATAATCTGCGAGCATTTGACAAAAAGTTTTCATTCTGTTCACAGCAAAATCTAAACTCAAACTCAACACCTGACTGCTTCAGCCTGCTGTCTCCTACCATTAAATCCTACTAACTTGGTTATGGCCATCTTACTAAGGCTAACTGCAACCCCTCAATTATCTAAACCCCAGGGAACCTTCTTATTATAAATACATTTTCTATTTAGGTAAACACTATACAGGGTTGGAATGAATTATCTCATTTTCTATGATGCTACAATTACCCTTTCTACAGCTCCACTGTCTGTCTGTCCTTTAAACCAGGATTTTTAAAACCCTTACTGCAGAATATACATGCACACACTAAACCAGACTTTTAACTGCACCACTGCACCAGATAGATATAATAAATATCTGAAATTCATACATTCACCACAAGAGGCTCAAAAGCCCTTTGTGGTCAGAAATGATGGAAAAGTGTCTACTGTGTGGGTACTGGTGAAATTTCGTGAAATTAAAGACTATTAATAGTCCTCCCTTCTCGATTTGAAAATACTCTCTTTCGGTCACTATGAGGTTTCTTGACACATAGCTTATCAGCCTTTCAGAGCTGTTGTTGATCTTATGGGATCACACGGCACCAACACCATATGTAAAGGTGACATCAGTTATTTGGATGGGTTGAAGTGTAGTAACAGGTTTGATGAATGCAGCAGTTGCTTCACTCTGTTGAATGCCTTCTCCTGGGGACCATTCCAAGATCAACAATAGTGTTTCTTTCGCAGAATATGCAAAAGGTCCAGTACAGTCAATAAGTTGGGCAAAAAACATCCAATGGTAGCTTCCCATCCCAAAAACGATTTGAAATTGCTTATGTTTTTGGGGAAAGTATCTTCTTTATCATCTTGACCTTTTCTGCCATGGGGTGTCAGCATTGTGCAGCTACACAGTGTTGCAGGTAGGTTTCCTCAGTGGCTTGAAAAAGGTGCACTTCTCTTTCTTGAGGTGAACCCCAGCATCCCAAAGTCCCTTTAATGCCTCTTCTACATTTGCTGGATGATCAGCCTCTGTTGATCCAGTTACAAGGACATTGTCAAGGTATACTACAACCCATTGTAGCATTTCCATTGTCCTTAGAAATATTGCACATGTCAAAGACATGCCCAAAAGTCAGGCATGTGTACTGGAACAGGCCTTTGTGTGTGTTTATTGTGACATGCCCCCAGGAAGTGATATCTAATTCGAGTTGCTGGTAAGCGTGACTCATATCCAGCTTTATGCAAGATTAACTTCCTGCCAGCTTTGCATACAGGTCTTCAACTCTCAGAATTGGATATTTATTGGATACTTGGCACCCTGATTAACTGTCAGCTTATAATCGCTGCAAATGCGATGGTCTTGTCCAGTTTCAATACGGGGACGATGGATGTTGCCCATTCCAAAAATTGAAATAGGGCTGGGTGAGGCCCAGTTCTTCCAACATGTTCAACTGAACATCCACTTTTTCTAGTAAGGCTGATTCCAGTTTTGCCCCAAAGAATTGTGAGTTGCCTCTGGATCAATGTAAATCTTACCTTATGAGCCTTTGATTTTGTCTAATTTGTCATGGAAAATGTTACTGTATTTTTTTAACAATTCTGGCAGTCCCCCGCACTTGAAAGATCTCAGACTAATTCAATTTGATTGCTTTCAGCCAATCATGGCCCAGAAGACTTGGTCCTCCAACCATCACTATTATTACCAGGAGCTCGGCAGACTGCTGCCCATAGCTCATGGGTATCATTGTGGTGTATTATGATCTCAGACCAGACCCCAAAGGTGGCTAAGACGCAGGACCGAAACCCCAATATTTTAGTTTATTTGTAAGACTGTGTGGAAAGAGTGATTAATTCCCGGAGTGAATGCATGAAGAATTTTGAAACAAAACTTTATTATGAATGCAATATTAAACTTTTTAACTTCACACCCAAAAAGAGCAGCTTACAATTACCCCTTTAAACACTACCTCTCAATTTCCCATTGAACAACAAGAAAAAAAAACATACAGCTCTCAACCTAACATATAAATCAGCAAAGCATAGAGTGATACTTGCACCACAGGACAAATTTGCACTTCTGTGAGAACCCCTTCAGACTCTGGCTGAATATCTTCAAAAAGCTGATTCACATGGAATGTTTCAGCTTCTTCCTTGTCCACAGACAAGACTGCTCTGATCTACATATTACTCTCTTATAACTACCTCACCGTGAGATAATTGTGAACTCAGTGTCAGGCAGACCAGAATTCAACTTCTCTGTCCAAAGCTTCCTCCAAAAATTGTCTCTCTAAAGCTTCTCCAAAAGTCTTTCTGCATTCCTTGGCTCCATCCAGCGGTGACCTCATCTCCCCAAGGTGAAAAACAAATGATCTCTGTAGGCTGCAAAGCACATTAACTCTCCAGGCACTTTTCCAGTCAAACCACAGTCCATTAGTCCAGATTTAAAAAAACACATTCCTTTGTCAATTCCACCTTCTGGCTGCTAAAGATACCATGGCCTTACAAACAGAATAATTTTCTAACAAACATGACTACTGCAGTTAAACACGCTCTAACCCCAGGCTTTTAACCCTTAAATTGCCCAATAGGTAGAATCCAATATTCCTAAAGTCTTCTAGGCATTACAGGTACCTTTTACTTTGATTGCTTCTCTTGTGTACAACTTCAACTTGACAAAAGTGCGCTCCAGCAGGAGGCACAGTAGTTTGCACTATTGCCTTATGGTGTCGAGGTCTCAGGTTTGATCCCGGCGCAGGCTCACTGTCCGTGTGGAGTTTGCACATTCTCCCCGTGTCTGTGTGGGTCTCAACCCCACAACCCAAAGATGTGCAGGTTAGGTGGATTGACCAGGCTAAATTGCCCCTTTATTGGAACCACTGCGCCACTGTGCCGGCCCTACAATCTCCTTAAACGTATGTGATTCAAGAGCATGGTTACCTCCACCCTGGTAACATTTTGCTACAAGAATCATCATCTGATTGCCTCCACTTTATTTTTTTGTTCTGTGGGTGACTGGAAATCCTTCCTGCTTCGTGGCAGCTTTGGCAGTTTTGGTGCTACACCCTAATTAATATATGCTGCCCCTTTTGTGCGCTCTGCAGCTCCTGTGAATCCTTTTCAGTGCTTTCCATGCTCAGCACTATCTCCATTGCCCGTTTGAAATTTATTTCAATTTCTGCTAGCAGTAGGTGCAGTATGGTGTTATTGTTCATGTCACAAACAAGGCTCTCACCCTCAAATTAACTCTGAATCTTAGGATTATGACTAATGGTTTGGGTTGAAAATTATCCTTCACTAAATCCATGAGCTCACGCAATGATTTGAAGTCTGGCACAAATACGATTGTAGATCTGACTTCCATGGGCGCTCAGCGGGTTTGCTTCACACTTTGCCTCCTCCCCTATTTCATTTGCCTGGAAATAAAACCCAAGGCATTTGATGCATTAACTTCCTCCTTCCGTGCGGTAGTCAAATGGGTCCATTTACCCAAAGAGAGGCATTCTGAAGAGTCGATATTTTTTCCTCAGTCTTCATTTAAAACATGATACTCACAGGTGGGGCACGTTTAGCTCAGTTGGCTGTACAGCTGGTTCATGATGTAGAGCAAGGCCAACAGCAGGGGTTTTAATTCCTCTACTGTCTGAGGTTATTCATGAAGGTCCCATCTTGTCAACCTTGCTCCTCACCTGAGGTATGGTGATCCTCAGGTTAAATCACCACCAGTCAGCTCTCCCTGTCAAAGGGGAAGACAGCCTACAGTCATCTGGAACTATGGTGACTTTACTTTACCTGATACTCACAGGTGTATGGCTAGCGCCAGAATCATTTATCCTCATCGCCAAATATGAAGATGTACTCCCGGAGGCTTCTTAAGTTGAACAATAGCTTAATTTTCAAGTTTTCTTCATTAGCTGCATGCTTTTAGCTAGTCCATAGTACACTCCTCATAGAGATTCTGCATGCTGGGTGTTGATTGGCTCTTCAGATCATGTGACTCTTACTGGTCTTAAAGTGACAATCACCACTGTACACTATGAAGTATGTTTGGGCTTTGGAAAAATGTGTTGGGTTAAGATAATAGAATTGGCCATGTTGGGTTACGTGAAATTTTTGAGTCTGCTGATGAAGGTTTTAAGTCAGCCCACAATCGGAAGCTTTAAATGCAATAATACGCTGTGAACTTCCTGAATAGATTGTCGGACTAAACCACACATTTGCATCCTTTGTTTCAAACGCTCCTTTTATTTCCTTCACAATAAAGCAAGGAATGAAACTCGTAATGCAAATGAACAAGGGATCAGTTTCGATCTATGGAACACTTTCCTACTAAAAGCAGTTAATGCTCTTCTGAAGGTTATGATAGTGTAAATAGTGAATCTCTGTCTTCACTGATGCCATGTTTCGAGGTGGGAAGAGTGTTTATTCAGGCAGGGGGCGGCAGACGAGCACCCCTGCACCCCCTTCCAAAATTGCCCAAGGCGGAAGACCGATGGTCAGCTTTCCCACCTCACCATCGATTGAGGTCCTGAAATGGACAGTTAATAGCCATTCAAGAACCTCGTCCCACTGCCGCTGGTACTAATCCAGCTTCAGGAATGCCTGTTAACACCCAGGGAGCATGAGAAATAAACCTACGTGGGCTGCTTGTTGTCTTCTCAGCCAGAGGGCAGGCGGCCCTCCTTCAAAGGCATTCAGTTCCTGATTGAGGGACCCAGCATCGGGAAGAGGGATTTTCTCACTGGGAACCACCCCCTTGCTCTTGACCCTCCCTTACCCAGACATCGAATCCCCATTCGGTAGAACTCCTCCAGCCATTTTTTACCTCTGACCTGGGTTGCTTCAAAATCCTGGGCAACGCAATCACCCCCCCCCCCCCCCCCCCCCCCCTCAAGTGATGCTGCTGAGCAAAGTGGCTTCCAGCCTCTGATTGGCCAGTGGTTCTTCTGAAAAACATTCCCTGGGACATGAGACTTGTGTAGGTTAAATGTCTAATCTGCGAGTCACATTTGCAATCTGGTCTGTGGAAGGAAATGGCCTTTTCTTGTTCCTTTGTGATTGTGGCCATGATAAAGTATATCTTCTCAGCCTGTTGGCATCTTTGGACGCAGTTCGGCACATCACCCTCCTCCAACTCTTCACCTCCATCATTCAGGTGGGTGGAACTTTCCTAGCTTGGTTGCACTTTTATCTATTTAATTGTAACCAGAGGATCCCCTGCATAGGATTCTTTCCCCATGTTTACTTCAGGAGTTTCTCAATAATCTATTCTTGACACCTTTTTATTTCTATTATAGCACCCGTGGCTATATCACACAAGAACACATCACATTTCACATGTATAATGGCGACTCTCAGCCCTATCTCTCATGGGCCCGCAAAGATTTCTGATTTTTCGCACTGCTCATCTGGCATCCCATATTTGATGAGCAGAAATTTCCGACAACTAAATATTGGAAGAAGCCATTTTCTTCGGTGCCAACCACAAACATCACCCTCAGCCACCATTTCTGAGCGAGACCTTTTGCAACTACGTGTCTGACTCCTTGAGTTTTCAACCACATTTACGCAATCTCACCAAGACCAGAATTTTATGTTGTTCAGGAGGGCATGTGTCTGACACGGAAGCACATGAAATCATGCAAAAAGACATCTGGCGGGCATCCCAACATCACCATGTACTCGCACAATAATTTGGTTGGTGGGCGCACGTGAGAAGTGGATGCATCTACATCTCCTCCAATTCACAATGTCATTGAGTTTATGAAAGCACATGATCAGCTTGACCTCCAGAGTATGTACTGCCATAACCCACATGGGACTTACGGGGTGTGAATGGTTGTCTTCCCCATGTTCCTTGCGGAGTACAAGTTCACCCGTTAAGGGGGCGGGGGAGACTCAATCTATGAAGGCCCGGTTGGGAACTACCGGTTGAGGTGTATTATAGCCTTGCAAATAAACTCAAGTTTCTTTGATACAACTCGGTGTGGACTCTCCCTAACTTCATAAAATGTACTAGTTGAACAAGGCTGAGCTGGAATCCTCCCTGTCCCCAATTCTAGATTTATCATACTCAGTACAGATTGGACCCTAATTCCTGTTCATGAATTGTTCCAGCTTGAGAAACTGTGGCAGGTTTGCACTAAATTTCCCCTCAAAAGTTTACTTTGGTCTTCTACCCTTATCACCTTCACTCCGGGTGCTCCGGTTTCCTCCTACAGTCCAAAAATGTGTGTGTTAGGTGGATTGGCCATGCTAAATTGCCCTTAGTGTCCAAAAAAGGTTAGGTGGGATTACTGGGTTACAGGGATAGGTTGGGAGTGTGGGTTTAAGTGGGTGCTCTTTCCAAGGGCTGGTGCAGACTTAATGGGCCAATTGGCCTCCTTCTGCACTGAAAATACTATGATTCTATGATACTGGAGATAGTGACTCATGTTGCAATACAGCTCAATTTGGTCCAGGTCATACTTTTCTACGCTGTACTAGAAATGTTCAGAAAATAGGGCCTTTAGTAAATGGGTTATTCTAATTTAGTAACAAGGAATGCTTATGGAAATGGTTTGACAGATTGAGGTTGAGTTAGATGATTAAAGGGAGAGTCAGTAATATTTGTTCAGTTGAATGTACGAATGTTTCTATTAAATTATAGTTTTATAGATATTTTTACAGCTTCCTTATGAAAAAAAAACATATTTTAGTTTGATCATTGTCAGTCCAGTGTATGTTCTACCACTAAGACAACCCTTTGTTTCGTTGACAGGATAAGACCTTAGGTATGCTGTGACTAGTTTTTCCTCCAACTACAAAAATGGCCATTCAGCTGTAACAAGAAGCCAAGTTCATTCATTGAGAGCAGTAAAAAATCGATCTGAAGTTGTAATTAGATCTTCTACTCGACAGGTTGGAAAGCAGAGCACCTGTGATGAATGTAGGAATTTTACATATTTATTGTATTATATATAGCTGGCACAGTAATGGTTAAAATACTGGATTAGTGGTGTATGTCTCTACTGCAGTAAGGTTGAATAAAATCCTGGTTTAAAGGAAAGGCAGACACTGTGGCTACAGAAGGGATTAAAGCTTCATAAAAGTAAGGTTATCCTTCATTCCAACCAAGTATAGTGTTTACCTAAATAGGGCTAATGGAATTTTATTTATAGACAGAAGGTTTCCTGGGGTTTAGATAATTGAAGGGTTGTGGTTAGCGTTAGTAAGAAGGTCATAGCCCAGTTAGTGGGATAAAGATATAGTTAATGGGAGGAGCCAGGAGTTGAGTTTCATTTTAGATTTTGCTGAGAACAGAACGGGAGCAAATACTGGGAAGTTAAACAGTAGTTTGATACAGGCAAGAATCTGCAGGCTGTTTCCTGAAGGATCTCTCTAACTCTCTCAAAGCAGTTTTTCCAAGTCATTTCTATATAGCAAATATTCCAGTGTTTCTTAACTGTATTTAAAGGTGGATTTTGACCTGATATGGGTTTTGCTTGATTGGAGATAAAAAGATAAGTTAAAGTGTTTCATTGTATTGTTAAGCATTGTTTAACTGGTAATTGTCAGCTATCTCTTGTATGATGTTAAAGTTAGTTTAATACCGTATTCATAATAAAGTTTGTTTTAATATACCATGTTCCTATTTGTGTGTGGAGTGACTCCTGGGGCGAAGTATCCTTTCCTCACAGTCTTACAAATTAAGTAATATTAGGATTTCTGTTCAGTATTCTAGCAAATGTTGGGGTCTGACATGTTGATGTCATAATACATCAATATTTATTGATTAACAAGAATTTCTTACACTTGGCCAAACACAGTGCTAGTTCTACAGACTCATCCTTCTGCACTCCACCATCCCAGCTGTTGTGGTGAGATCCAAGAAACAACATCAATAAGATTTCATGAAGGAATGTTGGTCAAGCTGAACTGTTCTCAGTTTCTAATCTGGTTTTGATATCCCAAAAAGGTAGAATACAACTTGAATTTTGAGGCAATGTTGTTGAAAATTGAACAGCCATGATTTTAGGAATTTATAAACAGGAGCAGCACAATCTTCTCTTGCAATGAGGTTTAGTGTCAGCCTACAATAGGCATGGAGGAGGTCATTTAGCATCAAAGCATCCCATTAAATGCACAGAACAAATGGGAGGGCTGCCTAACTCAATTCACAATTTTTACACCACTGTAAAGCTGGTAATTGTGGATCTAAATATATTTGTGTTGTTCAAGAACGCAGCCTCACCCATGAATATTTTTAGATGTGGGATATGTCATATACTATTTATTGCACAGAACAAGGATTACAGGCAGCAAAATATTGTGTAAATCACAAATATTTTAAATCGAAGCAAGCCAATTATAAATAAAGAATCGTTATTGTCACAAGTAGGCTTACATTAACACTAATGAAGTTACTGTGAAAAGCCCCGAGTCCGCACATTCCGGCGCCTGTTCGGGTACACAGAGGGAGAATTCAGAATGTCCAATTCACCTAACAGCACGTTTTTCGGGATTTGTGGGAGGAAACCGCGGCACCCGGAGGAAACTCACGCAGACACGGGGAGAATATGCAGACTCCACACAGACAGTGACCCAAGCCGGGAATCGAACCTGGGACCCTGGCGCTGTGAAGCAACAGTGCTAACCACTGTGCGACCATGCTGCTGATCCTCATGTTTAAACTCTTGCATCATCTCATTTTTCTCTGCCTTTAGAACCTCCAACAAATCCCAAACCCAACTCACCACAGTGCCTCTCTCGGAGTGTCTTCAGGATCCATGTGGTAACTGACCATGGAACACCCACTCTTCCTTTAGGTGACTTATTAAAACCCGCAACTTTGTCCCACTTATTGGTCACTCTGCCCAATATCTTCTCTTCTGCTCAGCACCTATTTATTTGATTCAGCCTCTGTGATGCCGTTTGAACATGAAAGGCAGTACAAAATGAAAATTGTTGTTGAAAGCTATAGTCTGTATCAGTTGATATTACTATCATTCAACACTGGTGTTATATGCTATATATATATAACTAGCTTCACAGTACCATAAATCGAAACATTCTGAGATCCCTTTTACATCCACATGTATGATGACAAACCATTATTGATTGCTTATCGGGGGCAGGGTAAAGTAGAATCAATACAGCTCAGAATGTATCATGAGGACAGAATTGCAGGGGTTTTATTTCCTTGTTAATCTTAAAGGTTACTCTACTGTTGAAAAGTGTCTTCAAAATATGGAATTACTTCTATGCAACTACTTAATCAAATCAATTATTGAAGACTCTTCAGCATTGTAAACCATTTTTACCTGGACTCTGATTCAGAATCATGAATTCAATGAAAACGCGCCATGTAATTTGGATTATATTTTGCAGACCAGCTTTGGGCCTTTTCGCATATAAATTCTAAGGTACTAAGGTGGTGTGGTTGCTGATGCATGCAACAAATAGAAAGAGCAAATCAAAAAAGGAAGAAGGTAGCCCATAATGAGCTTCCTGAATAATGTATCATTAGGAAGAAAAATATTCTGCATTTATAGATATAGCATCTTATGCTGTCGGGATGTCCCAAGGTAGGACATCAATCATTGGTTTGCTTTTGAAGTTCAGTCATGGCCGTAGTGGAGACATGTAACGAGTCAGCACACAGAAAGGTCAAATGAAGAATAACTGGATAATCTATTTTTGGTGCTGTTGGTAGAACGAGGGATATTAGCCAGGGCAACCTTTACTTCTTCGTATTATGGTTTAACACACGGCTAAATCGCTGGCTTTGAAAGCAGACCAGGGCAGGCCAGCAGCACGGTTCAATTCCTGTACCAGCCTCACCGAACAGGTGCTGGAATGTGATGACTTGGGGCTTTTCACAGTAACTTCATTTGAAGCCTACTTGTGACAATAAGCGATTTTCATTTCAGGAGTCTTCCCATCTACCTGAGCAGGTAGATGAAACGTCTGTTTAAGATCACCTCATCCAGAAGGCATCTGGTTCATTCTTGTCTCAAAGAACACGTGGATTCTGTGCTCTAGTCCAAGATAAGACTTTGAATATACATCACATTCTGAGGTAACAGCCAATAGAGTCAAGCTGAGAGTATAAGATCTTTCCAAAACAACTGTGCATTTCAGACTGTGCCAATGCAGACAGACCCGAAGTTAAGACTTGTAATTATTTACTAATTTGAGCTATTTAACAATATGATGTACTGTAGTGCTCAATGCTTAATTATATGCATACCTCTTATTCCCGGATGTCCCTTTGATCAGGTTAATCATATTTATTGCTATGTACAAAGGATTGAGGTAGAACAGGATTGATTTTTGACTAACTATCGTGGCTGCATATAGATATAAGAGCAACAAAACACATAATCCAAGTAGCCTGGTTACTCTCCAATATCCAGAGAGTTGAAGGGCTGCCTATTAAGACCTGGAGAAATAATCAGCTATGTGAATTATTCTTAACTTGCTCCTGGCTGGTTTGCAAATGAACTAAAGAATATGTTTGTTGGTGACTGCACATGTACCTGAAAATAATTTGAAAATAATAGTTCAAACGTTGAGTAATCTCAGTTCTTGTTCACTCAGTTCACTGAGTTCACTCAGTTTATGAGTGGGTAAGATCCAGATGAAATTTTGAGGAATCGCATATTGTCAGGGAAGGAGGCCTGATGATTTCACTTTGCTCCACCACAATGATTCCTGACACAGTAAGAAACTGCAGCCTCATCCCTATTCAACACACACATCAGAGGAATTCCTAAGAGTTGATCCCGCGGTTTCTCTGGTTTCATTTTAGAAACAGCAGAGTTATTGGTCCTGAAGTTTAACATACTTGACTTCTCATATCATAGAATTTTCAGTGCAGCAGGAGGCCACTCAGCCCATCGACTCTGCACCAGAGCTTTGTTTTCCTGCCTCAACCAACTGATTGCTTGGCTGTTGGGAGGAGTATGGCGTGAGTAAGTTGTATTGTTACATTATGGGACACATTGATACACCAAATTGGTCTTCTCCTGTCTCGGGCACAAGTTCAAGACATAGTAGATAAAATGCCAAATAGTGGAGAATTACCCCAGAGAGGTTTTGGAGGTGGGTGAAAGGAAAGCTTGCATTGTGCCAAAAAGGGTTTTTTAAAAAATGGTTGGCCTGAGGTATCATATTGTTACCATTTACCACCAATGCTATGATTTGTTCACGATAGATCACTTTTTTGAATCAAAGAACAAAGAAAAGTACAGCACAGGAACAGGCCCTTCAAGTCTATGCCGACCATGCTGCCCATTTAAACTAAAATCTTCTGCACTTCCGGGGTCCTTATTTCTCTATGCCCATCCTTTCCATGTATTAGTCAAGATGCCCCTTAAACACCACTATCATCCCTGCTTCCACCACCACCTCCGGCAGTGAGTTCCAGGCACCCACTACCCTCTGTAAAAAACTTGCCTCGTACATCTCCTCTAAACCTTGCCCCTCGCACCTTAAACCTATGCCCCCTAGTAATTGACCCCTCCACTCTGACTATCCACTCTGTCTATGCCTATCATAATTTTGCAGACAAGTATATGCAATACTGTATCACAGTCATAGATGGTGATTATGTAGATAGATGTGCGTCCTCCTTTGAAATCTTTGAATATTCACTATAAACATTTTCATTTAAACCCTCTCAAATCTAAACGAATCTCAAACCTTACCAGATCTACAAACCTATTGAAAATCGCTTATTGTCACGAGTAGGCTTCAATTAGGTTACTGTGAAAAGCCCCTAGTTGCCACATTCCGGCGCCTGTCCGGGGAGGTTGGTACGGGAATCGAACCGTGCTGCTGGCCTGCTTGAAAAGCCAGCGATTTAGCCTGGTGAGCTAAAGCAGCCCCTTCAATTGTGTAAACCATGTGAATGGAGAGAAGGCTGGAAGGAGGATTGAGCGAAGATGATCAGTTATGATCTTAACAGATATGGCAGTGGGGCTCAAGAGGCCATATGGCTTACTCCAGCTCGTTTTTATTATAGTTTTCTGCTCTGATTCAAAACCTTTTTGGATCACTTCCACTGTTTGTTTTTGTACGCTTATTAAATTGTTCGCGTTTCTTTTTCTGAGTTAACCACTGCTCTGAGTTCCATTATGGAGTTTTGTGACACAAATAAACAACTTGAGCTTTGTTCTTATGAATATGCCGCCTCAAAACCTTGCTATCAGACAGTGAGCAATGTAGGGTACACAGGATTGCCTGGATGTGTGGAGCAACCTGTGGATGAAACATAGAAAACAGGAACAGGAGGAGGTCATTCGGCCCTTTGAGCCTGCTTCACTATCCATTATGATCATAGCTGATCATCCAACTCAATAGCCTAATGCTGCATTCCCTCCATATCATTTGATCCCCTTTGACCTAAGTGCTGTATGTAACTGCGATGTTTACTCAATACCACATCCACTGGCTCACCCTCGTCAACTCTACTAGTTACATCTTTGAAGAATTCCAATACATTTGTCAAGCATGATTTCTCCTTCATAAATCCATGCTGACTCTATCTGATCCTGCCACTATTTTCTTAGTGCCCTGTTATAAAATCTTTGATAATGGATTATAGAATTTTCCCCACTAATCACACCAGACTTACTGGTCCATAATTCCCTGTTTTCTCTCTATCTCCCTTTTTAAATAATGGCACTACCCTCCAATCTGCAGGAACTGTTCCAGAGTCTATAGAATCCTGGAAGATGACCATCAAGGCATCCACTATTTCTAGAGCCACTTGGATGAGGTTGGTTTATTGTCACGCGTACCTAGGTACAGTGAAAGTATTGTTCTGCGTGCAGCTCAGACAGATCTCCTGTCCGATGGAAGAAGTTGGAAGAGTGAGTAAGCCGGGTGGGAGGGGTCTTTAATTATGCTGCCTGCTTTCCCCAGGCAGCGGGAGGGGTAGACAGAGTCAATGGTTGGGAGGCAGGTTTGCATGATGGACTGGGCTGTGTTTACGACTCTCTGTAGTTTCTTCCGGTCTTGGGCCGAGCAGTTGCCATACCAGGCTGTGATGCACCCAGATAGGATGCTTTCTACGGTTTTATCTGTAAAAGTTGGAGTCAGTGCAGTCATGCCGAATTTCCTTAGTACTCTGGGAGGTAGATTATCAGATGCTGGGGATTTATCAGCCTTCAAGTTCCCTACACCATTTCTCTACTAATATTGATCTCCTTCAGTTCCTCCCTCTCACTAAACCCTGTGTTCCCCAACATTTTTGGTATCTGATTGTAGCTGCAGCCATGTCTCCGTAATAAGAACATAAGAACTAGGAGCAGGAGTCGGCCATCTGGCCCCTCGAGCCTGCTCCGCCATTCAATGAGATCATGGTTGATCTTTTGTGGACTCAACTCCACTTTCTGGCCCGAACACCATAACCCTTAATCCCTTTATTCTTCAAAAAACTATCTATCTTTACCTTAAAAACATGTAATGAAGGAGCCTCAATTGCTTCACTGGGCAAGGAATTCCATAGATTCACAACCCTTTGGGTGAAGAAGTTCCTCCTAAACTCAGTCCTAAATCTACTTCCCCTTATTTTGAGGCTATGTCCCCTAGTTCTGCTTTCACCCGCCAGTGGAAACAACCTGCCCGCATCTATCCTATCTATTCAAGATCCCCCCTCATCCTTCTAAATTCCAACGAGTACAGTCCCAGTCTACTCAACCTCTCCTCATAATCCAACCCCTTCAGCTCTGGGATTAACCTAGTGAATCTCCTCTGCCAGAAAGCCTTTGACAAGGTGCCACACAAAAGGTTGCTGCATAAGATAAAGATGCATGGCATTAAGGGTAAAGTAGTAGCATGGATAGAGGATTGGTTAATTAATAGAAAGCAAAGAGTGGGGATTAATGGGTGTTTCTCTGGTTGGCAATCAGTAGCTAGTGGTGTCCCTCAGGGATCCGTGTTGGGCCCACAATTGTTCACAATTTACATAGATGATTTGGAGTTGGGGACCAAGGGCAATGTATCCAAGTTTGCAGATGACACTAAGATGAGTGGTAAAGCGAAAAGTGCAGAGGATACTGGAAGTCTGCAGAGGGATTTGGATAGGTTAAGTGAATGGGCTAGGGTCTGGCAGATGGAATACAATGTTGACAAATGTGAGGTTATCCATTTTGGTAGGAATAACAGCAAACGGGATTATTATTTAAACAATAAAATATTAAAGCATGCCGCTGTGCACAGAGACCTGGGTGTGCTAGTGCATGAGTCACAGAAAGTTGGTTTACAGGTGCAACAGGTGATTAAGAAGGCAAATGGAATTTTGTCCTTCATTGCTAGAAGGATGGAGTTTAAGACTAGGGAGTTTATGTTGCAATTGTATAAGGTGTTAGTGAGGCCACACCTGGAGTATTGTGTTCAGTTTTGGTCTCCTTATTTGAGAAAGGACATACTGGCACTGGAGGGTGTCCTGATTATATCATCCCATTTACACCTATTTGTACAATTAGTTCATCCGCTTTATTGCGAATGCTCCGCATGTTGAGGCACAAAGCCTTTAAGCTTCTTTTTTCAACATTCCTTGTCTTGCTCCCAATATTCTTTGCTGTGGCTCTGTTTGAATATGGCCCTTGGTTTTTCTGCCTATCACTTTTCTTATTCTCCTTTCTGTCTTTTGCTTTTGTCCTCGTTTCCTCCTCCTCTGACTCCTTGTATAGGCTCCCATCCCCATGCCATTTAAGTTTAAACTCTCCCCAAAAACTCTAGCAAATCCTCCCCCTAAGACATCAGTCCAAGTCCTTTCAGGGTGAAACCTGTCCAGTTTGTACTGGTCCCACCTGCCCCAGAACCGGTCACAATGCCCCATAAATTTGAAACCCTCCCCCTCACTTCAGCCATGTATTCATCGGATGTATCCTGCCACTTCTACACTGACCAGCACATGGCACTGGTAGTAATCCTGAGATCACTACCTTTGAGGTCCCACTTCTCAACTTTCTTCCCAACTTCCTATATTCTGCTTTTCTTGAACATAGAACATTCAGTGCAGAAGGAGGCCATTCGGCCCATCGAGTCTGCACCGACCCACTTAAGCCCTCACTTCCACCCTATCTCCGTAACCCAATAACCCCCATCTCACCTTTTTGGTCACTGAGGGCAATTTATCATGGCCAATCATGCTCCAGTGTCCCCAGTCGCCTCTCCGGCTCCGAAAACTGGGCTTCCAGGAGCTGAAGCTGGAGACACGTCCTGCACATTTAGGCCAGTATTTATTATCCATCCCTCAGAGCTAGAAGAGGTAGTGCTGGGAATTATTTTAAAACCACAATAATGGTTTGATTCAACAGTATGGCTTGCTGTGTCACTTCAGATGGCAGGTAAGAGTCAACCATGATTGTGTGGAATTGGAGTCACATGTAACAATATTAGAGATGCAGGTTCCTTTCAGAGTAAACCAGGTTTGGCTTCAGAGTGAATTGCCCAGAGAAGCCCTACAGTACAGAAGGAGGCCATTTGGCCCATCGAGTCTGCACCAGACCTCTGAAAGAAACAATTTGAGAGGTGGTGATGCTCATTGATGCTTGTACTTAAGAACTGGGTTTTCCCCAGCTAGGAGTTGGCTCGTGGACAGGGATAGGATCCAGAACGGAAGAGTGGAAACTATTATTTATACTTAATTATAGTTTCACAATCAAACAGTTGTGGATCAACAGAATGTCTTCTGCAACCAACGTTGGTGAATGGATATTAACCTATAAAATAACATTTGGATCAGATCCGGTATGAATGACAAGTTTATTTCTCTAAGGAACATTAATGCACAAATTATGTTATGATCATCTTGATGGTCACTTTCTGTGATACCAGCTTTGTGCTCCCAGATTTCTTTCTTGAATTGAAATTCTCAAAATGGTAAATGTAATGAATGTTAGAAATTGTTATATTCAGCATTTGTTGCAGTAATGTTATTAAAACATGGATTTAGAATGCATACAGCCGGAATGTCTGCTAAAGCTGTAATTAAGGGGTTCTAAACATGAAGTAATTATTAATTTTCATAATTTACTTGTTTACAGATCGTGGGATAATGGAATATTGTTTTGGAGGATCCGGAGGTGTACATAATTTGGGGGATTTTATTTTGGTCCTGGCTAACCAGGTCATGGGGCATCTTGTAGACTTAGGGTAGAGAAGAGGTAATTAAGGGCAGGAGCCAGATCTGTCAGTGATTTGTTTGCCATAGGATTTTATTTTGAACAGAAGTGTTTTGAGTTTGTTCCTGAAGGTCTGCACAAAGAAAAGCAAACATACGTAATTTATAAGTCATCTTTCAACTATATAGGTTTGCTTAATTGGAATATATATAGTTGCAGGTGTAGGGAGGAAGTTCAAACTTTTCCTTTTAGTGAAGAAGGGTTTCAACTGTTAACTGTAAAGCTGTTATTTTGTTGCTAATGTGATTGATTCTGTGTTCAAATTAAATTTTATTTTAACATAAAATATACCTATTGGTTAGTGTTTGCACTCCTGTGGTGCCACCTTTCCTCATAGTTTTACAAATTGCAAATGCTTGGGTTCTCACCCGGGATCCTACCATAAACTTGCCAGTGAGAAGGATCTAGAACATTTGCCTGGATTTCTCACTCCATTTTCTTGGGTGGGTTTGGCAATGGGAGCGGGAAATTTCATGAGAGGCCCAACCTGTGTTTTAGATTGACGAGAAAGCTCGGCGCAACCATTCCCCCCCCCCCCCCCCCCCCCCATACTCTGCTGTGACGTAATGGGTTTCTTGCCCTGCAACATCGGGAACCTGAATTCCATTATTTGCATCTCATTATCCCCCCCCCCCTCTCGACTGCTGGTTTCCGAGGCCTTTGCCGGCACCCTCGCTCCTCGCTGATGGTGCACACGTATTGAAACCAGTCGTGGTTCACGCCATCATGACATCATGCTGCCGAGGACAGACCTGTGAACGTGGGGTGGGGGGGTAAACAACTGCAAGGGTGGTATCAGCAAACGTGAAGGGTTACTGCAAAGGCATGGGGGCTGAAGTGGGTCCGGCACAAGGGCTGTAGGGATAATGGAGATTTCATTAATGCATTACAGGGGCCTTAAGATACAGGAGACATAATTTATGCCAGTTTTGTGTGATGGATGATGGTGTACTAGATCCTCACTTGGTTTATCGCCGCCCACCTTACCGCCGGCACAGGAACGGTTGACGTTCTCCCCGACCAGCTGGAGAACTCTCCCCTCGAATTCAGAGAGGACTTTAAACTCAGGCATCCCAATGCCCGCCTGGAGTCTTTCCGTCTTATTATGTGCCAGCTTATCTTGCATGTAAACAGATGGAGAGATTGTAAGCAGGACGTGTGCCAGGGCAAATGCTATAAATGTGTGGATGGTGAGTGGGGGCAGTGAGGTGATGGGGAAATTAAGATGATGTGGGAGAATGAATGGTGGTATCTCTTGAGTTGGCTGTGATTGAGCTCCCTGTGGATGTGTGACGGGCATGTGCGAGTTGAGTGATGGGAAAAGCGACTTACCCTGGCAGAATGGAAGAGATTGTTTATCCTTCGCGGCACTGGATGCCTGTCCTCCTGTGCGAGGGTAGAGGATGTCACGCTGCTCCTCCAGATCATCCTGCAGTCTGGTGTGGGAGGTTTCCGAGAATCTTGGGGTAGACTTCCTTGCAGCTGAGGGTAGACATGGACCAAGCGGAAGTGGCCGGTGAGCTCCCCCTTGAGTAATGAGCCGCGTGATGGGAGCAGCAAAATCATAGGTCACGCACCATGGAGCCGGCGTGAATCCTGGGGAGAAATGTTTTTCCTCCTAAGAGGCTAAAAATACGGCGCAACAACCCATAATCACCGCCGGCGAGTTGAACGTCACTTTTCCAACTTAAAAAAAAATTATTCATGGGGTGTAAGGGTCACTGGCTGGACCAGCATTTATTTCCCATCCCAGAGGGCATTTAAGAGTCAATCACATTGCTGTGGATTTGGAGATCAGACCAGGTAAGGACCACAGATTTTCTTCACTAAAGGATATAGTGAACCAGCTGGGTTTTTCCGACAATGGTCATTGTTAGACTTTTAACTCCAGATTTTAAAAAAGTTTCAAATCACACCATTTGCCTTGGTGGGATTGGAAACCAGGTCCCCAGAGCATTTCCCTGGGTCTCAAGATTATTAGTCCAGCAGCAATACCACGATTCACTGACGCCCCTTCATGGGACTCTGCCAAATATCGGGAAAAGTCTGCCCATTGGACCCTGGAATGTGCCGCAGCACAGGCAATCAAAAGAGACAGATAGAATAACTGGCAGAATAGAGAATACGAATATTTGAGAGCATTGTCATGCCATGAAAGTAAGTTTGTGGCACAAAGCTTTTCAGCTGATTGTTTCAAAGTGTTCTTTGAATTAAAGCCAGATTCTTCAGAGGATAGGCTAATAACTTAAATTGTAACAGAAACAAACGATTGCATTAAATGGGTTATTTCCAAAAATGTGTATGTTGTGTACTTAAAAGCTCAGAATTTAGAAACTTAAAACACATTGGAAAGTAATGACTTTTCCTAATAGACCAATTTTCATCATTGGGTCTTGGAAGTCTCTCCATGCACTGGCGACTAGGGGCTTTTCACAGTAACTTCATTTGAATCCCACTTGTGACAATAAGCGATTTTCATGTCATTTCATTTTATTTGATTGGTTAACACATCAAACCTTCAGGTTAATGATAAAGTTTAAAATTTTTTTTTTAGACTATCCAATTTTTTTTTCCAATTAAGGGGGCAATTTAGAGTGGCCAATCCACCTACCCTGCACATTTTTGGGTTGTGGGGGCGAAACCCACGCAGACACGGGGAGAATGTGCAAACTCCACACGGACAGTGACCCAGAGCCGGGATCGAACCTGGTACCTCAGCGCCGTGAGGCAGCCGTGCTAACCACTAGGCCACCGTGCTGCCCCCCCCCAGGTTAATGACAAAGTTAAATTAAATCATCTGGGAATCTGTCAAGTACAAGATAACCAGTGTACCAAAAATAGTGCAAAGTCAGCTCAAGCACCTAATTATTTTCCTTTAGCCCTGGGTAGTCCTTTCACCAATGGTGACAGAAGATTGGATTGGTTATTCTGCCAACAAGTATATTTATGACTTGATTTTGCTCATATTTCATGAACAGCCCTTTTTCTTTCTTTCATCTGTCTCATCTCTCTCAATTTCATCCATATTACTACATTCTGTGATTCTTTGAACATTCCTAAGCGACAAATTAGTTTATCTTTCCCCCTAGATTCTCAATGTGTTCAAGCCAATAGTCACCACACATTTTTACATACTCCAGTTAACATTTTTCATTAGACCGACGGAGGTTGAGGGGTGACCTGATAGAGATCTACAAGATTATGAGGGGCATGGATAGAGTGGATGGGCAGGCACTCTTTCCCACGGTGGAGGGGTCAGTCACCAGGGGGCATAGGTTTAAGGCCCATGGGACAAAGTGTAGAGGAGATGTGCAAGGCAGGATTTTTTACACAGAGGGTGGTGAGTGCCTGGAACGCGTTTCCCTGGGAGGCTGTGGAAGCAGATACATTATCGGCATTCAAAAGGCCTCTCGGCAAATACATGGATAGGATGGGTATAGAGGGATATGGCACTAGGAAGTGCTGAGGGTTTTGGCCAAGGGTGACATCATGACTGGTACAGGCTTGGAGGGCCGAAGGGCCTGTTCCTGTGCTGTATTGTTCTTTGTTGATTCTTTCCCAGGGCCTTAAACTCACCTCTCTTGGTCTTTCCTTTACCTTACAAACTTTAGCCTTTAAAACACAAGATTATCACTGAATCACTTGTTCCTCACTTATTCGGGCTTGTATTTTACACTTTGCAAACTTGATATAGCATTGCACCATGGGTCATAACATTTCACATTCATTTCTCAATTTAAAAAGGATTTCTGAAGGAACCCAAAATAGCTAACTGTCGTTGTGGCTTACCTATAATTAGAGGACAGGTCAGATTCATTAGCTCCAAGCAGTGGGAATTAATTCATAGAATCCCAATTGGCCCATCGAGTCTACATCTCCTCTCCTAAAGAGCACCCTACCTTGGCCCACTCTCCCACCTCTTACTTGTAACACCACCTAACCTGTACATCTTTGGACACTAAGGGGGCAATTTAGAATGGCCAATCCACCTAACCCGTACATCGTTGGATTAAATATATAATTTTAAAAGTTTTTCACTTATCTTGCAAGTGGCAAATAGTGGGTGTGATCCAACGGCCACCCTGCGCCCGAAAAGCAGCTCGCCTTGGTGCAGCGTGGCTGTAGAAAGCCAGGGGACCGCACTCTGGGATCTACCTGGCTTGCCATGCCTGGCAAGATCCAACACAATCACATGATACGTTGCGATATAAAACCCGCCCACAATGGGCAGGTTCACTTTTTGGCAAATCTGCATATTAGAGTGAGGCAGGTAGCCTTACAATAAAGTGCAGATTCCCGAGGTACCTGAGGCTTTGGGATTCACCCCCTTTGCCTCAGAGACCTCAGGTGAGCGCCGTTCAGCACTAGTCCTCCCAAACGGCGACCAGATGAAACGGAACTCATTGGGGTCTCCCAGGGGATCGGAGGCCCCCAGCTACAAGCTCCTTGGGCAGGGTGGTGCCCTGGCACTGCTTGTGCCAGTCTGGCACCTTGGCAGTGCCACCTGGATGCCAGCCTGTCACTGCCAAGGTAACACTGCCAGCTGGCATGGGCACTACCAGGGTGCTGCTACCAAGGTGCCAAGCTGGAATTTTTTGTACGCAAAGGATCGGGCAGCAGTTGCCCAGTGTGGATGCTGGGGGGAGTGTGGGATGGGACCCTCCGATAGTGTGGATGCTGGGGGGAGTGTGGGATGGGACCCTCCGATAGTGTGGTCTGGCTGGTGGGAGTTTGGGAATCGTTTTGAGGGCACTGTCATTATGAAATGACTTGTGCAGCACTTCAGATGCCAACCTTTAGATGAATTTGTCAAATGCAAGTAATACAAAAACAAAATACCGTCGACCCTGGAAATCTGAAAATACAAAACGATAAAGGTTACAGACCTGCAATGTTAACTCTCTCTCTCCATGGATACTGCTTCACCTGCTGTGTATTTGCAGCATTTTCTATTCTCATGTCAAATTCACTTCCTGATCACCTATTTTGGAAAATATTGAAGGTCGCATGGAAGTTATTTAAAAATGAAATAATTCACCCCGTGACCTGACCAACATTACACCTTAAAAAAAAAACAAATTTGTTGAACTTCCAGTGCTGGTTTTCTGCTATGTATTACAACATTGCCAGGTTTGCCTACATAATAGTCACTATATTTTATTTTTAAAGTCTACAAGATTTCAGAGAGATTTAATAATGTGCTGTATAAATCCTTGGTTTTCTTGCACAGCATGTCTAGGAGGAGGAGGGGTTTCTCGAACACATTTGCTTTCTTATTCTGGAAGCAGTTTGTTTCCAGGTTGGAGGTAATTACTTAACACTCTGCCAATTCAATTCCCTTTTTTCTCTTTTCCCATGATTAATTTGACAATATTTAAGGTGTAAAATCGGGCCAAGCAATGGGGAACGTCTCTCCAGAGGTAGTCCTTCACCACCTCTGCACAGTAAAATCCAGGCCATTATTACTTACTTTAAAATATCAACACTTTGGGGATAACACTGCTATTAGCAACAGCCTACCTAGCAATTTCTAGAAAAGTAGGCCAGCTTTGGACACTCTGCTAAATGAATTTACATTGCAGCTAACTTTTCAGTGCATCTTATGAATTGCTTCTTCTGTTAAAAGCTAAGCCAGAATTTTAGGACATGGCCCTGAAATCTACGAACGATGTAGGAAACACTGTGGGCATGATTCGTCCGAAAACCGATGGTGCGATTTAACCAAAAAATGTATTTTTGGGCAAGTTGGGCTGGGGTGTTTCCCGTCGTTTTTTTGGGTGAGATCCAGGCTGGATTCACCCTCATTTAGTCGTGTTTCTGGAGCGTGGGGATTTTCTCCCCATTCCAGCCTACACTTAGAAGTTGCTTCTGCAGAGGGGAGCTGAACACGGCGGCAACACCGGCTCCTCAGATATTGGTGTGCCATTGTAACCCGATCTCTGAGTGAGTGAGCTTGAAGGCACGCCACAATCCGCGCCCCATGGACAATGCCATCCCTCCGCAGACATGGGCAATACCAACCACGTTCCCACCCCCCCCAAGCAAGCACACCTTACTATTGAGGCCCTCCCACATTTTTAGGTCCCTACCCCACAAATCTTTATGATGCTCCTTCATATCCCCCTCCCTTTATACCCCTTTCACTTTTCATGGGCATGGGGCCCCAGACCCTATCAGTGCCACTCCGGGGGACTCCAATGGCCTCTGAGACCCGTGGAATGTCCATCATAAATGATCTGTTTGTGGAGACCAGTACTACTCGGAGCCTGGTTTTGGCGCAGCAGCCGGTGACTTCCCGGTGCCGGCAAAATATGGCCTCAAATAGTTCCCCTTCCAGGGTGCCAGGCCGACAGTGCCAGGGTGACTGGGTGGCACCTGCAGTGCCAAGGTACCACCCTCCCCAAAGGGCATGCTCCTGGGAGCCTCCAACCTCCTGGGAGACCCCAAGTGCCATTTCGTCTCGAAAGGGCGTTTGTTACTTTTGAGCAAGTAGCAATCCAAGACCACGGGTGCGATCCAGATTTGCAAATTCAAGTGTGCAGTCAGGTTCATTTGAATATGCTCGCACCTCAGTTACTCAAGGCACGGGATGTAATGCCTGCGCCTCAGAGACCCAGAGCGAGCACCTATTGGCACTGGTCTCCACCAACGTAGAGCAGGCATACTGGCACTTGGGAGTGGGGGGGTGGGGATCTCCTGGGTGATCGGGACCCCTGGGTGGTTGGGCTTCCTCCCTCAGGTGCATCCGGGCACCAGATACGCAATCGTGCGACCAACCCGTGGCACTTGGGGCATAACACTTTAACTAAATCCTGTTAGGAATCGTTCAAAAATATCAGTTTAATACGGCGAAGAGGTCCCCCGGTGAATCCATCACTGTGTTTGTATCACGGCCAAGGGAGATAGCCAAGTTTTGTGAGCATGGAACTGCTTTATCCGATATATTCCACAATTGTTTGGTCTGTAGAAGAAGGAATATGGAAACACAGAAACAACTTGGGCAAAATCTCCCTGACCTTCCACTAGGAACTGCAGATCTCCTTGTCCCAGGAAAGCGTGGAATGTGGTATCCAAGAGATACAAGGGGTAGAGGTGGAAATTTTGGGGTGCTGCCCCTCACGTGGCATCCCGACGGCATGGTGGGCGAAGGGCCGGCACCGAGACATGCGACATTACCGGAAGTGGCTGAAGGCAATTCCGGCCCGTGTGCGACGTGTGGGTGTCGGTCTAGGCGTACTCACAGGCAGCAGGAGGGCCAGCGCTCCATGCGCCCCGGTTGAGATAGGCGCCAGTCCCGGGGCCGGGCTTTTCATCTGATTGGCCCAGAAGAGGTCAAGGATAAAGCTGAGATGCAGCTGAACTGCCATTGCCCCGTGTGGCCCTATTCCTGTGCTGCAAATGGAGTTGGATGGGGGAGCTGCCGTTTCTGTGGTGGCGCAGAGGAACTTTAATCATATATAACGAGGTGTGCATACATTGACTTTGGCTGACACGTTGGCTCGTTTGGCCACTTATATGGGGGAACAACTGAATATAGTGGGGCCTACCCTTGCTCTGATAGTTTATGGGCACCAATCAGGTCACCTTCCCCTCATTGTTGTGCAACGAGGCGGCCACAGCCTGTTGGGCCGCGACTAGCTGCACCAGCTGCAGTTGAATTGGAAACATATCCTCCAAGTGGGATCTGGTGGTCTGTGTATGTTACTGAGCAAGTTCCCCAAGGATTTCAAGTCTGGCTTGGGTACCATTAAAGGGACGGTGGCCAAGATGCTGGCGGACCTGGAGGCCCAACCCCGATATTTTCGTGCCCGCCCGGTTCCCTGTGCTTAAATGGAGAAAGTTGAGACCGAACTTTGTCAATTAGAGAGTTTGGGCATCATTAGACCCGTGCGCTTCGCTGATTGGGCAGAGCCAGTGGTCCCCATAAAGAGGGATAAGAAATTCCACCTCTGCGGAGACTATAAATTGAAGTTGAATACGGCTTTGAGGTTGGACCGTTATTCTTTACCACGCACCGAGGATCTGAATGCAACATTGGCCAGTAGCTGTACATTTACAAAATTGGACATGAGCAATGCTCATCTACAGATGCAGCTCAATAAATCATCACGGAAGTACATCACACTCAATAAGCACAAGAGACTCTATGAGTACACACGGTTCCTGTTCAGCCTATCCTCGGCGTACACAGTTTTCCAGTGAGTCATGGAGAACATCCTGCGCGGAGTGCTGCGCATTGAGGTTTATTAGACGACGTGTTGGTGACGGGGAACACAGATCAAGAACATTTGCAGAACCTCGAGGCAGTGTTGAAACATTATTCAGAGTATGGCACCCGCCTGCTCTGTAGGAAGTGTGCGTTTCACGCGAAGGAAGTAGTATATTTAGGGCATCGGATGGAAGGGGAAGGCCGACACCCAATCGCTAAGAAAGTGAGAGCCATCAACATAGCCCCCAACTCACTAGGCGCCACCGGATTTCACTCCTTTCTTGGTCTAGTAAACTACTATTGGTGATTTATTCCAAATCTGGCAACTGTCCTGGCCCCCCCTTCACTTGCTCCTCAAGAAGCACCAGCCATGGGAATGGAGCAAGGCCCAGGATGAGGCATTTAAACGGTTAAACAGTGATTGTCCTCTTTGGGGCGTTGACGCATTCCAGCCGTGCAGAATCATTGTACGTGATATGCGATGCTTCGCCGAAAGAGATTGGGGCAGTCCTGTCTGATCGGATGAGCGATGGCCGTGAATATTGATCGCCTTTGCCTCCCAGACGCTGGTTGCAGCTGAGAGAAAATAAGTCCAAACAGAAAAGGAAGGCCTGGCGGCCGTATTTGGTGTAAAACTGTTTCATCGGTACGTCTCTGCCGCCATTTCTTTATCATCACATGTCACAAGCCATTGCTGGACCTCTTCCTTGAAGACAAGGCAATCCCGCCAATTGTGTGTGCAGGGATTCAGCGCTGGGCCGTGTTATTGACTGCTTACTAATACACTTTCGAGCACCTCCCAGGAACCCAAATTGAGCATGCTCATGCATTGAGCCATATTCCCTTGCAGAGCGAATGCACAAACCCCCCGCGTCGGATGGAGTAGTCGCTGTCCTGGATTTTCTGGGTTCCTTGTCCGTCACTGCAACATGTATATGTGATTGGACGCAGACCGATCCTGTCTTTGCCAAGGTGCTATATGGTGGCTATCAGGGGAGTTGAAAGCTTTTTCCTCTAGGCTCTCAGAGCTGACTGTGGAAGATGGTATCTTACTGTGGGGCACGATGGTCGCTCTTCTGACAAGGGGCCAGGCAATTGTGTTGAAGGACTTTCACAGCAGGCACCCCCGAGTGTCGAAAATGAAGATGCTGGCAATAAGCTGCATCTTGTGGCTGAGTTTGGACAAGAATATTGAGACTTTGGTCCAACAGTGCTCCATCTGTCCAGAACACCAAAAGCTCCCCGTGGCTGCACCCCTACACACTTGGGAGTGGCCAGGCTGCCCCTGGGCTCTCATACACACCTTTTTTGCAGGTGCTGGAGGTTCACAGATGGCGGCGATCACCTCCCGGGTGACCGTCGAGCGGTTGTGCATTTCTTTTTCCACCCACGGAATCCCTGAGGTGCTCACGACAGATAACGGGGCCTCTTTCACGATTGAAGAGTTTGCTGCTTTTATGAAAAGCAACAGGATTTGCCACATCCGCACTGCCCCATACCATCCGCCATCGAATTGCTTGGCAGAGAGGGCCACGCAAACAGTTATACGGGGGCTAAACAAACAGGCATCAGCCTCGATGGGCACCAGGCTGGCAAGGTTTTTATTCTCATACAGGACCATGCCACATTCACTAACTGGGATGGCCCATGCTGAGACGTTAAAGAGTCGTAGGCTTCATACACAACTGAGTTTGATTATCCCGAACATTGGCGCGAAGGTGCGGCATAGCCAACCTTTGCTAGTGCAATGCCCAGTTCATCGTCGACCTCTTCGACACTTCACACCCGATAATGCGGTGTTCGTTCTTAACTTCCACGACAGTGCTCGCTGGCTCTCTGGAATTGTTGTCCGCCAAACCAGACCAGTCTCTTACCAAGTTCAGGCCAAGGGGCAACTGAAGCGATGGCATTTAGATCACATTCGATCACGGAGGTTACTCCCTTGTGATGTTCCTCTAAGGAAACCTGTCCTCGATCCTCGCGTTCCATTGCCGAACCGGACTGCTCTAACACCTCCAGTCTCTTTCAACGCCGACATACCTGATATTGTATCTTCCGACTCTGAAATGGAGACACAGACCTCTCGACACCAATCAGCCACCTCCCACCGATCGTCAGCCATGGCGTTCTTGCCACAAATGACATTCACCAGAAAGGACTGATCTGGTGCATCAGCTCAATGACAATTTGCCAGAGCCGGAAATAATCCAATGTCCTCCGCCTGGTCCTCCTTGGTCCACATTTACTCCACTTCCTCTCGGTCAGATTGAGAGGCTGTTCGGGTGGCCTTTTTGCCGGGTGGAAGGAGTGGTGTGGGACGGACAAATTGGAGGGCTGAAGGATTTTCACAGTAACTTCATTGTCGTGTTTAAACATGAGGATCAGCGGCACGGTAGCGCAGTGGCTCACACTGTTGCTTCACAGCACCAGTGTCCTGGGTTCGATTTCCACTTGGGTCACTGTCTGTGCGGAGTCTGCACATTCTCCCCGTGTCTGTGTGGGTTTCCTCCGGGTGCTCCAGTTTCCTCCCACGAGTTCAAAATGACGTGCTTGTTAGTTGAATTGGACATTCTGAATTCGCCCTCAGTGTACCTGAACAGGCGCCGGAGTGTGGCGACTGGGGGTTTTTCACAGTAATTTCATTGCAGTGTTAATGTAAGCCTACTTGTGACAGTAACAATGATTATTATTATTAGATTGCTGCTTCAGTAGAGGGGTGTTGGTCAATCACGGCAGGTTTGCTCAAGAGGCTGAGGGAGAATATCCTTTAAGCTTCTGCCCCATAAGTAGTGCTGTGAAAATAATTACTGAATATGGCTGATACCAACCCCCATCTTTTAGCTGCTGGTTTTCCTCAGCCCTGGCATCCCAAATTGACCAGTGTTAAACTTACAAATTCAAGAATGGAGCTTTATTCATACATTCCAGTAACAGATTCATCGCCACAGAGCAGGTTAGTTGGATTCTTCAAAAGCCGCTTCAATTAAAATGGGAGTATCTTTGTAGAAGCTTGGGTTTTACAAATTTGATTAACCCTCTTCAGATCCTCTCCAGCCTCTCACTGGGTGGGGAGCAGTGAAAGCTTAAATTACTCTCATTAACTCCACTTTGGGAAAATAATCAAATGTACTGTATTCAACAAAGATATTAAATTTTACATCAACTTCTTTATAACAACATGAAACTGTATAAAGCCTCAAGTAACTACTGTCACATCTGTACTTGCACAATCCATTCATTCGCCAACTTTTACTAGTCATTACTGAATTGAGAAACGCAATGGATCAGAATATCCTTTTGTATAGTGTATTCTTTACATGAGTTGCTTGACATGAGAACAAATTCACATGCACGCTATTGAATGATTTTCATGTGGTCTGGATACCCATACAGGGTTACAAATTAAATGAATGGTTTCTGAATTGCTTTCACATGCAGTATGTTTGATTAACCTCAATCACCTATACTGACAGATTGCCCCTCATAGATTGTGCAGTAGTTATACAACACAGGAAATGAGCAATGGAAGACAGCTTCCCAAATCCCCAGTCTTAATTGTATGTCTGAGGAGTTGGATTTATTACGAGTTGTTACTCCAGAAGGACAGGAAAAGTGTAGTTATAGAAGGAACATATCTCTCTGCCAGGGTTAGGTTTTAATGTTAAAACTTCAGATGTTCTCAAATAGCCACAATGGGAAAGAAAAGAGGCCCTACCTGAAATTTTCTTAGTTTTAACATTTGTTTATGAAAGTATTCACAGGCCCATTATGGGGTGCAGTGGAAGTTATCGAGGAACATGTTGAAACAAATGGGGGAAAGAGGAATAATTAACAGTTGCCCACATTAAAATTGCATTCTTCTAATATCCCATTCCGTTTGGGAAGTGTCCAGCAGCCCAAATAAATAAGCCACCACAGGCACAAATTCGCTAAATCTCGCAAGCGGCAAAAAACGGAATTTGTGCTGGTGAGATCTCAGCGAGGTCATGAACCTGATTTCCATAGATTTAAATAGATTTCAATTAATGGACTCAATGCCCTGCCATCTGTGGTGAATGTGATTCACACCGGATTATAATCTGTATATACATGTGTCTGTATTGTAAGTGCAGTTGCACTACCTGTCCTCCAGGGGGAGTAGCTCTGGGAATGCTCGAGTTGTACGGGGCTTCTCCCTTGGCTCTGCCCAGGACTCCTCCCCCGGAAGCTCCTGTATAAAAGCTCAGTGCCACATGGTCAGCCGGCCAGTTCACCGAAAGTTCAATGGCTAACCGGCTGGCTCTGTTGTGAGTATATTAAAACCGCTATTCTAATCCTACAAGCACGTGTCCGTAGAATTGTTGGTTCCAACACCATCCACCAAATGTATACCCCCCTCCCCCCCTTGCAGTGTGACAGCACACCGGCACAAATCGCTACTGTTTTTAAAAGCAAAAAACAGTTGTGATGACCATGCTGGGGTGTGGACGATCCTGTAGACCTCGGGCGTTGATGGACAATGGGGCAATGCCAAGGGGACTCTGGCAGGGGGCAACCCACCTCCATTGGGGGATGGATGGTTTCCCCCTTCTGCGTGGTGAGATGGCCCTGATGCCTGCGAGGGGGTGGGCGAGGGGTAGAGGATGTGGAGAGCCCTGATGCCTGCAAAGGGTTACTCCGATTTATTTACAGGCCCATTGCAGTGCAGTGGAAGTTATCGATCCCAAACCAAGCTGGCTTTGTGATTCTCACCAGCACTTTGAAATTGCACAGAGTACTGTTAAGTCAGGTGAGTCAAAGCACCTGTGAAACCGGCGAGTTTCATTCAGCATTTCTCTCCTGATCCAACACTGCAATTTTGGGAAAATTGCACCCCATAATTGTGTTCGTTTTTTAAGAGATCACAGGCACTTTGTTTCTTGTTGCCCCTTTCTCGAGCAAGTCTTGACATAAAAGTGATGAGATGGCATCACAAGTTTAAGTATAAGAGTTGACATATGAACAGTAACACGATAATACATAGCACGTACAACTTCTGTCTCAACACATTTCATGTTTTTAACAAAGATTTTTTTATGGCTCCAGTGACTGGGGAATAAATTATTTCTTTAACATTTTTGTCGTTTGTTGGACATTTCCTCTCCTGATATTCTAATACAATCATGGCTTGGTATAGAACATAGTGCAGAAGGAGGCCATTCGGCCCATCGAGTCTGCACCGACCCACTTAAGCCCTCACTTCCACCCTATCCCCATAACCAAACAACCCCTCCTAACCGATTTTTTTTTGGACACTAAGGGCAATTTAGCATGGCCAATCTACCTAACCTGCACGTCTTTGGACTGTGGGGGGAAACCGGCGCACCCAGAGGAAACCCACGCAGGCACGGGGAGAACATGCAGACTCAGCACAGTGTCCCAGCGGGGAATCGAACCTGGGACCCTGGCGCTGTGAAGCCACGGTGCTAGCCACTTGTGCTACCGTGCTGCCCAAAGTAGATTCACATTTAATGCAGTCAATAATTATTAATCAGACAGTTCAACGCCACAGAACTACTATGTGTATCAGTGATGATGTCAATGAACGTGGAACGCAGCAAATGCACAGCCCAAGACATATTTGAAAGAATGATTATGTTGGCCTGATACACTGGTAGTTGATTTTTCGGAAAAGACTAAACGCAAACATGTTTCTTATTTATATCTCGCAGTTTAGGGGAAATTGTGCACAATATAACTTTAACTTCTCAGTGAATTGGAATGAAATGTTCCTTACTCAGAGTACCAGATAAACGAATTTAGGCTGACAGTGGTCTGATATAGTGACAAGCCAGTATCTTGGCAGGCTGGCTGATGGCTATATTGTGGAGCTAAAGAAGAACATTAGGTATAACAGATATGCCAACTGTCTCTGTTTTAAATTAAACATTTTAACTCAAAATAAATCTAATTTGAGGAGCTGTAACTACAAGTTGACGTTGCATTGGATGATTGGGGGAGGTGGCGGGGGTCTGTGTAAGTGTGCCAACCGTTTTCCATTTATAACGCCATGTATCATGTCACCTCACTATAATAAAAAGGATACATACCTTTTCTTTCGCTACAAGAGTAAAATGGTTTGCGAGTGATGGGCGCTACAGTGGGTTTAGACACTTCCTTTTATCCGAGATGACTGGTTAAAATCCAACAAAGATTGAGCTTGTTCTCTCAACTGTCTTTATTTCTTGTGGCAAACTAACATTGAGTTGATAATTGCACTCAAGGGAGGCCATGGTAAAAATAGTGAAAGCATAACATTTATACCAAATGGGAATAAAAACAAAACATTGACGTGGAATTAGGATTTATAGCACAGGAAGCAGCCACTCAGCTCACTGGTCTATGGGGTGTTTAGGCTTCACACGAGCCTTCTGGCATACTCTACTTCATCAAACCCTATCAGCATAAACTTATTTTCCATGTGCTTATCCAGTTTCCCCCTAAATGCATCTATACTATTCACTTGATATATTATTCCACATTATAATCACTCCCTGGGTAAAGAATCTCCTGAATTCTTTATGGGATTCATTAGTGACTGTCTTATATTTATGACCTGTGTGTTGGCCCTCCAGCATGTGGAAATATGTCTAACCTGTTAAAGCCCGTCACAATTTTATAGATTGTGACTTTGTCAGCTCTTTACTGGAGAAAAATGTCCCAACCCATTCCATCTATCCTGAAACATTTTTCAACTGTTTCCACTTGGCCTGGGAATGTGCATGCCACATCATTGCATCTTCCCTACTGGCAGTCACACACACTTAGTTGCAAGCCTTGTGGTCAACAACATCCTACTTGTAACACAAAGGCGATCTGCCACTCCACCTGTGGCTGTCATCCATGTCATAAGAACAAAAAAAATAGCAGTTCCCTCTCAAGGAGGGTAGCTGGCCATGCAGCAGTCAGAAGGTTTCCTGTATGTCTAGCAATGCAGTTGAAAGTAAAGGGTATACTGGGCTGATTATGGTGCCTAATCATAGGACTGAGTGCTTTGAACTGCCAGCTGCTGCACTATATACGAATTAGGAGCCTGCACTGCCACTCGAGGAGGTTATGCCTGATCTGATTGTAACTTCAACCTCACATTTAACTATGCGTAATAATCTCGCCAAGGCCACTTTTCCAACACCATACCCTTTTATTTACATAACAGAAAATGTCCACAACTGTGGCTTACAAGGTACAAATCCAAACCCGGGGACCTACAGAATACCGGCCCAGGTTGAAGCAGCGGGTTTTAAACTTCCGCTGCTCGTTTCCCATTGGGCAAGCTCCTACCTCTATAATAAGGAAGTTCATATTCCATGAAGCCCTTGGGGAGATCTATTGATGATCCCGTGTCCTTCGTGGCCACCATAACATCACTCCCATTCCACCCCCAAGTCCGTTTCTCCCCCAATACCCCAGCTGTGAGAAAGTCCCTTCTGCCGCTTGGCGACTGGTCTGATGGGGCCAGATCTGCTGGTGTTGGTGTGAACTGAATTGGGGACCTTCTCTTTCAGAGGGAGTGCCGAGGAGTTAATAACGCGGGCTGTTCTTCAGTGTCCAGTTCAGTCGAGGCACCAGCTTCTTCTGCTTCCATCTCAGAGTCCGTGCCCCCTTTATCCGGAGGGATGGGTGCTAGGATGGCTTCGAGCTGTTGCCTGGTATTGATGGCGGCCAGGACTTCTCGTATTCCGTGCGTGCCTAAATTCTGTTGTAATTTATCGATTGCAGGGTGGGAGGTAGTGGAGCGCATACAGTGTATCTCAGCCATTTGGAATGTGCATCTACCAGGATCAAAAACGTGGAATCCATAAAAGGCCCTGCAAAGTCCTCATGCACGTGCACCCATGGTTCTCTGGCCACTCCCATGGGTGGAGGGAGGCTGAAGGAGGGAGCTTTAGATTCTCCCAGCACTGATCGCGCCATCTCACCAAGTCCGTGATGTCTGCGTCGAAGCCAGGCTACCAGGTGTAGTTCCTGGCAAACATTTTCATTTTCGATACTCCAGGGTGGTCATCATGAAGTTCCAGAAGTAACTGATACCGCCCTGGGTGAGGGACAACTACTCAGGACCCCCAGAGAATAATACCGTCCTCAACATTGAGCTCACCTTTCTTCGTCAGACAGGGTTTCATTTCTTCTGAGGGTTAGCCTCGGAATCCACCACTCAGGATCACATACCTTAATTTAGACAGAGTTGGATCTTTTTGCGTCCAGTCCTTAATTTACCTTGCGGACACCAGAAAGTATCTGAAAAGGTTTTGGTTCATCACAACCTCTTCCAATGCTGGTAAATGAGCTGGGCTAGAGGGCAGTGGGACTCAGTCAACTCAACATAACGTTGGTAGCTATCCGGGTTCCAGGGCGGTGCCCTAAAAGGTATTCATAAGCTGCAAGTAACAGGGCCTAAGATCAAAAGCAGGTAAGAGGCCAGAGGGAGAGGTCCAAGTAGAGGAAGAATACTGGAGGTAAGTGAAAGCATCTGTTCTACGGTGGGAGGACTCCTGCACAAAGAAGTTGCACACAGATGAAGGCAATGGAAGAAAGGTTCACCATCAGGTTGAGCCGGAGATTCACTGAGGTGAGGAAATAAGGGATAAAACTGAGTCCTTTGTAAGGAACAAACATAGGAACATGGGAATTAGAAACAGAGATAGGCAATTCAGCCCTTCGACCCTGCTCCATCATTCAATCAGATCATGGCTGATCTCCCTCCTGGTCTCAAATCCATCTCCCCACCTGTTGCCCATATCATATCCCTTTATCCCATTTTTTATCAGAAATGTATCTATCTCTGAGCATGGTAGCACAGTGTTTAGCTCTGTTGCTTTACAGCGCCAGGGACTCGTGTTCGATTCCTGGCTTGGGTCATTGTCTGTGTGGAGTCTGCACGTTTTTCCCGTGTCTGTGTGGGTTTCCTCCGGGTGTTCCGGTTTCTTCCCACAAGTCCCTCTGTATGTGCTCGTTAGGTGAATTGGACATTCTGAATTCTCCCTCAGTGTACTCAAACAGGCGTCGTAGTGTGACGACTAGTAACTTCATTGCAGTGCTAATGTAAGCCTACTTGTGACACTAATAAAGATTATTAATGACTCAGATTCCACCCCACTATAAGGCAGCAAGATCCACATTTTCACCAGCCTCTGAGAGACATAATTCCTCCTCAACTCAGTTGTAAATCTACCGCCTTTCAATCTATATCCATGACCTCTCGTTCGAGATTGCCCAACAAGGGGGAACATTTGGTCTATATTTACTTCATCAATCCTTTTTACTATTTTCTCCACCTTGATCAGATCCCCTCTCACCCTTCTAAACTCAAGCGAGTACAAACCCAAAATGTTTAATCTCTCCTCATACGTCAACCTTTTATCCCCGAAATCAATCTGGTGAATCTCCCCTGAACTGCCTCCAATGCCACCACATCCGTCCTCAAATAAGGAGACCCAAAGTGGACACAACACTCCAGATATTGAGTAGAGAACAATCAGCATCCGAGAGGGGAAGGTCAGAAGATATAGTAAATATATGGCAACGGCTGGGGTGGGAAGGAGGCACGGGAAGGTGTGTCGGGTTCCGGATGAGCGTTGGTGTCAGTAAGTTGTTGGAGTATTTGTCCCTTAACACCTGAAAGGAAAAGAAACAGCTTCTTGGTAAGGCATCAGATGAGAAAAAGAGTAAAGTGGAACAGGAACAAGAAGAGCATTGAGAGAGGGTGAGAGGGTATTGCTGGAGAGAGAGGTCGAGCGTGTACGTGAAGCGGAGCATGGCACAGAGTGTGGATCAGATGGAAATCCTGCCGGAGAGAAGAGCGGTACTTCTTCAAGGTAGGCGTTCCTGGAAGAGAAATAGCAGTGGATTAAACGCTAAAATACAAATATTGTGTAGAATCAAGTCTGGTGGGGTGGCACAGTGGCGTAGTGGCATAGTGGTTAGCACTGCTGCCTCACGCCACCGAGGACTAGAATTCGATCCCGGCCCCGGTTCACTGTCCGTGTGGAGTTTGCACATTCTCCCCATGTCTGTGTGGGTCTTACCCCCACAACCAAAAGATGTGCAGGGTAGGTGGATTGGCCATGCTAAATTGCCCCTTAATTGGGGATAACTAATTCTAATTCAGGCTTTAAAATGAGCTTTAAAAATAAAAGAACAGGAACAAGAGTGGCCGAAGGCTTGGGCATTCATGTGCATCATTAGCAGGTCTCTATGACATCTCACCACTGGGCATAGTTTGAGCACTGCAAGATAGACTGCCTTCTTGAATTTCAGCTTGCAATTGTATCCGCAGAGACTGCATCTAATTGAGGATGTGATTTTGAACTGATGTCCTTCTCACGGTTACCACATTTGCAACCAATGACTAACATCCAGGGTAAGCTACTGGAGAATTTGAATGAACTTGGGAAATGGGCAGATGAAATTCAATATAGAGAAATGCAAAGTGATTTACCGGAGAACAAAAAGTTCATAAACTAAAAGAAAATGATGGAGAGATTTGGGAGTCCTGAATGACAACTAATTGAAACCATCAGCACAATGTTTGACGGCAGTGAGTAAAGCAGATACTGGAATGTATTAATAGGTTGATATTCAGCCAAAATAGCGAGCTGATCTACTATTTCATGAATCATTGATGTAATTGCACTTAGAATGACATATACAGTTCGGGTTGCCACACTAAAAAAAAATATTGTGACTATTGAGATGAAACAGAAAAGAACAAACAAATGATTGAGGGAAAGTTATTGGATTATCAGGTGATTATGTAAAGTGGACAGTTTTAAAATTCTCACATGGGATGCTGTGTTGCAGGGGTTCGGACCCCCGTACAAGTATCCCAACAATTTGCAATTTGTAAGACTCTGAGTGAAGACTACTACACTACAGGATTGGTAACACTTATCAATTAATGTTATTTATGTTAAAACAAACTTTAATTTGAACACAGAATCAATCACATTAGCAACACTGTAATAGCTTTCCAATTAATAGCTGAAACTGTTCTTAAGTAAAAGGAAAAAAAACCCTTTAACTCCTTATCTGCACCTGCCACTATATATTCTAATTACGCAACCCAATACAGTTCAAATGCCACTTATAAATAAAGCTAACAATCAAGGTTACTTGGGATTTGTGCAGACCTTTGGAGAGAGACACTTTCAGGGGTAATCTGAAAGTTTGTCTGTCTTGTCAGACACTTTTGTTCAACAAAAATCCAATAGCAGACTGAAAAGCTAAAGACAGACCCGGTGCCTCACATTAAATACATCATCTGTATCCCAGGCATAAAGCATTCTCCAGTCCCTTCAAATTGAGGTGTTGCATGACCTGCTTAGCTTAACACAATCCCAGATAGGTTAGGTTATCTGCATCCCAGGGAATCTCCTAAACATAAACAATATTTCGTTAGCCATCTATGTGTAAACAAATAAATGGTTAAAATCAATTATTACCTCATCTTTACAATCCTTTAATCACAGCTTTAGTGGACATACTGCCTGTATATATTTGAACACAGGGTTTCAACAACATTACGACAATAAAATATAATTTGCTACATTCATCACAGAGGCCAGCATTTGCTGCCTGTCCTAATTCCCTTGAAGTTTTCAATGGAAAAGAGAAGATCGAGGGTACCGCGACACGGTAGCACACTGGTTAGTACTGTTGCTTCACAGCACCAGGAGCCCAGGTTTAATTCCCCACTTAGGTCACTGTCTGTGCAGAGTTTGCACGTACTCCTCGTGTCTGCGTAGGTTTCCTCCGGGGGCTCTGGTTTCCTCCCACAAGTCCCGAAAGATGGACTTGTTAGAAAATTTGGACATTCTGAATTCTCCCTCAGTGTACCCGAACAAGCGCCATAGGGTGGCGACTAGGAGATTTTCACAGTAACATCATTGCAGTGTTAATGCAAGCCTACTTTTGACAATAAATATTATTATTATTAGAAAATTCTAAAGAGACCACATAACTTAGACAGTGGGAAGATGTTTCACCTTGTCCAGAACAGTAGAAATAGATGACATGGCCCACATCCGATGGTGGTTAAATTCAAGTGAAATCTGCAGAAATATTGGCCATAAAAAATTTAAAGGCAGAGGAGTCTTGTGGTGCAGTGGTATCATCCCTCCCTCTGGGCCAGAAGCCAAGGTTTAAGTCCCACTCTCTAACATGACTAAAAAAGTTTATTATTAACCTGTAAATCTTTCGAATGCACCTGATGGCAGGCTGTAAGAGTGAGAGTTCCCCATTAAGCCACACTACAGCAGGCAATGGCAAACCACTGCTGTACTTTGCCAGGCATAACCTAATCCAGTCGAAGTCTATGGTCATCAACATCCTCTTGTGGCATGGCATCCAGAGGAGGAGGAGGATTATGGGAAGCAAGGATGCCAGGAAACCCAGAATTATCATGAAAATAGAGATCCCTGTGAGAATTGTTTTTACTCTATTTCCTGTCTGAGAAAAAGACTGGCTGGTTGAGAAAAGTACAAGGCGGCATCTGAAAAATAGTCCTCAAAATCTGAGATATGGGGTTGGTGGCAAGTTGACCAAGAGTATTGAAGTAAGTAGGGAGGGAAGAAGAGGTTGTGTGATGGGTTGCAAGATTGTGAGGGACTGTGAGAGATCAAACATTGTGGGTGGGATGTTAGAATGGGGCCTTCTGATCATGTTATTGCTGTGGGTTTATTTCTTGCCCAAAAGCAGTTCTGAAAAAACACTTGCATGCTGGATCTTCCATCTCCCGTCTCCCTTCACTTGCTGGGTTTCCCAAGGTCTGGGAATCAAGGCTGAAGTAGTTAAATCCAAATGGCTCTGGAGCTGAGTGACTGACTCTCCTTTCTCGATTCCAAACCGGCAGCAATTAAACCAGAAGGAAATGTACATATAGTATGCTGGGATTGGTTTTCACACTTTTTTCAAATGCAACCCCACTCTCCTACCGTCAGCTTAAAATTAGTTCCATTTCAGAGAGCAGAGAGCGAGTGGTAAACCCATGGAATAGGCTGCCTAAGGATGTTGGAAGTGTTGATTCATTTTAATGTATTTCTTGTAATTGGTCTTTAGGTGTGCCCAAGTTGAATTGTGCTCTGGCCACAAGAACTGACTTCTTTCAGCATTTAAGCTTGGTTACTGTCTGTTGCTTGAGGTCATCTAAAATTTACAGTGTAAAGATAAAGTCGCCATAGTCCCAGATGACTATAGGCTGCTTTCCTCTTTGAGGGGGAGAGCTGACTGGTGGCGGTTTAACCTGAGGATCACCACACCTCAGGCGAGGGGAAAGGCAAGGGTGATGCTGATCACTCTGCATTACGAACCAGCTGTCTAGTCAACTGAGCTAAACTGTGTATAGTACCTGGGGGTAACACTAAGCCATGAAATAATAAACATGAAATGAAGTAAGTTATAATCCGATAATGGCTTCTATGATGTCATTTGAATCATTCCCAGTCACAGTTATTATTCCCTGTGCATAATGAGAGTAATAATGAAAGTACGAGAGCTTATTATGTTTTGTTCATTGTAACTGGAAGCAGATGATTGCTAATGAAGTGCATACAGGTGCTGTCAGGAATTGTTACTACAGGGTTCAGCTGTTTCCCATTACCACTGTCAGGTTCACATTAGGTCCACTCACAGAGCAAAAATATAACGTATATCCTATTGAAATTAAATACAGTAAACTCAATTTCAGACATAATCACTGGAAATGACGAGGCCTTTTGTTAACCATGCATACCTAGGTGAATGAATGCATGTGACTCTAGTCATTGTCAGACAGCTGAAAGCCAAGTAAATAATTAAATGAGCTATAAACAGAAAGGAGACATTGAAATTGGTATTGTCTGCTAACTTAGGAAATACTTGGCACTTTTCAGCTAAGCCTGGTACATTTTCTCTCATTATGTAATCTATTGCAAATTGGAAAATTTCCCTCTTTTGCCCAGTCTCCATCTGGCGGTGCAGTCCATGTGGTGTAGGCACACCCACTGTGCTGTTAGGGAGAGAGTTTCCAGGGTTTATGACTCAGCCACAGTGAAGGAACGGGAATATATTTCCAAGTCAAGATGGTGTGGAGCTTGATGGGGAATTGGAGATTATTATTAGGGATGTGTAACTTCAATTACAATCATAGATTGGTCAAGTTAGGAATGATCTTGGAGGAGAGAAGGTTTGACAGAGATATTCAAAATCATGAGGGGCCTGGTTAGGGAAAAACTGTTCCCATTGATGGAAGGATCGAGAATGAGAGGAGACATACTTAAGTAAATTGGCAAACAAAGCAATGGAGACATGAAGAGGTTTTCAGGCAACGAGTAGATCTGGACTGCGCTGTCTGAGAGTGCGGTTGAAGTCCAAAGATGTGCAGGTTAGGTGGATTAGGATTGGCGATGCTAAATTGCCCTTAGTGTCCAAAAAAAAGATTAGGGGTTTACAGGGATAGGGTGGAGGTATGGGCTTAGGTAGGGCGCTCTTTCCAAGGGCCGAATGGCCTCTTTCTGCACTGTAAATTCTATGACTCCCTATTGGGGAATGGTTCTCTGGATGCTGCAATGCTCAACTATCTGCTCCAGATGGCGTTCCTCCAGTATGAGCACAGGCAGTGCACGTCATAAAGCATCGCACCCTAATTTGAAGCTGTACTTAACTAATGTCCACACGTGCACCTTCTCAGAAAGTTTGGTAAAAAGAAATCAGGAGCAGGAGTCCTGGATGATATTTCCCTTCTGTAACACTGGGCCCAAAAATCCACAAAATAGAAAAATCCCACCATAAATAATGAGATGTGCTTTTTCAGGACATGCTCCTGCTCCTGACAAGATTTTTTGGGTCAGGTGCAAGGTCCCTTCATTTACCCAGTAACTGTAACAGATGTGTCACCAGGGCTTCATCTCCTGCTGTCTTGTTCCTATTCCTACTAAACTGCTGAACATCCAACTCTGCTTCCTGGCTCCCTTTTAGCTGATACTGTTAACTGATACTGTCTTTTTTCTGTTCCCCCGGCCTTTTAATTTTGCCATAATCACAACCCTCTCAAACTCACCCTTGGCCAATGTGTTCTTGCAAATTACTGCCTCATCTCCAACTTTCCTATCCTCTCCAAAGTCCTTGAACAAGTTGTCACTTCTCAAATCCATTTTGATTTTCCTATTCCATATTCCATATTTTTTATCTCTTCAATTTAGTTTCCACTTGCCACAGTACTGAAATGACTCTTATCAAAGTCAAAAGTAAGAAGTCTTACAACACCATGTTAAAGTCCAACAGGTTTGTTTCAAACACTAGCTTTCGGAGCACTGCTCCTTCCTCAGGTGAAATGATTTCACCTGAGGAAGGAGCAGTGCTCCGAAAGCTACTGATTCGAAACAAACCTGTTGGACTTTAACCTAGTGTTGTAAGACTTCTTACTGTGCTCACCCCAGTCCAACGCCGGTATCTCCACATCAAAGTGACATCCTATGTTACTGTCAATGGCCCCCAAATTTAAATTTCTCGTGCTTGTATTTAAAATCCCCCATGCTCTCATCCCTCCCTATCTCTGCAACTTCTTCAGCCGTACAAACTTCCAGGAACTTTGCATTCCTCCAATTGTGGTCCCTTGTGTATTTGTGATTTCCTTTCCCCATCATTGGTGGCCTATAACTGAGGCTTTGGAAATTTCCTCCCAGATCTCCCAATCACCAACCTCTCTCCTCCTTTCAAGACATTTCTTAAACCTATCTCTTTGACCAAGCTTTAGTTCACCTGCTCTAACATCACCTTGTGTGGCTCGGGATCAGTTTTTGTTTGATAATGTCCCTGTGAAGCACCTTGTGATGTTATTGTTGAATTAAAGATATTTTCTAAATGTAAGTTGTTGTTGCAACAGACTCCCCAACAAAGATACAGTGGAAGGGTACTGGAACAGCTTTAAAATTGAATTTCAGGACTATTGAGACTGTACTATCACAAGTGCTGCTGAGATGAGCACAAAAGCAAAGACATGAGCCCTAAGTTAACAATGCTTTATACAATGACAAGCATGTTATTGCTGTGCTTAAAAACAACACTGAATTTTCTAGTGGTGACTCACAAGTGCATGCAGATTCAAGAAACAGTTTGTTTTGTCTAGTTGCATGCGATGAAAATCTTCAGTCTCCTTGCAATATTGCATTACCAGTTAAGTTTTAATAGTGTTCAGTGCCGGCTTAACATGAAAGACAGAAAGTTAACATAAGCAGGCGCAATAGCTATTAGGAAGGTAAATGGTATGTTAGTTTTTGTTACAAAGGGATTAAAGTATAAGAATAAAGAAGTCTTAAAATTACATAGGGCACTGATGGGAGCATACTTGGAACGACTGCATGAAATTTCAATCTTCTTACCCAAGAAAGGATGCTTTCCCCAGCAAAAGTGTAATATTGGTTCATTAGACTGGCTCCTGAGATAAGGGGGTTGTCCTATGTCCATAGAGTAGAGACGGAACCTTACCAAAAAAATAGCAAAGTGTCAGTCCCGGCGAGAAAAAAGGAGTGAATCCCGCTGACGGAGTTGGGAGGATTTCTCATGGAATCTTGACCACCTTAGAATAAAAGTGAGTCGGTGTAGTTAATACCGTCACTTTGCTGAGGTGGGGTTTTGGAGCCAGAAACTGGCTTCACACACATTGGGGCGCCATCTTTAAAGGGCGCCCCAACCAGTGCTGCAGGCGGATGGCACCCAGGCCACACCTCGGATGTTTCGGGGCACCATCCACCTCCCATCAGTCAAGGCGCCGGATCCTCCTCCGCTGCCAGACATTCACTGCGGCAGATGACTCCACACCCCTTCCCATTGGCAATCCTCCCCTGGACATTTGATTTGCCAGATTCACCACCAGCATCACACCCCCCCCAAGTGGAGAGTCATGGCCGGCAGATCCTCCCCTCCCTCCACTGTCTGTCATCAGCTGCTAGGGTCGTGTGCTGGAACTGCCAGACTACCTGAAAGTGCCAAACTGTGCCGGGGGAAGTGCCACCTCTGCACCCCCGGAGGGATTTCCTCACTCACGTCTGGTCAAACTTGGTGCAAATGACGCCAGCGTGCCTTGACCCCCAACGCCGGGTCCAGATTCTTTGAGGGTGGGGGGAGAAGGTCTGGAGAGTGATCGTTAATGATAAGCTAATGTATTAAACTTGCACTGCACAATTCAACTACTTCACTGGTGAGGCCGGGGTGGGGTGGGGGGATTCCAAAAGTCAATTTGCACTGGAGATAATCATGTTTTTTGCTAATCTCTCGCTTTTGAGCACGTGCCTACTTTTTTATGGATGGAGACGGCTCAAAATCTCCCCGTAGGGGATTTTCCCCTGAAGGATAGGAGCATAAAAGATAGTCAAATTGAAACACACAAAATTCTTAAAGGACTTGACAGGGTAAATGATGAGGAAATCATGCGTCTCGTTTCTCGTTGGGGAATCTGGAACAGAGGGCCACAGTCTCATGGATATGCCATTTAACACGATCAGGAAAGTTTTCTCTTCATCTGAGGGTTATAAATCTTTGAAATTCCCTACTCCAGTGAGTGATGGATGCTGATAGGAATTGACTATTTCCTGATAGACTTGATAGGTAAAAGAAGGCTATTTATTGTAAATATTAAGCCCCAGTTTTAATACCCATTTAAATTGAGGATTTCATCACTCATAACCTCAGGTCATGATAAAACACATCGCTTCAGGGACTTCCGGTTGCGGCGACACGGAGCTAAGCCGCACGTTCGGCTGCTCCTGCTATTTTCGGCATTTTGGGCTCTTTTTAGGGCCCGTAACGGCGCTTGACGGACTTTTCCTGGTGCGGGAAGACATCAGCAACGCTTCCCTGCCGGTGGATGGACTGGACCAGGAACGGGGCGGTAAAAAAATCGGCGCTGGAGCAGAGAAAGTTGCGAGGGAGGAAGACCAAGATGGCGGCGGGCGGGGAACCGGCAGCGTGGACGCAGTTGGCACAGGAGCAGCTCCATCGCTGCTTCAGGGAGCTGAAGGCTGAGCTGCTGGAACCGCTAAAGGCCTCGCTCGACAAGCTCATGGCGACCCAGACGGCACAGGGGGCAGAGATCCGCGAGGTTCGGCAATAGGCCTCGGAGAATGAGGACGAAATCCTAGGCCTGGTGGTGAAGGCGGAGGCGAACGAGGCGCTCCACAAGAAATGGCAGGCGAGGCTTGAGGAAATGGAGAACCGCTCGCGGCGGAAGAATTTGCGGATCCTGAGCCTCCCGGAGGGGCTGGAGGGATCGGACCTGGGGAATGGGAGCAGGGTCTTTCCAAGGGCCCTTCGAGGTGGTGGGGGCCCACCGAGTGTTGGTGAGAAAGCCCAAGCCTAATGAGCCGCCAAGGGCGGTGCTGGTGCGGTTTCACCGGTTCGTCGATCGAGAATGTGTGCTCAGGTGGGCCAAGAAGGAGCGGAGCAGCAGGAGGGAGAATGCAGAGGTCCGAATCTACCAGGACTGGAGCGCGGAGGTGGCGAAGAAAACCTTCGAAAGCAGTGCTATACAGGGGAGGGGTGACGTTTGGCCTGTTACAGCCGGCGTGCCTTTGGGACACCTATAAAGACCGCCAGTATTACTTTGACTCCCCGGAGGAGGCCTGGGCCTTTGTCCAGGCCGAGAAGCTGGACTCAGACTGAAAATTGAGGGGGGGTCGGGGACTGTTGTATAGTGTTTGGGGGTTCTGTTCTTCCTTGTTCCTTTGTTTTGTTTTTTTTCTTTTGGGAGAGTTTGTGGGATGTTTCGTAGGCCCGTTGGACGGGCTCCGGGAAAGGGGGGAAGTTGTTGGGTTGGGAGGGGTTGAAGGTTGGGGAAGGTTGACGGGGCCTCGGGGGAGGGAAGGGTGGCTCGGGTCGTGGTGGGGGAGTTTGGGGCTGGGGAGCTGCGCCAGAGGGGGTGGGGCCGGCCGAGCGGGTGGCGCGGGCTTTTTTCCCGCGCTTTGGGTTGAGGGGCGGGGCTTAAGTTGGAGGCCGGGCTTTTTTCCCGCGCTGGAGCCGGAACGGGAGGGGACTGTGCCTGTCGGTAGGTAGGGTGGGGAGGAGTAGTGTTACACTGGGGGGGGTCGTTGGGGTGGCGGGAGCAGCCGGGGTCAGCAGGAGTCAGCTGACTTACGGGAGTACAATGAGAGGGGCAACGCAGCTAGGGGGGGCCCTAGCTTGGGGGGGGGGGGGGGGGTACTGGGTTGCTGCTGGAAGGGCCGAAGGGGAACTGAAGCTATTAGAAGGGGTCGGGACGAAGATCTGCCACTGTGGGGAACGGGCCGTGCGGGGACTGCGGGCACGTGGCTGGCCGAGGAAGAGCTATGGCTGATCGGTGGGGGGGGGGGGGGGGGGGGGGGGGGGGGGGCGAACAGCCCCCCGATTCAGCTGGTCACCTGGAATGTAAGGGGTCTGAATAGGCCGGTCAAGCGGGCCCGTGAGTTCGCGCATCTGAAGGGGCTGAGGGCGGATGTGGCCATGCTCCAGGAGACGCACCTTAGGGTGGTGGATCAGGTAAGGTTAAGAAAGGGGTGGGTTGGGCAAGTGTTCCATTCAGAGTTAGATGCGAATAACCGGGGGGGGTGGCGATTTTGGTGGGGAAGAGAGTGTCGTTTGTGGCGTCGAGTATGGTGGCGGATAGCTGTGGCAGATATGTGATGGTAAGCGGTATGCTCCAGGGGGACCGGGAGTTGCTGGTTAATGTGTACGCCCCAAATTGGGATGATGCGGGCTTTATGCAGCGCATGCTGGGCCAGATTCCAGACCTTGAGATGGGGGGTTTAATAATGGGAGGGGATTTTAACACAGTGCTGGACCCAGCACTGGATCGCTCTAGGTCCAGGATGGGTAAGAGGCCGGCGGCAGCCACAGTGCTGAGGGGGTTCATGGACCAGATGGGAGGGGTGGATCCTTGGAGATTCATGAGGCCAGGGGCTAGGGAGTTTTCGTTCTTCTCCCACGTCCACAAGGCTTACTCCCGGATTGACTTTTTTGTTTTGAGCAGGGCGTTGATTCCGAGGGTGGAAGGTGCAGAATACTCGGCAATAGCCATTTCAGATCACGCCCTGCATTGGGTGGATCTAGAGCTGGGGGAGGGGAGGGACCAACGCCCGATGTGGAGGTTAGAGGTGGGGCTGCTGTCGGACGAGGAGGTGTGCGGGCGGTTTCGGAGGTGTATAGAGGGGTATCTAGAAATTAATGATAACGAGGAGGTGCAGGTGGGGGTGGTCTATGAGGCGCTGAAGGCGGTGGTTAGGGGGGAGCTGATTTCCATCAGGGCGCATAGGGAGAGATGGGAGAAAAGGGAGAGGGAGAGGCTGGTGGAAGAAATGGTGAGGGTGGACAGGAGGTACGCGGAGGTCCCGGAGGAAGGGCTGTTGAGGAAGCGCCGTAGTCTCCAAGCGGAGTTTGATATATTGACCTCCAGGAAGGCGGAGGCGCAGTGGAGGAGGCCGCAGGGGACGGTATACGAATACGGGGAAAAGGTGAGTCGGATGCTGGTGCACCAGCTCCGGAAGCGGGAGGCGGCTATGGAGATATGGGGAATTAGGGATGGAGGAGGGAGTCTGGTGCGGAGAGCGAGGGGCATTAACAGAGTGTTCAGGACCTTCTATGAGGAGCTATACTGGTCAGTGCCCCCAGTGGAGGAGGGATGAATGGACCGCTTCCTGGGCAAGCTAATGTTCCCGAGAGTGGACCCAATGGGTTCCCGGTTGAATTTTATAAGAAGTTTTCAGACCTGCTGGGCCCGCTGCTAGTGAGGACCTTGAATGAGGCGAGGGAGGGGGGGATTTGCCCCCGACGATGTCCAGGGCGTTGATCTCACTGATTCTGAAGCGGGATAAGGACCCCTTTCAGTGCGGATCGTATAGACCGATTTCGCTCCTCAACGTGGATGCGAAACTGCTGGCCAAAATATTGGCGAGGAGGGTGGAGGACGTGGTGCCACAGGTCATACACGAGGATCAGACGGGTTTTGTGAAGGGGAGGCAGTTGAACGTTAATGTACGGAGGCTTCTCAATGTCATAATGATGCCGGCGGTGGATGGGGAGGCGGAGATCGTGGCATTGATGGACACGGAGAAGGCCTTTGATAGGGTGGAGTGGGGATATCTTTGGGAGGTGTTGAAAAGGTTCGGGTTTGGAGAGGGATTTATTAAGTGGGTGAGGCTGCTGTATGATACACCGGTGGCGAGTGTGGTTACGAATGGGAGGAGGTTGGAGAATTTTCGACTGTACCGGGGACGAGGCAGGGATGCCCCCGGTCTCCCCTGCTGTTTGCGCTGGCGATCGAATCCCTGGCCATGGTGCTGAGGGAGTCGAGGAACTGGAGGGGGATAGTGCGGTGGGGAGGAGCATCGGCTGTCGTTGTATGCGGATGATTTATTGTTGTAGGTGACAGACCCGGTGGGGGGGATGCCGGAGGTGATGAGGATTCTTGGGGAGTTCGGGGGCTTCTCCGGGTATAAGCTCAACATGGGGAAGAGTGAGCTGTTCGTGGTGCATCCTGGGGACCAGGAGAGAGGGATTGGGGAGCTTCCGCTGAAAAGGGCGGAGAGGAGTTTCAGATACCTGGGGGTTCAGATAGCCAGGAGCTGGGGGGCCCTGCACAGGCTTAACTTTACGAAGCTGGTGGAGCAGATGGAGGAGGAGTTTAGGAGGTGGGATGTGTTGCCACTCTCCCTAGCGGGCAGGGTCCAGTCGGTTAAAATGACGGTGCTCCTGAGGTTTCTGTTCCTCTTCCAGTGTCTCCCTATCATGATTCCGAAGGCTTTTTTCAGGAGGGTCAATAGGAGTATTATGGGATTTGTGTGGGCGCAGAAGACCCCGAGGGTGAGGAGGGTGTTCCTGGAGCGGGGTAGAGATGTGGGGGGGTTGGCGTTGCCCAACCTATGTGGGTACTACTGGGCCGCGAACGTGGCAATGATACGACGGTGAGTGATGGAGGGGGAGGGGGCTGCATGGAAGAGGATGGAGGTGGCGTCCTGTGTGGGTACGAGCCTAGAGGCGCTGGTGACGGCGCCGTTGCCGTTGCCGCTCCCCCGAGCAAGATATACTACAGGTCCGGTGGTGGTGGCTACCCTCAAAATTTGGGGGCAGTGGAGGCGGTATAGGGGGGAGGTGAGGGCTTCAGTCTGGTCCCCGATACGGGGGAACCACCGGGTTATACCAGGGAGGATGGACGGAGGGTTTTAAGCTGGCACAGGGCAGGTATCAGGCGGATGGGGGACCTCTTTCTCGATGGGGAGTTTGTGACCTTAGAGGAGTTGGAGGGGAGGCGGGGTCTCCCCCCAGGGAATACCTTCAGGTATATGCAGATTAGGGCGTTTGTTAGGCGGCAGGTGGCGGAGTTTTCACTGTTGCCGCCAAGGGGGGGCTGAGGACAGGCTGCTCTCTGGGACGTGGGTCGGTGAGGGGAGGATTTCGGCAATCTACCAAGTGATGCAGGAGGGGGAGGAGGCCTCGGTGGAGGAGCTGAAGGATAAGTGTGAGGAGGAGCTGGGAGAGGAGATTGAGGAGGGGACGTGGGCGGATGCCCTGGGGAGGGTGAATTCCTCCTCCTCCTGCGCGAGGCTTAGTTTAATTCAATTAAAGGTGCTGCATAGGGTGCACATGACTGGGACAAGGCTGAGCCGGTTCTTTGGGGGAGATGACAGATGTGTCAGGTGTTCGGGGAGCCCAGCAAACCACACCCACATGTTTTGGGCGTGCCCTGCGCTGGAGGGCTTTTGGAGGGGCATAGCGGAGACGTTGTCAAGGGTGGTTGGTTCCAGGGTGGAGCCGGGCTGGGGGCTCGCAATTTTTGGGGTAGCAGTGGAGCCGGGAGTGCAGGAGGCGAAAGAGGCCGGTATTCTGGCCTTTGCGTCCCTAGTAGCCCGGCGCAGGATTCTTTTGCAGTGGAGGGATGCGAGGCCCCTGAGCGCGGAATCCTGGATCAACGATATGGCTGTGTTTATTAAACTGGAGAGGGTCAAGTTTGCCCTAAGTGGGTCGGTACAGGGGTTCTTCCGGCGGTGGTAGCCGTTTCTAGACTTCCTAACGGAGCATTAGGGGGTGGGGTCAACTTCAGCAGCATCTGGGGGGGGGGGGGGGGGGTGGGCGGGGGTGTCCTTTTTTCTCTACAGGGTATGTGTATTTGTTTTCATGTTAATTATTTTTGTTAATTTATTGCTTTTGTATTGGGGGGGTTACTGTTTATTCTCTTTTCTTCTCTTTTGTTGGTTAAAATCTGTTGAAAATTTGAATAAAAATTATTTTAAAAAAAACACAGCTTCAACAGAGACACAATAAGCCTGACACATGCATAAACTCATTGGAGATTAAAACAACATTTTTACTAAGCAAGATGAAAAAGCTTTGTTCTAATAAACATATTTTCAAAGAGAGTTTGACATTAAGAAATGAGTGTACCAGTAATCTGGTCAAGAACGAAGCAGGCACCATAGCAACATGAAGGCACCATTGTTCATAATGTGGATAAAGCGAAGTCAGCAGAAAACCAGTGGAAACTAGTCTTGATAATAGCGCAGAATCGCATTCCATAACATACACAAATATTCAAACATGAAACATTCAGAACTTATGTTGCACATTAAGGATTGACAGCTAACCGTCGAATCAAATACATTTGATTCTAACCCAAACCAATTAGGACGATATAGAGGTGTAGATAGATGGCTCAAGACAGATAAGATTTCCTATAAACGTGATGGTCCGTACGGCCATCTTTTTTCCAGGATCATCCTATACTTTGACCTAAATATTCGCTATCTCTATTTTCATATTTTCACTTTTCCACTCTAACTCTTGAAGTAAATGCAAGCTGTTTTTGCTGTAAGCAAGGAACCATTTCTGTATTATTTTGAAAGTTAAATTGTTTATAAGTTACTTCTCTTTAAGTCCGTTTGCTAGCCGGACTTTATTGAGAATAGATTTAAGTTTCTCTCAATTGTAATCAAATAGAGGGCAATAAAGATTCTTGTTTGCATCCGAAAAGTTTAACTCCAATTTCTACTGAGTTTTAGTGTCGCAAGACTTCACTAATTTCGCATGGTAGATCTCATCAGATGCTCAGTTTTTAAGTATCAACAACTGAGGTTAAGAGATTTTTGGACACTAATGGAATCAAGGGATATAATCAAGGGTCAAGAAGGTGGAGTTGAGGTAGATGATCAGCGGTAATGTTAAATGGTTTGAAGCCCTAAATGGCCTAAGCAAGCTCTCATTTCTTATATTCCTTAATACAATACCCTAATAATTTCACAGCTCCCCAAGGCCTTTAGGGATAGTTCATTCTGAGAATAACGCAGTCACGACTGGATCCATCTTTGCTGTGGGAATACTTTCCAGGTATGCATTCTAGGTAGACATTGGGCGGCATGGTAGCACAGTGGTTAGCACTGTTTCGTCACAATGCCAGGGAGCCGGGTTCGATTCCCGGCTTGGGTCAGTCTGTGCGGAGTCTGCATGTTCTCCCCACGTCTGCGTGGGTTTCCTCCTGGTGCTCCGGTTTCCTCCCACAAGTCCTGAAAGATGTGCTTATTAGGTGAATTGGACATTCTGAATTTGGACATTCTGACCATTTTGGATATTCTGAATTTGGACATTCTGAATTCTCCCTCTGTGTACCCAAACAGGCGCCGGAGTGTGACGACTAGGTGATTTTCACAGTAACTTCATTGCAGTGTTAATGTAAGCCTACTTGCAACACTAATAAAGATTATTATTCTGAAATTCTCATCTCTTTTAATCTGTCAAAATTTCTATAGATATTGAAATGAGACGTGTAAGCAAAGTGAATGCTGGCCCTATAGAAAGTGAGTCTGGGGAATTATTAATGGAAAATAAGGAGATGGCACGTGATTTGAATAGGTATTTTGCTACATGAGGTCTTTGTGTTAGGTTCTGACGCAGTAGCTCATGCCTCAATGCAATATGCAAACAACTTTTGGTTTCTTTGTTCTCGTCATTGCACAGAAAAATAAATTATTTGAGGGCACAGAAATCTCTATTATGAAGCGGATGAACTATTCCTGTCAATTACAATACTATCGGGGAAGGGGAACTACTAACTGCCCCTGTACATATTGGATTATCTGTCCTTTATGGTATTATCGCCAGCATAAATAGAAAGTGTAAACACTGTCTTCGAATCTATCAGATCTTTTAGATAAATAAGAGGTGATGTCAAATTGGAATGCTTGTCAAGATTATTTTTGGTTTCCATTTTGGAAGTTCTTGACAATACTCTTTCTTTGACATACGAACACACAAATTAGGAGCAGTCATAGGCCACTTGACCCCATTCCGCCTGCTTTGTCATTCACTAAGATTATGGCTGATCTGTTAGTGACTTAAACTCCACATTCCCACCTACCCCATATAACCTATTACTCTCTTGCTCATCAAAAGTCTATCTAGCTTGCCGTAAACATATTCAAAGACTCGGCTTCCACTGCCTTTTGTGGAAGAGAGTTCCATAGGCACATAACCCTCAGAACAAAAACTGCTTACTTTCTGTTTTAAATGGGCCACCCCTTATTTTTAAACAGTGAGCCCGAGTTCTAGATTCCCTGACAAGAGGAACCATTCTTTCCACATCCACCCTGTCAACATAGGTCACCCTAATAGGTCAAGACCTCTCAGAATATATATTTCAATTAAGTCGCTTCTTACTCTTCTAAACTCCAGTGGATACAAGTCAAGCCCTTTCTCATCAATCTGCCCATTCCAGGTATTGATCCAGAAAACCTTCTCTGAACTTCTTCCAACACATTTACATCCTTCCCTAAAGTAAGGGGTGAACTCCCTCAGAGCCTCCCCTGTCTTGTTACTCTTGCAGAAAGGTAATGGGGGTTTCCACGAACCATCAGCGATAGTTAAAGTGGTGGACCCAGAGAAGCTGGAGGAAACTCACGCTTGCTATATTTCCAAGTGGCATTGAAACTAGAGCTTTTCTGTCAATCAAGTTAAATCTAAGGGTAATTTACATGACTTGGGTATCTTATTGTCCACAGTATAATTGTAGTTTGGTTGAAAATCACATTTAAATTTAGAATCAGAGAATTGTTAAGAGCACAGGAGGCAAGTTGGCCTGTTGTGTCTGCATCAGCTCTTGGCAAGCATAACTCAGCTCATTCCATTCCCATCACCCTTTCCCAGTAGCCCGACAAAATTTCTCTTTTCAGGTGCTAGACTGTGCCTTACTCTTCCCACCAAAATGCATCGCTTCTCACTTCTTCTCTGCATTAAATTCCATCCGTCGCCTGTCCACTTATCCTACCAGCCTGTCTCGTGTTATGATCCCCATAAAGACCAATAACTTTTAAAAGAAGATATGAATGACGTCCGGTTGCGGCTATGCGGAGCTAAGTCGCACATTCGGCAGTTCCTGCTAGGAACGGACTTTTGGGCTCTTTTTAGGGCCCCCAGCGGTACTTGATCGACGGTTCCCGACGTGGGAAGGTGTCAGCGGCAGATCCCCAGTGTTCTATGGTCTGGACCAGGAGTGGGGCCAGCAAAAAAGCGGTGGCAGAGCCCAGGAAAAAGCGGGGGAAGAAAAACAAGATGGCGGCCGGCTGAGGCCTCGAGGAATGGAGGCGCAGGAGACTCTCCAGCCCTGCTTTCGGGAGCTCAAAGTGGAGCTGCTAGAATCGCTGAAGGCTACTACTGACAAGCTGCTGGACACGCAGACAGCCCAGGGGATGGCAATCCGGGAGCTCCGACAACAAGCCTCCAAAAGAGAGGATGAGGCCTCAGCCCTCGCGGTAAAGGTGGAGATGCATGAGGCACTCCATAAGAAGTGGCAGGAGCGGTTCGAGGAGATGGAGAACCGGTCGAGGCGGAAAGATTTGCGGATCCTGGGCCTCACAGAGGGGCTGGAGGGGTCAGAGCTGGGGGCCTATGTGGTCGTCTTGCTGAACTCACTGATGGGAGTGGGGTCCTTCCAGGGGCCCCTGGAGCTGGAGGGGGCTCACAGGATACTGGCCAGGAGGCCCAAGCTGAATGAGCTGCCACGGGCGGTGCTGGTGCGGTTCCACCGGTTCGTTGACCGAGAGTGCGTGCTTAGGTGGACCAAGAAGGAGCAGAGTAGCAAATGGGAGAACACGGTGGTGCGGATCTACCAGGACTGGAGTGCGGAGGTGGCTAAGCGGAGGGCCGGGTACAACCGGACGAAGGCGGTGCTCCACAGAAAGAGTGTGAAGTTTGGCATGTTACAGCCGGCACGTTTGTGGGTCACCTACAAGGACCGTTACTTTTACTTTGAGTCCCCGGAGGAGGCGTGGACCTTTGTGCAGGCCGAGAAGTTGGACTCTAACTGAGGGTCGGGTGCGGGGGTTTGTATGTAACTGTGTTAATTTTTGGTGGGGGGGGGGTTCTCTGTTTTATGCTGGTTGTGTGTTGTTTCTAGAGCGGGTGGGGCACTGTCTTTTTGCGTGGGTTCGGTGGATGGGCTCGAGTCGGAGGGTAGACTTGGAGTGTAGGGAGCTGGTGGTGGGGGCCGACAATGGGAGCTACCCTAGAGGAGGCAGCGTCGGGCAGGGTGAAAGCGCGGGCTTTTCTTTGGTTTCCCGCGCTGAGGGTGGATGGGGGCGGGGTCGGAGCTGAGAAGCGTGGGCTTTTTTCCCGCGCGAGAGCGGGAGGGGGACGAGGAGGGTCTGCTGATGGGCATGGGGGAGGAGAAGTAGCCCCATGTTGGGAGGGGTCGGAGGTGTGGCAGGAGTCGCCGGGGTCAGCAGAACTTAGCTGGCTCACAGGAGTGCTATGGAGGGAGTAACGCGGCTGGGAGGGGTCCTAGCCTTGGGGGGGGGGGGTACCGGTTTGCTGCTGAAATGGCCAGGAAGGAGCTGGAGGATGCAGGGGGGGTTCCGGGGTGGGGTTTTGCCGCCGTGGGGAATGGGTCGAGCGGGGGGTGCTGGCCTGGGGCGGGCAGGGGATGGGTTATGGCTAGTCGGCAGGGGAGGGGGGCAGGGAGCCCTCTGATCCGGCTGATAACTTGGAATGTGAGGGGGCTGAATGGGCCGGTCAAGCGGGCCCGGGTGTTTACGCACCTGAAGGGGCTGAAGGCGGACGTGGCTATGCTCCAGGGGACGCACCTGAAGGTGGCGGACCAGGTTAGACTGAGGAAGGGATGGGTGGGCCAAGTGTTTCATTCAGGGCTGGATGCAAAGAACAGGGGGGTGGCGATCCTGGTGGGAAAAAGGGTGTCGTTTGAGGCGTCAAAGGTGGTGGCTGATAGTGGCGGGAGGTATGTGATGGTGAGCGGCAAGCTGCAGGGGGAGCGGGTGGTGCTGGTGAATGTCTATGCCCCGAACTGGGATGATGTGGGTTTTATGCGGCGCATGTTGGGCCGCATTCCGGATCTGGAGACGGGGGGCCTGATATTGGGGGGGACTTTAATACAATGCTGGATCCCCCATTGGATCGATCCAGGTCCAGGACGGGCAGGAGACCCGCGGCGGCTAAGGTATTGAGGGGGTGTATGGACCAGATGGGAGGGGTGGATTCTTGTAGGTTCGCGAGGCCGAGGGCCAGGGAGTATTAATTTTTTCTCCCACGTGCATAAAGCCTATTCCCGGATCGATTATTTTGTTCTGAGCAGGGGGCTGATTTCGAGGGTGGAGGATGCCGAGTATTCGGCCATAGTTATTTCGGATCATGCCCCGTACTGGGTGGACCTTGAGCTGGGGAGGAGAGGGACCAGCGCCCGCTCTGGCGCCTAGAGGTGGGGCTGCTGGTGGATGAGGAGGTGGGCGGGCGGGTTCAGGGGTGTATCAAGAGGTACTTAGAGACTAATGATAATGGGGAGGTCCGAGTGGGGACGGTTTGGGAGGCATTGAAGACGGTGATTAGAGGGGAGTTGATTTCCATCCGAGCCCATAGGGAGAGGGGAGAGCAAAGAGAGAGAGGTTGGTGGGGGAGATGGTGAGGATGGACAGGAGATACGCGGCGGCTCCGGAGGAGGGATTGCTGGGGGAGCGGCGTAATCTTCAGGCCAAGTTCGACTTACTGACCACCAGAAAGGCGGAAGCTCAGTGGAAGAAGGCACAGGGAGCGGTGTACGAAAATGGGGAGAAGGCGCGTAGGATGCTGGCGCATCAGCTTCGTAAGCGGGACGCGGCCAGGGAGATTGGTGGAGTGAAGGATAGGGGAGGAAATGTGGTGCGAAGGGGGGTAGACATTAACGGGGTCTTCAGGGACTTTTATGGGGAATTGTACCGGTCTGAACCCCCGGTGGAGGGGAGAATGGGGCGCTTTTTGGACAAGCTGAGATTTCCGAAGGTGGAGGAGGGGCAGGTGGAGGGGCTGGGGGCGCCGATTGAGCTGGAGGAGCTGGTCACTGGGATAGGCAGCATGCAGTCGGGGAAGGCGTCGGGGCCGGATGGGTTTCGGTCGAATTTTATAAAATGTACGCAGACCTGCTGGGCCCCCTGCTGGTTAGGACCTTTAACAAGGCAAGGGAGGGGGGGGGGGGGGGGGCTTTGCCCCCCGACGATGTCACGGGCCTGATTTCCTTGATCCTTAAGCGGGACAAGGACCCCCTGCAGTGTGGATCGTATAGGCTGATCTCGCTGTTAAATGTGGATGCCAAGCTGTTGGCGAAGATCTTGGCCACAAGGATAGAGGACTGTGTGCCGGGGGTCATTCATGAGGACCAGACAGGGTTTGTGAAGGGAAGGCAGCTGAACACCAATATATGTAGGCTTCTGAATGTTATAATGATGTCGGCGGTAGAAGGGGAGGCGGAGATAGAGGTGGCATTAGACGCGGAGAAGGCCTTTGATAGGTTGAGTGGGGATACTTGTGGGAGGTGCTGGAAAGGTTTGGGTTCGGGGAGGGGTTTGTCAATTGGGTGAGGCTGCTATATGAGGCCCCGATGGCGAGCGTAGCCACGAATAGGAGGAGATCGGAGTACTTTTGGTTGCACTGGGGGACGAGACAGGGGTGTCCCCTGTCTCCCCTGCTCTTTGCGTTGGCAATTGAGCCCCTGGCCATGGCGTTGAGGGAGTCGGGGAATTGGAGGGGTCTGGTGCGGGGTGGGGAGGAGCACCGAGTGTCACTTTACACAGATGACTTGTTGCTATATGTGGCGGACCCAGTGGGGGGAATGCCGGAGGTGATGAAGATTCTCAGGGAATTTGGGGGCTTTTCAGGGTACAAGCTCAATCTGGGTAAGAGTGAGTTGTTCGTCGTGCACCCGGGGGATCAGGAGGAGGGGATTGGTAGGCTCCCACTGAAAAGAGCAGGGGGGAGCTTTAGGTACCTGGGAGTCCAGGTGGCTAGGAGCTGGGGGGCCCTACACAAACCTAACCTCACAAGGCTGGTGGAGAAAATTGAGGAGTTTAAAAGATGGGACATGTTGCCGCTGTCGCTGGCGGGCAGGGTGCAGTCAGTCAAGATGACGGTGCTCCCGAGGTTTTTGTTCCTGTTTCAGTGTCTCCCCATCCTTATCCCGAAGGCCTTTTTTAGGAGGGTCAACAGGAGTATTACGGGATTTGTATGGGCGCATGGGACTCCGAGGGTGAGAAGGGTGTTTTTGGAGCGGGGCAGGGATAGGGGGGGCTGGCGCTGCCCAACCTCTGTGGGTACTATTGGGCTGCCAACGCAGCGATGGTGCGCAAGTGGATAATGGACGGGGAAGGGGCAGCATGGAAGAGGATGGAGATGGCGTCCTGAGTGGACACGAGCCTGGAGGCGCTGGTAACGGCGCCGTTGCCACTCCCTCCAACGAGGTCTACCATGAGCCCTGTGGTGGCGGCCACCTTCAAAATTTGGGGGCAATGGAGACGGCATAGGGGGGAGGCGGGGGGTTCGACGGAGTCCCCGATACGGGGGAACCACCGGTTTGTTCCAGAGTGCATTGATGGCGGGTTTCTTAGCTGGCACAGGGTAGGGGAAGTTTGGGCTCCCCCAAGGGAACATGTTTAGGTACATGCAGGTTAGGGCGTTTGCCAGGCGGCAAGTGGAGGGGTTCCCCCTGTTGCCCCCACGTGGGGTACGGGACAGGGTGCTATCGGGGGTGTGGGTTGGAGGAGGGAGGATTTTGGACGTGTACCACGTCATGCAGGAGGTAGACGAGGCCTCGGTGGAGGAGCTGAAGGGTAAAGGGAAGAGGAGCTGGGTGAGGAGATTGAGGAGGGGACGTGGGCGGATGCCCTGGAAAGGGTGAATTCCTCCTCTTCTTGTGCGAGGCTTAGCCTTATACAGTTCAAGGTGCTACATAGGGCTCATATGACCGGGACGAGGATGAGCAGGTTCTTCGGGGGCGAAGACAGGTGTGCTAGGTGCTCGGGGAGCCCAGCAAACCATGCCCATATGTTTTGAAAGGGGGTAGCAAACACGGTGTCGAGGGTGGTAGGATCCAGGGTCGAGCCAGGCTGGGGGCTCGCGATATTTGGGGTAGCAGTGGAGCCGGGAGTGCAGGAGGCGAAAGAGGCCGGTGTTCTGGCCTTTGCGTCCCTAATAGCCCGGCGGAGGATTTTGCTTCAGTGGAAGGATGCGAGGCCCCCAAGCGTGGAGGCTTGGATCAATGATATGGCGGGGTTCATTAAATTGGAGAGGGTGAAATTTGCCCTGAGGGGATCAGTACAGGGGTTTTTTAGACGGTAGCAGCCTTTCCTTGACTTCCTGGCAGAACGGTAGGAAAATTGGCCGGCAGCAGCAGCAACCCGGGGGGGGGGGGGGGGGGGGGGGGGGGGAGGGAGGATGGGGGGGGTTGGTTTGGTGGAGGGGAGGAATGTGTACATGTGTTTGTTGAATATGCCGGGTGCTAACCTATTTCTTCTTTTTGTAATTACTGGGGGGGGGGGGGGGTTTGGTTTCGCGGGTTTTTCTTTTTTTTTTCTTCTTTTGTTTTTTTGTTTTTGTTGTTAATACTGTTTTCTTGTTGATATTATCTGTTTTTGATATTTTGTGGAAATCTCAATAAAAATTATTTTTAAAAAAAGCAGATATAAATTTCTCAGCAACCATTGGAAAGAATCAGAGAAGATGATATACCTTCAATTCACAGTGAGACGGAGAGAGCGAGTGAACAGTAAGCTTTATTAGTCATGAACTTGCCTAGCCAGAGTCAGTAGTGCAGATGAATGCCGCCCACAAGAGGCCGGCCTATATATGGCCCCGGTGTGGGCGGAGCCAGAGGCGGAGCCATACCGGGGTTACAGTACAGTACCTGGAAGCAGTTCATATCACCACTTCCAGGTCATAGGCCACAGGTTATGGTATCATGCATGCATTATGGTGAATACATTCACCACATAAGATTTCAAAATTTTACTGCAACAAACTAAAATCAACATGAATATTACTTAATAAGCAACTAATATGCCACACTACAGGAAAGGTACTTCCCGATTAACTACCTAACTCAAACAAAATTCTTTACAATGAGTTTGTACATTACGCCATGCTCACAGCAGATATGTAACCTTATCGCTTAAGTTCCATATTCCTCCTTGCTTCTCCACAAACTCCCTTCTCCCTGCCACACCAGGACAAGTCTTCCAGTGTCCTTAAGTCCTTTCATTCACTCTTCTGAGTATCCTCTGTTATGATCCTGGGCTAGGCCCCAAGTTCTTGGTATGGTCCGGTTAAGGACCAGTAACTTTTCATTTAATGTAGACAAGGTTTGGGATTCAAGACACCAGCTAAGAGAACAGAGCTACGATATTCCACGGGTTTTGAAAAAACAAAATTAAACGTTATTACAGGTGAAAAAGAAACAAAATTCACGGTATGGCCCCAACCTTTTAAGTGCAATAATATTTATTGCATTTTCTGCAGTTAAACTTTAATCATCCAAAACTAAAATTTATGTCCAAAATATTACTATGAACCATGAACCTGGGATGTGATTCTCTGATCCTGAGGCTACGTGTTGACACAATCGTAAACGCCATCGCGTTTCTCGAATGTGTCAACATGGCCTCAGGAGCAGCAATTCTGACCCCGACAGGGGGCCAGTACGGCACTGGAGCGACCCACGCAGCTACAGCCGATCCCGGCGTCAGATGGGTGCCGCGGGTCTGCGCATGCACAGTGGGACCCGTGCGATTGCCGTCCATGCGTGGTGGCTCCCTTCTCCGTGCCGGCCCCGCGCAACATGGCGTAGGGCTACAGGAGCCGGTGTGGAACAAAAGAAGCCCCCAGCCCGAGAGGCCGGCCCGCCGATCGGTAGGCCCTTATCGCGGGCCAGGCCACAGCGGAGGACGGCCAGGGGTCGGACACCCCTCCCCTCCCCACGAGGCCGCCCCCGGATCCACTCACGCCGATGTCCCGCCGGGTAAGACCAGGTGTGGACGGCGGCGGCAGGACTCGGCTTTTTTTGTATGGCGGCTCAGCCCATCCCGGGCCGAGAATCGGCAGGGGGCCCGCAGAGTGGCCCCCGACAGGCGCCGCGACGGCGCCAATGACGTTGATTCTCTGCTGTCCGGAGAATCGGCGGACTGGCGTCGGGGCGGCGTCGCACGATTTGCGCCCATCCCGGCAATCCTCCGACCCAGTCTGGGCTGAGAGAATCCGGCCCCAGGTATTTGGATCATCCCAAACTGACTGCGGCAAAGCCCATTTCAGCAACTCCTTGCTCCTTTATCTCTACATTTCCTGTCTTTTCAAACAGATAATTACTTCCCCTTGGCATCCTACCTGGTAACTAACATAAAGCAGTCTTTTCTTCTGCTTGGCACAGCCATGGTTGTTTAGTCTCACGGTGGCACAGTAGTTAGCACTACTGTCCCACAGTGCCATAATAATAATCTTCATTAGTGTCACAAGAAGGCTTACATTAACACTGCAATGAAGTTACTGTGAAAATTCCCAAATCGCCACACTCCAACGCCTCTTCAAGTACACTGAGAAGGAATCTAACCAACTCACTCCAAGAATATCCACTTAATTTTCACCAAATGACCACTGTGAGAATCTAATAACACACTCTCCCTCCAGAAAAGGCTGTGCAGATTGAATCCAGAATCTGATAACTCTCTCTCAGCAAAAAAGAGGCTGATCTGAAGCAGAGACCAGAGTCTGATTACTCTCTCTACTAACAGGCTTATGTGAAGCTAGAAGCCTCTCCTGGAAAAGCTGTAATACATACTGATGAACTGCAAAGATCATTAGAAGTTGTAGATCAGAGACTTTGAACCACACCCATATTGTGAAAAGAGTGCACTGAAGAACTCATCATCTGAAGGACTTTCATCTTTTGACCTTAATCCTTATTATTTTTCTCCTTTTTCCTTCCCCTCTGAGTTTGTCTGTCCTGTGTGTGGGTAGAGGGTGGGGAAGTTAAGAGGGGTTAGATGTTAAAGGACATTTAACCAACTCTATTCACTGCGTAGTTCACATTTGTTCTAGTCATAAAAAAGTAATTGTGTTTAAACTTACACATCTGGTGACTGTAATTAATGGGCAATCAAGGGCCAAGGATTTTGGGTTCTTTCTAACAATTATTGGTTAATTCACTTGTGTTGTGATTCTGGGCATGAGGAGCTGGAATTGACAGCGCGCCTGCCCAGGATGGCGTAACATTACGTAGACTCTTCGAGGGTGGGACAGATTAGTGGGGCGGCAGGGAGTGAATAGGAGGGAAATGGATGGGGAGGAAGGAAAAGGAAGGAGGGATTGGGGGACTGGAGATATTGGGAGGGGGGATTGCAGCGAGGGGGAATTGTGGGGAAGGAGGGATGGGGGGACTGAAGTGAATTGGGGGAAAGAAGGGATTGGGGGACAAGAGGGATTGGGGGGGACAAGAGGGATTGGGGGCCGGAGGACAGGAGGGATTGGGGGACAGGAGGGATTGGGGGGGACAGGAGGGATTGGGGGGGACAGGAGGGATTGTGGGACAGGAGGGATTGGGGTGACAGGAGGGATTGGGGGGACAGGAGGGATTGAGGGGATAGGAGGGATTGGGGGACAGGAGGGATTGGGGGGCCGGAGGGATTGGGGGCCGGAGGGATTGAGGGGACAGGAGGGATTGGGGGGCCGGAGGGATTGGGGAACAGGAGGGATTGGGGGGCCGGAGGGATTGAGGGGACAAGAGGGATTGGGGGACAGGAGGGATTGGGGGACAGGAGGGATTGGGGGGCCGGAGGGATTGAGGGGACAGGCGGGATTGGGGACAGGAGGGATTGGGGGGGACAGGAGGGATTGGAGGGACAGGAGGGATTGGGGGGGACAGGAGGGATTGGGGGAACAGGAGGAATTGGGGGACAGGAGGGATTGGGGGGCCGAGGGATTGGGGACAGGAGGGATTGGGGGGACAGGAGGGATTGTGGGACAGGAGGGATTGGGGAACAGGAGGGATTGGAGGCCAGAGGGATTGAGGGGACAGGAGGGATTGTGGGGCCGAGGGATTGGGGGGCCGGAGGGATTGAGGGGACAGGAGGGATTGGGGACAGGAGGGATTGGGGGGGACAGGAGGGATTGGGGGGGACAGGAGGGATTGGGGGGGACAGGAGGGATTGGGGGGGACAGGAGGGATTGGGGGGACAGGAGGGATTGGGGGGCCGGAGGGATTGAGGGGACAGGAGGGATTGGGGACAGGAGGGATTGGAGGCCAGAGGGATTGGGGGGCCGGAGGGATTGGAGGCCAGAGGGATTGAGGGGACAGGAGGGATTGGGGGGACAGGAGGAATTGGGGGGACAGGAGGGATTGTGGGACAGGAGGGATTGGGGGGTACATCTTCAATTCCTACATTCATCCCAGTCGTGAAGAAAGCTGCTGAAACACATCTCTTATTCCAAGAGCGAGACGACTGAATCAAACACCACCAGGAATTATGGTGTTGAGATGGAGGCCGTGGCCATGGTCATATTGAATGGTGAAGCAGGATAGAGTGCCGAATTCGCAGCAAATTATAAACATTTTTACAAGTATAGCAAAAATACGAGAACTCTCTTTTGTACAAATCTTTACGTTGGAAAAGGATGTGCAAACTCCACATGGACAGTGACCCAGAGCCGGGATCGAATCTGGGACCTCGGCGCCGTGAGACTGCAATGCAGTACCCCCCAATCCCTCCTGTCCCACAATCCCTCCTGTCCCCCCCAATCCCTCCTGTCCCCCCAATCCCTCCTGTCCCCTCAATCCCTCTGGCCTCCAATCCCTCCTGTCCCCTCAATCCCACTGCGCCACCGTGCTGCCCTCGTACATTATAAATATGACAAAACTGTTGGAAATACCCATCTTGAACTTAACTGGCAATCATATTTGGAAAAAAAACAATTGCCCTAGTGTTAGAAAATCCATTTCAGTTAGGCATTAGCATAAAAGTTACAGAAATTAAAGCCAAATTTTCTACAATTAACTTATACAGCACATATATTAAATTAGGGTTTCAAGTCCAATTCAGACCTTCATCTGTCTGGCGGCACATTAGCACAGTGATTAGCACTCTTGCTTCACAGCTCCAGGGTCCCAGGTTCGATTCCCGGCTTGGGTCACTGTCTGTGCGGAGTCTACACGTTCTCCCCGTAATGAGAGTTTGGCTCAAGTTAGAATCAGAGCATGATGGGAAATGGATTTATAATCTGGAATGGTTTATAATCTGGAATTTTAGAAAAGGCTCCAGAAGGATTTTTACTTAACTGTAGAAGCCAGGTGTTTCTAAGACACCTCATATGGGGAAAAAATAGCTGTTTAAGCGTTAAAATTAATTCCCAGTTTTAAAATTAAAGAAAACACCGTTTGAAATTAGAGTGAATTTTATCCCATGATTATACAAGCGGAAACATTTTAGACTATGATTACCTTGTTTTTGATGGATGGACATCGAGTCAAACATATGTTCGAGTCTGGCCCAGGCCAGTTGGGATTGTGCTGGGGTGTGATCAGATCGCTTGGGACAGATATGAGATAGCATACCATGGACGATTTTGTCGCCATTTTAGAGAGAGAGAGTTACAGAAAGAGAGACAGAGGAAGGGACTGAAGGAGAGAGAGAGAGCCAGAGACAGAGAGAGGGACTGATAGAGACAGCGAAAGTTGAGAGAGCGAAAGAGAGCGAGTCAGGGAGAGGCGGAGACGGAGAGGAAGGCAGATAAAGAGAAAGAGCAACAAGCGTTCCAAAGACAGACAGAGTTACGTAGAGAGGGAGAGAGATAGACAAGAGAGAGAGGGAAATAATTCATATTTCATTTTCCTAGTTTGACATTAAAGAGAGGGTAAGAATTCATATTTCATTTTCAGACTTTGACCTTAAAAGTTATGTTTCAAGCTGTGATTATTTGAAAGCTTCAAATTGTCTACGCATTGCCTTTAAAGATTATAGTTTGAGCACAGTTAACAATTTTTTCTTTTCAAAGGCTATCATTGGCATTTCCAGGGTAATTTTGATACACAAGGAATTTTAATCAGGGTGCAAAATCACATATGTAAGAATAAGAAAATATTAGTTTTATGGTGTTTGTGGAGGTTAGGATAGTTGAAATACATATGACAAATATGATCAAGCCGGTGTTTCATTAGTTCAGGGTTAAAACTTCCCTGACACAAATAATCATCAGTAGGGTAAAACTAACCTGTCTCACAACGCATATGTTTTAATTATGAGGTTGCAGAATTAAGTATAAAGAACAGATGGGTAAATGAAATATGTCCATGATCATGCTCGTCTGGGAAAGAACCACGATACAGCGCAAAATTGGTTCAGTCAGAGATTCAATAACATATTGTGTTTGATATTTCAAAATTAGCTTGGAAATTAAAACTTCAGAAAAGTAACTCTGATTAAAGCAACTCCATAGAGAGCACATATCGTTCTGAGACATGATAACGGGAATTTGGCAGCAATTCAACTTTTACTCCCAGTCCATTTGAGTGAAGAATATAAAAAAAATGTTTAGAGATGCGAATGGCATCATTCCAATTTATCCACCCACTATACGCCCCTTTTTGTTTCTGCAAGAAAATTAACCCTTTCAACAAGCTTTTGTGTATAATCCAGAAGATGTCTTGACACTCCCATGCTGGGTTTGCCTGTGAGCTCTGGCCTTTTTAATTCTGATAAAGTAATGAAAAGTCCACACAGCTGAAGATGCATTTTAATTGGAACTTACAAATCTTAAATTTTGAATTTTCAGATTTTTTTCAGATTAATGAAGCCACTCTGTCCCATGCAGAATGGATCTTTGGTGTTAGAACATAGGACTATAGTGCAGATAATTACAAGTAACTATAGGTGCCACAATATTTGCAGAAGCTTCAGGAATTTGAGATAGTTAAGTTATTATAAAATGGATATGAAAGGTTTGGCATATATATATAAGGACAACTAACCCCTGCATAACACAAGTGTTCGGAACATACAGGAAAAGTTTCATACGGACAACATTTAACACCTGGTGACGACCAGGACACTTTTCCTTTCAATTTTTCGGTTAAACATTCAGGAAAGGCTGGCATGACAGCAGCACATGTGGAGACTTGTGATGACTCTTGAGATCTCAGAACCACTACAAGCACTTCAAGGCGCTTGAACATCATTGACTTATTGACTTCACGTACACAGGATACATGTTGCTCTATGAACTCTGGTGCTTTAGATAATTTTATTGATGAGATATGCATCCCAGCAGTCAGGGACTGGACCAAGGACATAGCTTATTTTAATGCTTGACTACAGCTACATTCGGGGAAAGACATTGGATGCGTATACAACTTGTGTCTGCTTCTCGCGCGTTTCGGTATTGTTCATAATATGAATTAAATATGTACAGTGTTTTAAGTAAGGTTGTTATGAAGCAGGCTGCCAATGACACGGGTGCCACTAGATTTTGAGGGCATGACGACCTACACAGGGTTAGAAGAGGTATAATCAATAATATAGTGACTTGATTTAAGACAGAAACTTCTATGGTAAATTCGCTAGACATGCAAAGGTTGAATGCGAAGGAGGAACAACTTAGATATTAATGACACAAAATAGCTGAACAAGCCACATTCCCTGTAAACTGTCTTATGAGACCCAAGCATGGGTATGTACAGGCAGTATCCGCTAAAACAACAAGCTATTCCCAGCCTGGGCTCTCATTCAGTCACGGCCTTACTGGGCCAGCTCTAAACTCAGCATCTCACCATGGCTCGACAGAACAAGTATGAGATTTATCTCTTGAACAATCCAAAGCTCCAATTCCACCATTGCACCACTATTAATCCTGCAAATTTTCTCACCAATCCACCCCTTGGGCAAGAACACCCTGGACACGATTGCATGTCACTTATAAAGGACGATTCATCGGTCAGGGAGGACCTGTCGGATGCCCCTCTTAACGACCCAGACCTGACCATGTTCACAGATGGAAGTGCTTCCATCGGTGAAAGGGGGGAGCGGTTATCAGGAAATGCGATAGTAAATCAGGATATGCGATAGTAAATCAGGACGGGAAAACCTTGGAGGCAGCAGCCTTTGAAACCCCGTTCTCAGCCCAACAAGCCGAGTTATTTGCCCTAATTCGCACCTGTGTTCTCGGAAGGGATTTAAGGGTGACTATTTATACAGTCTCTAGATATGCTTTTGGAGTCACGCATGACTTTGGCCAAGTATAAGAAAAAAATATAGAGAATTTTTGACATCCGCCGGCAAACAAATTTCACACAAGGCATTAGTTTCTCACTTGCTACAGGCCCTGATGTTGCCCAAACAAATGGCGGTTATAAAATGCACTGCCCATGCATCGGGTAAAACCCCCAACAGATATAGGAAATAGATAGGCAGACCACCAAACCAAAGAAGCTTCCCAATGGAAGGAGATGGTGGTGCCAAAAAAAAATTATGAGTCAGTCTAAAAACATCACCAAGCCAGTCTCCCTCGGAAAAGCCAAAGCCAACTATTACCGACGTCGTTAAGTTGCAGGACGCTCCTAAAAGTATGAAAGAGTTGTGGGAAGAATTGGGGTGTCATTATGATCACGTAACTAAGTTGTGGGTCACCCCGGCAGGACAAACATATCTGACCGACGCCTTGGCAGTCTGGGTCACTGAATGTGTTCACTTTGCAACTCATTGTGGTGCACGAGCTACGGGTGATATATATTGCTGAAGACTTGGTGGCATCCAAGCTGCAGGAAATAGTACAAAACATTAGCAGTCGTTACCTGGTATGTCAGCAATATAACCCTGGAAAAGCAATACCCTGTGAGATGGGTAAAACCCTGTTACTGGAAGGTCCCTTTGAGACACTCCAGAGGGATTACATTGAGTTGGAAAGATGCCAATGTTATAAACATGTATTGGTTATTGTTGATGTATTTAGTAAGTGGATAGAAGTTTACCCCACTGTTGATAACAAAGCTTCCACGATGGTAAAAGTTTTGATGCGAGAAATTGTTCCTAGATTTGGGATTCCACATCGATTAAGCTTTGATAATGGACCTCATTTTGTGGGACAGATCAATAAGGAATTTTGCACTCAGCTGGGAATAAAACAACAATTACATTGCGCGTACCGACCCCAGGCAGCGAGAATGGTAGAAAGAGCTAATCAGACATTAAAAAACGAAACTGGCAAAACTACAGCCAGAGACTAGAGACTGGAGCCACTTGGCTCAAATTATTGCCTATTGCCCTCTTCCAGATATTTGGAACCCCGGCTGGAAAGCCACGACTGAATCCCGCCGGAATTCTATATGGCAGACCCTTTCGCACCCCCTGGGATCAAGAAAACAATGACTACTGAAATGGCCAACTATGTGATAACCTTAACTAAGGTGTTGAAAGGCCTCCATTCACGGGTGCAAGCCGCTTATGAGGAAATACCTCCCTTCTGTCACTATTAATCCGGGAGAGTATGTCCTGATTCATAATTGGATTAGGAAAGGATTGGGGAAAAATGCCTGAACCCACATCCATCATTGTAAGGCCTTAAAGTAAAATGAAAAGTAACCTTTTTGTTTCCAAGCCCTAGGTTACAGTTCCACCCAACCTGTAGGATGAAGTACCTACTTATCACTGTAGTCCTGCTGGGACTCTTGGAGACAAATGGGGAGGACAAGCAAAGAACCTGTGGAGGTAGCGGAAAACGAGTCTATCACCTGTGTCGTGACAACACTTTACAAAACCCATCAGTGAACAAATGCTCCCAAACAAGTTCTTCAGGTGTCTTGGATTGCAGGTTCTGAAGATTGTATAATTTGTCATTCTTCCAGAAGCAAATATCCTATATTCAAGGTCCTGAAGGTCAGAAAGTATGCATACAAGCAAACAAAGTACTAAATAAGGTGGGAGCTAGAATACAATCTTGTTTGACTCCATCGGGGATTAGCAAGAGGCTAGAAACCACCTTCTTCAACGACTCCAGCCAGCATACCATCATGGATCATCTTTTTGAGGCAGCAAACCTGAGCCAGTACTTTGCAGAGGCCTTATGTGTTGGCTGCATCGAAAGCCTTTGTGAAATTGTTCTTGATACATTTCCAGAAACTGTTTGGCAGTAACGATCATACCAGTAGTACTGAAGTGGATTATAATCCCAGCCCATTTTTGGTACAATTCTGGATCAGGCATATCCCTTGGATAATCATTCTCCTTCGGTTGAGAAAGACGGGCTTCTCAGACACTTAAATATGTCTGAAGAACTTAATTCTCCCTGAAGGAAAGGAAACACCAGAGAATATTACCATCCCCAAATTAACCATTTTAATATATTTAAAATAGATTATAAATAGGTTGAGTGTCCTGGGTTACACGAAGATATAGACAGGATGGTCAAATGGGTAGAAAGTGGTAGATGGAATTTAACCCTTAAAAGTGCGAGGTAATACACTTTGGAAGGAGTAATGTGGCAATAAAGTATTCAATGAATAGCCTGACGCTGGGAAGTTCTGAGGAACAGAGGGAGTTGGAGTGTTTGTCCATAGATCTCGAAACGCAGGGCAGGTTAATAGGGTGGTGAAAAAGGCATTTGGGACACTTGCCTTTATCTTTTAAGGCATAGATTATAAAAGCAGGCAGGTCATGATGGAGCTGTATAAAACTTTGGTGAGGTCACAGCTGGAGGACTGTGTGCAATTCCGGTCGCCACATTATAGGAAGGATGCAATTGTACTGGAGGGGGTGCAGAGGCGTTTCACCAGGATGTTGCCTGGGATTGAACATCTTAAATTATGAAGAGAGATTGATTAGGCTTGGACTGTTTTCGCTGGGGCAGAGAAGACTGAGGGGTGATCTGATTGGGGTTTGCAAGATTATGAGGGGCATGGACAGGGTGGATAAGGAGCAGCTGTTCCCCTTAGTTGAAGGGTCAGGTACGAGGGGACATAAGTTTAAAGTGAGGGGCAAGAGGTTTAAGGGGATTTGAAGAAAAACTTTTTACCCAGATGGTGGTGACAGTCTGGAATGCACCGCCTGGGAGGGTGGTAGAGGCGGGTTGCCTCACAGCGTTTAGAAAGTTCCTGGATAAGCACTTGGCACATCATAACATAATAATATTTATTAGTGTCACAAGTAGGCTTACATTGCATGAATATAATGAAGTTACTGTGAAAATCCCCTAGTTGCCACACTCCAGCATCTGTTCGGGTACACAGAGGGAGAATTCAGAATGTCCAATTCACCTAACAAGCAAGTCTTTTGGGACTTGCGGGAGGAAACCAGAGCACCCGGAGGAAACCCGCGCAGGCACAGGGAGAACGTGCAGACTCCACACAGACAGTGACCCAAGTCGGGAATCGAACCCGGGTCCCTGGTGTGTTAGGCAAGTGCTAACCACTGTGCTACCATGTACTAGCATACACCAATCACAAATTAACATGATTTGCTATATTACAGCTATCCAATTAAGGTTCATACACCCTGATAATACTATCCTATCACAAAGACACGTTAGCAGTGATCATGATCTTCATCACTGTTCCAGTTACAATGGACAAAACAGCACTTTGTCTTATCAGAAAACATCCTCCCTGCTCAGTCTCTCCACCAACCCCCCCTCCCGCCTTGCTTACGTACTATAATTCTTTTTCGAATAGTATAATCTTGTTTCAGCACGGTGGCGCAGTGGTTCGCATTGCTGCCTCACCGCACCGAAGACCGGGTTCGGTCCCGGCCCTGGGTCACTGTCCGTGTGGAGTTTGCATATTCTTCCTGGGTCTGCATGGGCCTCACCCCACAACCCAAAGATGTGCAGGGTAGGTAGATTGGTCATGCTAAATTGTCCTGAATTGGGGGAAAAATGAATTGGGAACTTTAAATTTAAAAAAGTGTAACCTTGTTTCTAATAGAGAATCCAAGTCCTATTAACATCCATCAATATTTAAAGTAGTATGGATACAGGACCCTTTATGCAGCATGCCAAAAACTAGTTATGAAGCCGGAAACACTCTACCCTGTAAACTACTGTACAATCCCCATCATGCGTTGCTGTCCGTTAAATCGTTTATTAACAAAGGGTTCCTTTACAGGATTCCATTGATGGCCCCAAATGTGATTATTTTGCCCCCCCATTTGTTAGTTCTTTTATTGTTTACGGCTGTTTGGGTCTGGACTTATTTCATGTAGGGATTGACGGTGTGGAAGCTGACCTAATCCGCCGCTCATCCCTTTATGTGGGCTCAGCGGAGAAATCTGCCCGGTTTTATGTTTTAATTAATTATTATCCTACTTTCCCATCCCTCCCAACACAAATATAGAAAATCCTCATATTTGGCACACATCGGGACCCGGGCTTTCTGGATGCGGGGTCCGGTACCTGTATTTACCGTAAATCCCTAAGTAAATAGCTAACAGGTTCAGCACAATACATTTATCTCAATTAAAAGGAAAACTATTATTACTCCATAACAGCATCTTTGCCTTTACCGCAAGAGATTATGGAGCGAATCCAATGAATCTAAAAATCCTGTGTGCTTCCAATAGTTATACCAGAACAGGGCTGGACCTGCAGGAAACTTATTGAGCAATTGTGCTGGACAGCATCTTTTATTTTAAAATAATCTTTACCTTATAACAATCTTTATTGTCACAAGTAGGCTTACATTATAACTGCGACAAAGTTACTGTGAAAAGCCCGTAGTCGCCACATTCCGGCCCCCGTTCGGGTACATGGAAGGAGAATTCAGAATATCCAATTCCCGTAACAGCACATCTTTCGGGACTTGTGGGAGGAAAAGGGAGCACCCGGAGGACTTGTGGGACGAACCTTCACACAAACAGAATTGGGTACAGATAGTGGTCATGACACTCAGGTTTCTAGGATTCAGTTGACAAGTTATTTTATGGTCATCCTTAAGTTATCCATTGATAAGATTGTGTTATCTTCCAATTATCAATGGTTTGCTGAGGTAAAGTAGAGGCCAGTCTCTTATTATTTTCAGGACTGCCTTGAGCTAGACAAAGTACCATATTCTGTGCAACAGGACATTCCTCTACTTGATCACAAAATTATGCTGAGTCATGTTTATAAACTTTTGAACCTTTCTCCAGCAGACCTGTTCTAACATTTTAATCCCTACTTCATTGGAGAAGCAGTCTTTTAAATCTTATATCTGTTATTCATAGCTGGATTCTCTTATAACTTTGTATTTATAGCTGGATTCCTTCACAGTACCACTGTCATGTGTGGATTCATAAAACACAATCAGACAAGAATTTCTGAGCTGTATATTCAATTTAGCAGTTTAAGAGGATCTGTGCAAGAATTTTTCTGTTATGACAAGGAAATTCCTCTATGGCTGCCATTTTGTTCGAATAAGTGGATAATGGATACATCTCTATGCTTATGAAGGTGGGTTTCTTCATCACATTGTCTGGAAAAGCTCTCCAAAAAACTAAGCTGGTTTGTATTTTCCTGCTTGATCTATCTCAGCCAGTAAGGGATCGGTAGCCAGTGCTTTACCACGGAGAAAGTCAGTATGATCTCTGGCAGAGAAGGTCTTTCAGCAAAGCACTATGATTGGACGACAATCAAAGTTGAACCATGAGCTCCTTATCGAATAATAATAATCTTTATTGTCACAAGTAGGCTTACATTAACACTGCAATGAAGTTACTGTGAAAAGCCCCTAGTCTCCATATTCTAACGCTTGTTCGGGGACACGGAGGGAGAATTCAGAATGTCCAAAGTACCCAACTAGTACGTTTTTCTGGATTTGTGGGAGGAAACCGGAGCACCCGGAGGAAGCCCACGCAGACATGGGGAGAACGTGCAGACTCCGCACAGACAGTGACCCAAGCCGGGAATCGAATCTGGGACTCTGGCACTATGAAGCGATAGAGCTCACCACTGTGCTACTGCACTGCCCATTATGTTGCACTTCTGGTTTGAAATATCTATTAATTAAAATGAGAATGAGGATTTTGAACTTAATGTATCATGGCAGACAAGCAATCTAGCAGCGTGGTCTCAGTTGTGGGATTAAAGTTGGTGACACAAAGTTGTGTCATCCATATATAGAAACTGACTTCATGCTAACACATAATGTCATTGAGGGATAGCCTATGGATGAGAGACAGGTGGGGTCCAATAGAGAGTAGGAGATTCCTGTGGTCACTGTATAGCGGTGGAGCAAGAAACCATTAAAGGTGCTTTGCTGACTCTATCCGTCAGCACGGATAGAAACGTAACCAGAAGTATAGTCATTGGAGACCCACAATATTGAAGAGACAAGAGTAAAATGATCTTGTCAACTCTGAACATCATAAGGTCAAGGAGAAGAAGAGAGGTGGGTTCATGGTCACAATGTCATCAATAATTTTCCACAGCCTTGGCGTGCTGTGAGTTTCAGAAAATAAATGATAAGATTTCAACACAGACAACAAGAGGGGTAAGAGTACAGACAACAAGAGGGTTGATGATGACATGTTCAAGAGTCCTGGACAGGAAAAGGCAATTAGAGGAATAGTAGTGGTTCAAGAGGATGGAGCGATTGAGGCTAGTTCTGTTAAACATGGGTGGTGATGGCTGTTTTATAGGACAGGGGATTAGAATTCAAAGAGAGCTGTTTATAGTTTTTTTTTGTTTTTGGCAAGGTCAGCATTTATTGCCCATCTCAATGTACCCTCGAGATGGTGGTGATAAGCTGCCTGCTTAAATCACTGCAGTCCATATGGTGTAGGTACAGACACCATGTTGTTAAGGAGGGAACTTTCAGCATTGTGACCCAGTGACAGTGAAGAAACAGCAATATAGCTCCAAGGCAGGAATATAGGTGTTGGCCATTCAGCCCATTGAGCCTTCTCCGCTATTCTGGCTGATCATCTATCTCTATGTCATATTTCCCTACTATCCCAAATCCTATGATGTAATTCGTAATCCCATTGTCACGTGTAGTATTATGTGATAGTTAAAAAGGAACTGCGCCAATCGCGTGTCCAAAGAGCCTGTGGTTTGCCTTTTTATGCTCCCTTTGAAAGTCTGGACCGCCCTTTCTGCCAAGCCGTTAAATGAGGGATAGCAAGGGGCGGTTTTGATATGCCGGATGCCCTTCAATTTTGCAAATGTGGCAAAATCCTCATTCATGGAGAATGTCCCATTATCCGTTGCCAGCACCTCAGGGATCCCATGGGTGCTAATTGAGCACCGGAACTTTTATACCGTGGCCCTGGACATCCTCGAGGCCATCACGTACACGTCAAGCCACTTCGAGTGGCCGTCCACAATGACGAAGAACATGGGCCCACGAAGGTCCTGCGAAGTCCGCATGCAGTCACACCCATGGGAGTCCTGTCCATTCCCAAGGATGAAGGGAGGTCACCATTGGGAGCTTCTGATTCTCCCAGTACGCCGAGAAGCTGCAAACGACCCTCTCATTATCTCCACCGATGCTGGACCACCAGACATAACTGCGGGCCAGCATCTTAGAGGTGCCCGGGTGACCACTGTGTGGGTGCTTCAGCGGGGCTCCTGACCCTGCGGCGGTATGTCTATGCTGAGCTCCAAGAACCTCTGGGCAAAAGCTTGTAGGGCTGGGTACGCTGCATTCCGCCGCTCAAAAGCATGTGGTGGAGATTCGTCAGTCTCACATCCCATGCATCCATGCTCGCACCTGAGTAGCCGTCACTGGCAAGGTATCCATAAAATTAAGAGTTGCAACTACATCACTCGTCACTGGCGAGGATGGGGAACTCACAGTCAATAGTAGATGATGGAGAGCGTTGGCATGGGCAATCGGCATGCCCGGGTGGTGTTGAAATGAATATTCATACGCGGCAAGTAGATGCGCCCAACGCTGAATTTTGGCTGATGCGATTCCCTTATCTTCCCTAAAAAGGCCGAGCTAGGGCAGCACGGTGGTGCAGTGGTTAGCTCTGCTGCCTCACGGCGCCGAGGTCCCAGGTTCGATCCCGGCTCTGGGTCGCTGTCCGTGTGGAGTTCGCAGATTCTCCCCGTGTTTTCATGGGTTTTGCCCCCACAACCCAAAGATGTGCAGGGTAGGTGGATTGGCCTCGCTAAATTGCCCCTTAATTGGAAAGCATTAATTAGGGTACTCTAAATTTGTTTTTTTAAAAGGCCGAGCAGGGGCAAGTCACAAGAGAATAATAACGAACTCTAGCTGGGTGGCTTCCACTTGCTACCTGGGAAGCTTGTACCCACGGTCCCATGGGGATATCGACAATGATTTCCTTGTGGGAGTTATGACAGGAATTCCCTATCCCAGAGGGTCGCAGAATCTCAATCACTGAGCATGTTCAAGACAGGAATCAATAGATTTCTGGATACTGACATCAGAAGATATGCGGATAGAGCGGGAATGGAGTGCTGAGGTGGATGGTCAGCTATGATCTAACTGAATGGCAGAGCAGGCTCAACGGGCTGAATAGCCTACTCCTGTTCATAAGTGTGCCTCAATCCATTGGCTTCCTACTGAAATTGGTGGCAAGACAGAACCAAAGCCGCTTGGGATTAAGTCAGCTTTCGTGATGGCCAATGGGACCTGGTGCATCCAAGCCGATGGCCTCAGTTATCCACAAAACATTGTTCCTGTCCGCTCCAATTTGGAGGATTTTGTATATCTGGTGGGTTTGCATGGTCTGGCACTGTAGACTTCACATTCTAGAAAGGGAAATGGATTTCTCTGTATCACTCGAGGATATCCAAGTTACCTTTGCTGAGTTTAGCCAGCGACCCAACGCTGCTTGCCAGGGCATGGCTGTCACGGGGCGCAAGTGACTACAAGGGGACATAGGTGAGAGTTGTGTGAGGCAAAGCCATCCAAATATCCATCCACAGGGGTATGGTTGATTCCTTCAAGTGTCACTCCTAATGCTAGAGAGGACATATAACAAATATCTGTTGAAAACTTAACCCCAGATCTCAACAGGAATTTCAGGAAAATGTGACTAATTAATCATACAAAGGAGCGATGGATGTAACTGGAAAGTGTAGTCGATGAACTTCTTCACATCTGAGCAAAAGCAGGACAACTTAATTATTAATGTAATGTTGGATTTGAGGATTAGAAGACATCCTGTTGCTTTACATAATCTACCAAAAGACAAACATGGCTGAAACCACTTCCTTTGAAGTAAAGCGCAGACGCAAATTATCATTACTGCAGATTTTTATTTAATCTAGGTTGAAACTGATGCCACTAAACATATGAAGTGGCATAGTTGAAAAGTTAGTGTAAAATGGTAGTTTATGATGTAACATATTTGCTTGATACAGAGATTATTTTAGCTTTTATTGCCCAGAACCCAGCATTGCTGATTTTTTAAAGCATATTAGCTTTCACTTAGTGAACTAACCTTATAATTAAAACTACTGCCATGTTCTTCAGACACAAAACACTTTAAAAAAAATTAAATTACTTCCGAAATTATTTCAAAGGTGCTAGGGGTGGTAAATAGTGAGGTGGATAGCCATTGATTGCAGGAGGATTTTTTTTTCTTCATTCATTCATGGGATGTGGGCCAGGCCAGCCCATTTGTTGCCCATCCCTGAGGGCATTTAAGAGTCAACCACATTGCTGTGGCTCTGGAGTCACATGTAGGCCAGACCAGGTGAGGATGACAGATTTCCTTCCCTAAAGGTCATTAGCGAACCAAATGGATTTTTACAACAATCGGCAATGGTTTCATGGTTGTCATTAAATGTTTAATTCCAAATTTTTAGCGAATTCAAATTCCACATCTGCCCTGGTGGGATACAGCATTACCCTGGGTCTCTGGATTGGATAGCCCAGTGACAATAACATTGCAGTACTGCCTCCCCATATCAATGGACTGGTCAGGTGGGCATGGCACTGGCAACTGGTATTCAACCCGGAAAAGTGTGAGGTAATGCACTTACTGAAGATTAACAAGGCAAAGCATAATGAATGATAGGACCCTGGAAGGTACTGAACACCAGAGGGACCTTGGCATGCACATCCACAGATCCCTGAAGGTGAATGATGGATAGATGAAGGCACATGGCATACTTGCCTTTATTAGCTGAGGCATAGAATAGAAGATAAGGGAGGTCATGCTGGAATTGTATAAAACACTGGTTAGGCCACAACTGGAGTACTGCGTGCAGTTCTGGTCTCCATGCTGGTTAGCACTGTTGCTTCACAGCGCCAACGTCCCAGGTTCGATTCCCAGCTTGGGTCACTGTCTGTGCGGAGTCTGTACGTTCTCCCCGTGTCTGCATTGGTTTCCTCCGGGTGCTCCGGTTTCCTTCCACTAGTCCCGAAAGACGCGATGTTAGGTGAACTGGACATTCTAAAATTCTCTCTCAGTGTACCCGAACAGGCGCCAGAGTGTGGTGAATAGGGGCTGTTCACAGTAACTTCATTGGTGTTAATGTAAGCCTACTTGTGAGACTAATAAGGATGTGATTACAGAGGGAGAATGCAGAGAAGACTTACCACGATGCTGCCTGGGCTGGAGGGTCTGAGCTAGGAGAGATTTGGTAGGCTAGGACTATTTTCCTTGGAGCAGTAATGTTGACAGGAGGTGATAGAGGTGTATAGGATTAAGGGGCACAGATAGGGTGGTAGGTTGGCAGTTTTTCCATTAGCAGAGGGGTCAATAACCAGGGGGCACAGATTTAAGACGAGGCAAAAGGCTAAGAGGAGAGTTTTGTTTAAAAATAATTTTTATTGAAAAATTTTGAATTTACACATCAAACCATACTAAAATAACAACAATAACAGTAATAACAATCATAAACCTTCGCCCCTCCTCAATGAACAACCCAACATATTAACAACAACTTAAGTTAACCCAGTGTTAAGTTACATAACCGTAGCAAAAAAAATATAGAAACTATAGTTAGGAACACCCCCCCCCCAACCCCCCCCGGTTGCTGCTGCTATTGACCAAGATACCGTCCAGAAAAGGCTGCCACCGTTTATAGAACCCTTGTACTGATCCTCTCAGGGCAAATTTAACCCTTTCCAACTTTATAAATCCCGCAATGTCATTGACCCAGGTCTCCACACTTGGGGGCCTCGCATCCTTCCACTGTAGCAAGATCCTCCGCCGGGCTACTAGGGACGCAAAGGCCAGAGCACCGGCCTCTTTCGCCTCCTGCACTCCCGGCTCCACCGCAACTCCATAAATCGCGAGTCCCCACCCTGGTTTGACCCTGGATCCAACCACCCTCGACACCGTCCCCGCCATCCCCTTCCAGAATTCTTCCAGTGCCGGACATGCCCAGAACATATGGGCATGGTTCGCTGGACTCCCCGAACACTTGGTGCACCTGTCCTCACCCCCAAAGAAGCTACTCATCCTAGTCCCGGACATGTGGGCCCAGTGCAGCACCTTAAATTGGACGAGACTAAGCCTCGCACATGAAGAGGAAGAGTTGACTCTCTCCAAGGCATCCGCCCAAGTCCCGTCCTCTATCTGCTCCCCAAGTTCCCCCTCCCATTTAGCCTTCAGCTCCTCCACTGACGACTCCTCCCCTCCTGCATTACCTTATAGATGTCAGACACCTTCCCCTCTCCGACCCACACCCCCAAAAGCACTCTGTCCATCGTCCCCCGCGAGGGCAGCAAAGGGAATCCCTCTACCTATCGCCTAGCAAACGCCTTTACCTGCAAGTATCTGAACATGTCCCCTTGGGGAAGCCCAAATTTATCTTCCAGTTCCCCCAGGCCCGCAAACCTCCCGCCAATAAACAAGTCCCTCAATTTACTGATGCCCACTCTTTGCCACCCCCTAAATCCCCCATCCTTGTTCCCCGGGATGAACCGATGATTGCCACCCAGTGGAGCCTCCATCGAGCCCCTTGTTTCCCCCCTATGCCGTCTCCACTGTCCCCAGATTCTTAGGGTCGCCGCCACCACCAGGCTCGTGGTAAACCTCTTTGGGGAGAGTGGCAGCGGCGCCATTACCATGGCACCCAGGCTCGTACCTCTACATGGCGCCATCTCCATTCTTTTCCACACCGCCCCTCCCCCCTCCATTTACGCACCATTGACACATTGGCCACCCAATAGTACCCCAAAAGGTTGGGCAGCGCCAGCCCGCCTCTATCCCTCCCTCGCTCCAGGAAAACCCTCTTCACTCTCGGAGTCCCATGTGCCCACACAAAGCTCAAGATACTGCTAGTTACTCTCCTAAAGAAGGCCCTGGGGATAAAGATGGGCAGGCACTGAAAGAGGAACAAGAACCTCGGAAGCACCGTCATTTTGACGGACTGCACCCTCCCCGCCAACGACAATATGTTCCACCTCTTGAACTCCTCCTCCATTTGATCTACAAGTCTGGTGAAATTATGTTTGTGAAAAGTCCCCCAGTCCCTGGCCACCTGCACCCCCAAGTACCTAAAACTCTCCCCTGCCCGCCTAAGCGGGAGCCTACCAATTCCTTCCTCCTGGTCTCCAGGGTGCACCACAAACACCTCACTCTTGCCTAAATTTAGTTTATAACCTGAAAAGTTCCCAAACTCAGCTAGCAGCTCCATCACCCCCGGCATTCCTCCCACCGGGTCCGCCACATACAGTAACAGGTCATCGGCATACAACGACACCCTATGTTGGCTAAGAGGAGAGTTGAGAAAAAACCTTTTATCCCAGAGAGTGGTAGGAGTTTGGAACTCACTGGCTGAAAGAATGGTTGAGTCAGAAACTCTCGTGTCGTTCAAGACACATTTAGATATTTATCGCACTGCCATAACCTTCAGGGCTATGGGCCAAGTGCATGAAAATGGGATCAGTGTCGTTAGACCTTTGTTGACAGGCATGGACACAATGAGCCCAACGGCCTCCTTCTGTGTTTATCAATCCGTGAATCTAAAATCTCTTTGTGCTCCAGAATCAAACCTCAAGCATCCATGCACAAAGTTTTTGACCCACAAAGACATGAAACATTGGGCAAAGACGAAAACAGAGAATGCTGTAAACCCACAGGAGAAACAGTTGTTTCGGATTCATTTGACTTTGGCTCGTAGTGGGAAAATATGGAAACGCAATAGTCTTCGAGCCAGTGACAGGGGAAGAAGCTTAATTAAATTAACTAATGGAAAGGTCTGCAATCTGGGAGAAAAATTAAAAATGTCAAAAGGGTGCAGAAGCGAAAGAAATATTCGAGAATGAATGGGCTGAACCAGAGGAGGACACGGGGGGGGGGGGGGGGAGGTGGGGGGTGTAGCATCTCAAGGTGTACAGGCACCTGAGAGTTTCTCCACATCTAAAATGGCTATCTTGTCTTGGATTTGAGAATCCATGCAGAGTTAAAATCTCGGATTTTGGCTATTTTGCAGAATGGCAAGGAACAAAAAATTCCAAATGAATGATTTTATTTTGATTTGATTTATTGTCACATGTACCGAAGTACAGTGAAAAGTATTCTT